>NC_134421.1:9279629-9582659 GCF_030867145.1 Opisthocomus hoazin | reverse complement strand
CAAGAGCAACACAGGATGAGCGGCGTGTGCGAGACATCCCTGAACAGCTACCGCTGCTACTGCCGAGATCGGTGGGACGACCTCGAAATAGATGCTTTCTCCTTTTATCTCAGGGAGAAAACGATAACCCTTAAAACACGCTGCTGCCTCGCCTCCCAGTTCCCTGCAGCAGGGAAAGGCTGCCCTGCTGGGTGCGGTGCGGACAAGCAGCCCTCACGTTCTCCAGGGCCACCCAGCATCCAGTTCTTAGGTGTCCGCACCACGGGGCTCCGGGCCTCTGAGGAAACCAGGATGCAGTCACATTGCGTGGAGGGCATCTATTGCAAGGACCTTCCTTGACGCGGAGAACCCTCGTGGGGCTGAGGCACAGCTTTTCTCTCACAGCCAGCGCGGTCAGACAGCCCATCACACCCTGGGCTGCAGCCATGGGCCCAGAGACCAGTTCCTAAGGCCCTTCCTTTGCGCTCTGAAGACATTCCTGCACTTTGGCTTGCCCAAACATCGAGCTCTGGAGGGCGCAGTCATGGTGGTGGTGATGGGGACTGCTGCCATCAGCATTTTCAAATACTCAAGCAGATCTCTGCTCCTTAGAGTACTTCCAGAGTAGGCTGGAAAAAAGCCTCTCCCGAGTAGGGAGGAAAAGAAGTAGTGACAGAAAAGGAATAAAAACATGAATTGTTACTTTTCTGGGGAATAGCATCATAGCACCAAACTGCTTGGAGTTGAGGGACCAGAACGTGCAGGCACAGGGCCTTCTCCAGCGATCCAGTATTGCGCTCAACTCTGCATTTATGGTAAACTATAAAACACAAACACAATTACAAAGCTCCCCACTGTGTCCATTTAAACACAGCTAAGCGTAGGCGTGGGTTTGTGTTTAAAGAAACAAGCCACAGAAGAGAAGGCACAGCAGGGCCAGCAGCCACACGGCACGATTAATATCACGGGAAGAACCCCTGACTTCTACATGCAGATCAACAAATAAATAAATAAACAAACCCAAGTATATGTTCTGGCTTCTTTAAGATCATTAATTACACCCTTACAGGCACCTCTGCTAGGGAGCTCTCACAAAGTGAGTGAGACTGACCAGGACGAGTGCCAAACGGCAGCGTGGGGGAACGCGACCCCCTTTGAGGCTGGGATGAGGGCTTGGTTTCGGCATCGGTCAGGGCTCAGGCCCTCACAGCAGCCGAGCGGGGAGGAGGAGAAGCACGCTCAGCAGAACCGTGTTCAGAAGAGGGGAACAAAGCACACGGAAAAATTAGCCCAGATTAAGTCAAAGCAAATTTATTCATGTGAAGTCAGTTTGGACACGATCAGATTGAAAACCTTTCTCCACCTGAGCACCTTGATGAACCAAAAAATCCAGGACAACGACAACAACCACCACCCTCCCCCCCCAACCCTGAAGCGAGGGGCGCGCCTCGCTAACCGAGGGCGGCCTCCAAGCACAGCTCACGTTCGCAGCACTCGCAGCACATCCGGCACTTCTCGAGCAGGGACAGAGGTGTTTCCAGGGAGCCATTTGTCACAGGGGCCTGCCTCTCCTCCCCCCGGCCCCAGCCCCCTCCCACCACACCTTTCAGCAGAAGCTTATCTCGCACCCAGACGGCCGCCCGAAAAGCTCATCCCGGTTGGAATTTGAAACCACAGATTCTCAGACACCATGGCTGGGGCAAACGGTGCCGCCATCAATTTTGGAACTAAATTTCAGGGAGTTTGGATTCTATTTGTACAGGGGCTAATGAGTAGCTTGGGATGTGAGCGCTAACCCCAGAGCATAATTCCGAGAACAGGATGAGAGATTCTCAGTCTCCTGCTCTAATTATACAGGCAAAAATGGGAATGGGAAGAGACAAGAACTGGATTCAGGTCCCTCATCCACTTAATGGCATCGTTTTCCCAAGCACTGAAATTTTTTGACGGTTAGCAAAAGATGCAAGAATCGCCTCCACCAAGAAAGAAATAAAGAGACTTTGAAAATAAAGAAAATAAAAAAGGAGCAACGGAGCTTCACAGTAAGCAAAGCTGTGCGCAGAGCCATCCCTGCAGAAGCAGCAATCACCGAGCAACCATTCAATACAGTAAAACCATAAGGCACTAATAATGTTCCACTCATTACAATCAACACATGATTAAAAATTGACATTCATAAATTTAAAAAAAAATAAAATCACTGTACATTTTAAAAAGGCAACTTTTCCCATTTAAAAAGTTTCGAATTTTCAGCTCCAAGAATCTTCCTGCCCCCCACCCCCGTCCAGGCATCCCTGGCCAGGCAGATGGAGCGTTTGATCAGAAGTTCTGCTGGTTAACACATACCCTTTACAACGAAACATCCCAAGGCATGAGCAGAAAACAATTTGTTGAGAAGCTACTCGACAATCTCATTAACATCCCATCCCAATTAACATCGCCGACAAACGTTAGCGGCGCCAGTCGGTCACCCTGCTCACCGCAGTCCTGCAAAGTACTCAGATACCACCGCACTAAGTGCAGTCACACGTTTTTAGTGCTGACTCGCATCTACCTTTCTCTTCAAGACACAGCTCAAGCTTTAGCACCCTGGAGCCTGAGGTCCCCTATGCAGCCGTATCGGGGAGGAGCAGCGCTTGCTCACTGATGCTGCTCCGTGAGTACGCCCCAGTCCCTGCCTGGAAGCCCACGTCCGAGCCGCCAGGTCCCTTAAATTCCTTCAATTCCGTTCTGGTTCTCCTCTGCTGGAGATGAGCAGTTGCCCAGTGACACCAGCTTCCTTCGGAGGGTCACCCGACAGCCCCATTTTGGTCAGTATCAATCAGAGCTCAAATAACAAAGCTGTAGTGAAAGTATTTGTGTCCCGTTACTGATCCCCGAAGCCATTCAAGGATCCTTTAGACACAAAGGATCTATTAAGGCTTATTCTCAGAGATCACAATAAAGTATTGCACACTATTTGTCCGCTTAAATAGTTAAAACCTGAAATCTAATTTCCCAGACATTAGCAATATTATTATTATTAAAAAATGCTAAAAACAAACGTGGAGGCAACTTCTCCACGTCAACCTACTGGAATATTGTGACAGTTAACAACTAGGGATAGCAGAGGTCCATCTGTGCAGAGATTTAGCCACAGCATTTTTTAAACAGCTGGACAGCGCAAATTCCAAATAATTATTTTTGCCCTTTCTAAAAGCTAAAGTGGTGGCAAATTTAGAATACTCATGAAATGCACTGTACGATTTCACCGACACAACGGAGCATCAAAATTCACTGCAAGACAGCCTCTCCACCGTCAGTTTTAAACAGTCCACCTTTTGTCAGGACACCCAGAAATAAATAAGAAAGGGTATAGCAGTGAGAGCACCCAACACGAGACGCTGGCGTGACTGCTGACACGGAAGCGTCAGGTAGGTCGGGACAATCCCCCGGTCCCACGGATTGTCTGGCTTCGGTCAGCAGCTCCATGATGCGGGCAGTCTCAGGACAGGTACTTCATACTTCGCTACTGAGCTCGCAAAGGCAGGTCAATCAAGTCTTGCAGAGCCGTTTTGAACAAGTCCAAACCTGGAGGATGTAAGGAACAAGTCTCCTGAAGTTTTGATAGGTGTCCCAGCTGTCAGTTCCACCCCACGGTCCTTCCCGAGGCAAGCAGGAGTCACTCGGCCAGCACTCGCAGGCGCCGCTCACGCAGGAGCAGTCTGATCTCCCTCGCTATTAACGGTGAAATGAACAGGATTGTTGAACTCGTCTGCGAAAAGAAGCATGTCCAGGACAATCAGCACATGGCGACCACGGCCGCAGCCACCCTGCGCTCCAACGTGCGTTCCAGGCCTCCCCAGCAGCCGGGGAGAGAAGGCGATGACAAAGTGGCACAGCAGCTGTAAGGACTGAGCTTCCAGGAAAGCTCATACCATTCCAGCTGCCATGATCTTCTCTTCCTAAAGAAGATGAGCTCTTCACCTCCTCAACAGCCTTCCTCCTGGCCACCTCCGCTGCTTACCAAAGTGGCCTTTTCCCTTGTCAGCACAGATGCAAAGACAATTCCTGGCACTTCCAGCAGGGAAGAACGGGTGAATTGTACAGCGTTCACCACCGTGGCAACGCTGAGGAGATCTTCTCCCCCACTGGCATACCAGAGTAAGGCATTTTCATTGTAGTTTCAAGACTCTCATCGCTCCTTCCACTAATCTTCAAGGGCTCACAAACAGCAGCTTAACTTCAGCTCCCTGAAGACATTAGGAACTACGTATCATGGAGATGAGGGAGGAAAAAGTCCTGCCTTGGCAGTCAGTCAGGCGGGACGAGCTTTAGGAAACGCACACAGGTATTTTTAAGGCCAGTAATTTTGTGCCTCTGTCACAGTCTCAGTTCCTGTTGACCAACATGACTTTAAAGGATCCAAAATGAACCCAGCTGATTTAGACACCCTGAGGCAAAGGCACACCACAGACCCCTTTGAGAACGGCATCAGAGTTTGCAGCTGCCAAAGAAACAGACTGCATGTCTAAGTCACAGTTTTCAGGTTTTCACAACAACTTCCTATTGCAAATTGAACTTTGACAAAGAATTTTTAAAAAAGGAGATTACCTACCATTAGAATAAAGAAATAGAAAACCCACATCCATCCCAGGTTCTCTTGGATCAAAGACACTAGATACTAAAAAGACAGGGGAAAAAAGAATTATTCAAACCAGGACGACAAGTATCACTTTCAGGCATTACTCTTTCATTTTCTAGAATTTGTGGGCTGTTAACACTCCATACAGAGCTGATCATAAAAACCTTCCAGCTGATCTTTTCCTGTCAGAAGAGATGACTCCGGACAGCAGCCTTTCTGTATAAAACCCACAGACACAGCAACGTGGAGAGACCGTCCTGAAGCCTCACAGTAACTCACAGCAGCACAAAGACAGAACTGAACTACAGTTTCAAACCGTGACAGATTGACTCCGCCGAATGCCAGGTTTGTGCATGGAACACTGGGACCTAAGTGGATGTAAGTACTCTCAGAAGAACTAAAAGCTCTAGAATGGCTTATAAATTACACAGGACGCATCCTCAAGAGCTGCGCAACCACCAGCTACTTAACCCTTCCTCGTAGGCAAGGCACTCGAGACTGCAGTCTGCTCCCAACTGCCTCCTAGTTCAAGAGGACTGCGGGGGCCACAACAGAAAATGTATTCCCTGTTAGCAGATTTATATTCAGATGCTGTACAAGGGCCTCCCTTCTTCGCTACTGGGTGTATTAGAAATTCAGATCCTGTTTTGTGGTAACGTGTTCATTGTGCTTTTGCTGTTATTCACACACACCCCCAGAATGACATCATCGTTGTCTCTGTTGAAATAAATGCAACGTTAGAATGGGAGCCAGGTGGAATTTTTCAGAACTAAAGACCCAATTTTTATGATGACGTCAGTTTGCATGGTATGTGTGGGGGAAGACAGAAACACTGTAAACAATGCAAGAAGAACACTGAATGTAACAATGCACTTTAAGATGTCCACAGAGCACTTGTAATTTTCCATGTTTAATGGAGCTAAGTGGCATCTTTCCAGATGAAGTCGTTCGACAGAACGATTGTGTTTATCAGGCAATTAATGGCAAGTGCAAACCCAAACCCCTTTCCAGAAAAGAAACTTGTATGCGTCTCCTGCATCCTTGGTATTTTACCAGCACTAGAGGATGCCTGGAATAGAACTGGCTCTGATCTTTCTATTAAATCCCCCCCCGCCCAAAGCACCACTGTGTTCTTCCATATAGTTAATGTTTGTGTTTGAGAAGAAAGAATGTCCCCAGTAGGCACACTGTCAGCTTCCTTTTCTGCAACAGTGTAGTCTTCAGGCCTCTGGCAGCATACTGTAAGGGCTATCAAAGCAACTGGGGCTGGATTTACAAGGTGCAAGAGACATCCAGAGATAAAAAGGGGAGCCACAAGTAAGAGCAGATTTTCAATTACTTTATAAGTACTGGAACATTCATAATGGGTTTTTTGCTCAGTTATACAGGTAAACTTTTCTGTGAGCACAGGTTTTGCTGTCACCTTTGAACAAAAAGTCCCAAACAAACTTCCACATATTTTATTTTCACTCTTTGTGAAGTTGACCTTTACTTGCTTTTTTGGAGTTCAGGATACGAAAGTCTCTAAAATTCATTTTGAGTTATGAAAGCGCCATAGTATTAGCAATACAAATACTTAGTTTAGTTCTTAATTAAATTGCTTCCACCAGAAGCTTAAAGCACATGTTCCCATGGTTGTTTCTTCAATAAATAAATAACTTTTTTTAGAAAAAAACCACAACCCTCTCTCTCTCCATGCAGCTTTAGGTTGAGGAATGAGCTAACACCTCCAACCACAGCAGACTCTGTGCCTCCCCCCCAGACCTCTATGTTCCTTTGGCAGACTCACCTGGCCCACGGCAGCACCAATACTGCCCGTTCCATCCACAATTCCCGTGACAGTTGCCAGAGCCTCGCTGCTGCCTCTCACCAGGTCCTGGCACCCCAGGTCAGCAGAAATTGCAGAACTGATCATGTTAGAAGGGCCTCCGATGAAAAATCCTGGAAGTGCCAAGAAAACAGCCTCGGTGCAAAACAAGCATGAGGATAGATTCTCAACAGAACATCTTCAAAACACAGATTTTCTACCACGCAAAGCTCAGGAAAAGGATTACATCCAGGGACAGCGATCACAGAGTAACTGTAGGTAGAAGTGCACCCTCACAGCTGAAGTATACGGTCAGGGCACACTTTGGGTACCTGGAATACGCACACAGAAATTGCCAACAAGCACGTTTTCATCCAAAAGTAAAAATGAGGTAATTAGGTTTGGCACACTCTGCAAGAAGAGCCAGGACACACCGAACTGAATACAGAAAGCTGCTTTGAACAGCATACATATACAAACCCTCAACCTGAAGCAGATTTAGACACATTTCTACTTTGGAGTAGTACACCCCAATGCTCAGCCTCCAGGGATTGGTAAGGAGACAGAAGGGGAAAAAAAACACAACAGGACAGAGAGTTCTGAAGTAGGAGTGTTTGATAAGAAAGGCTCCATTCACGCAGGCTAATCTTAATTCTCTAACACAGCACAGTATGTCTGGTAGCACACAAAGCTTGCGACCTCTCACAGTACACAGGGCATTTGGGGTTGTGACAGATGAACACCCTCAGATTTGAGCTGCAGCTCATGACTTTGCCATATATACACCTCCTCAGATACCAGATCACTGCTAGGTATTTTGGCACAGCTCCATCCTCATCATAGCGAGCCAAGGCAGATCCCTTTAGTTGCAAGCCGTTGTTCTATACAGTCTCTATTCCATACCTCCCTCTATAAGGCAGTTTTCCTACAGCTGTACTCCAAAAGTAACAGAAGCGGGGCCCCAGCTTTTGCTCTTTCTGCAAAACCAGCAGAAATGGCAGCGTACACAAATGCATTAACACCACTTGAGGCTGGTGTTACTGACTTTTCCGCAATGTATTATATATGTCTACTAATATAACAGTGGCATTTGATAAGATACCTGTAATGGTCATGATCAGAGCATTAACAGGTTTGCTGTTTGGAGAACCTGCAAGAGAAAGACCAGATGAGTGTGACTATAACAAATGAACTTGAGAAAGCCACTTATTTAGGATCAGAAAAAAGCATGCAAACATCCAGTCTGAACTGCCTGTTCAATTACCTACACTCCTATTTGACCAGAGACTTCTACAGAGATTAATCTTACAGCAAAGTCACTTACATTCTAAAGACCCAGAATTTTCCCCAACAGCACTTTACAGCAGCAAAGTCACCTTTACCATTAAAATTTCATGCCCTATTTCAATACCAGATTTGCCCGGCTCTGGGTTCCAGCTCTTGTTAGGCCTCCTTCTACGACACAAAGTTTGCGTTTACCCTCCTTGAAAGTCCATTTGAGTAGTAAGAGAATCCTCCTTCTGTCTCTCTGGGGAAGTTAGACAACTCAGTCTCTCCCACCACAAAGTATTCAGCAAGTGAATCACCCTTGTTCTGAATTGTCCAAAACCTTTTCTAAGATACAGAGATCCTCCTAGATCTGGAGGCAGTAATCCAGCAACTGCCTAAACAATGCTGAACAACAAAGTAAAACATGTAAACCACCATATCCTCACTCCTGCTTACAAAGCCATGCTTGGGTATCTACGTGCTCTGCTTGCCTTTCCAGGAACAGCATCATAGTGTGTACATGCAGCTGGCTTTCCACTGCAGTCTCTCGGTGCTTTTCAGACACTGTTCCCCCGATACCTCACTTCCAGGCATCACCTGAATTCCTTACCAACTGCTTCAACTTAGGGCCCACACACGGTCAAGTTACCACGTGTAAGGCAAGCTGCAGCCCTCTCCACATCTTCTCAGGCCATTGTTACTCTCACGTGTAACACACTATGAGCATGAAAAGGTCTCCTGGTTTGGCTGATGGGAATTTAATTATCACAATGCAGCAACTTTGTATCACCTGTCTGAACCTTCTGTATCTGGCTGGATAGAGCTAAGCACAAGACACTGAGACCTCTGGCTGCTCTGCTATACAGAGCAACTTCAAACTTAGCAATAATTTTATATCTGCTTCCAATTCACTTTTGAAAGTAACGAGTTAGCACAAGAGCCTACAAAACTCCATCAAACTACACCAAACCCAATCCTAGCTATTTAATGATTACGCCTTATCAACCCTTAGACCACCCAAGTAAGCCAGCATGCTTCTGAAAGGCACACTTTAGTGTTTGTGTCCCGCTCTGGCAGCTATTTCTGTCCACAGATCTCCAAGCGCTCTATAAAAGCCAGTCTGTGTCCCCACCCCATTCTGCAGGAAGACACAGAAGTGAAACGGCATCCCAGTGAGTTAAAGCGCCCTGGTACAACAGGACACCATGTGTGAAGACACAAAACTATAAAACTCGGAAGAGCTTCGTTACGAAGCTCTCATCAGAAGTGAGACCTGCCTGTCGTCTCCCACTCCGGTTTCCTGACAGACTCCTTTCAATAACTGATCACTGAGAACTACATGCGTTATAAGAGAGCCAGAAACGCTTCAGTTTCACCTCTTACAGAAGCGTTAAGTGGGGAAGTTTAAGAGCTTCTCCCCCTTTGTAATGTATATGTACTCCAGCACAGATCTGTCCCCAGGTTCTCTTTCCTTTTGCTAGAGTGATGTATCTGCGACTTCCTGCTCTGCCAGCTGCGGTGACGACAGGATGACAATGCCAGAAGTCTCACTGACACTGGAGAAGAATCAGTACCACAGCTCACCAGTACAGGGAAACCCAACCACTCAGCTAATTCTTTTCCACCTCATTAACCAGAGAGCAGATTTCTTTCTGTGCAGTGCTTCAGGCAAAGCCGACCAAAAGGCACCATCCTGCTCCAGAAGCAGTTTCAAGACCAGAAAACATAATCAGAACAGGCTGTGCTCTGGTTCTCTCTCAGGCGTACCGAATGAACCTCTTATCGCTGCGCAGCAAAAGCATACTCACGGCTGTATCCAAAAAGAGAGCCTACAGCAAAGAGCAGGCTAATCGCTAGCACTGGGGCTCTCTTCTGCAGCACATCAGAAATCAAGCCCTGGATAGTCCCACCTGCAAAGAAATAAATCATTGTCAGGCTCAGGATGCTAACACCTTGAACAAAACTCCTTTCACTGAGTGCAGTGGCCTCTTGCCTTCTCATCAATACGTGTTCTCTCCAAAATCCTGAAAACTAAGTCTCCTGCCCTTACTGCCCCGGACCCAGACAGTAAACTTAAGTGGCTCAGAGCAGGGAAAACTACTCATACTGCTTTCCCAGGAATTTACTACTTTTTTTCTGGCACACAACTAGCCAGTGCTCCTGCTTTCCTTTTCCTTCCCCTACAGGACCATCACAGCTCTAGGATCACCACAACTCTGGATGTGAGTAAGCTTAACATTGTGGATGGTTTCTGTAACAGAGAGTGCAGTAAAAGGCCGTTGTTTTTCCACAGGGAAAGCGTTAGCACACAGGGGCCTCACATTCCCCGCTGTCTCACCTACTTAGGGTAGGTGCAACTAATAGCAACAAATGCTGATAGCTGATAAAAATCACCTTATGTATCATTGCTGCCTCTGCAGGAACTGCTCTGCTGGTAAAACCTAGACTGTTGAGAAAACCTAACACAGCAAAGGCCACAGAGGCAAAAAACCTGACCCTGAATAGACCAAAAACAAGGATATCTATTTTAGGAAAGCTAACTGGACAAGGTAATAAAGCAAGAAACTGAGTACAGGAGAGTGGAAGTCTAAACACATATACAATATGTTCTTTATTCTGGAGGAACAGGGTCAGATTTTGCAGCCAGCAGATACAAGTGCAATTATATTTTATTTCTGAACATAGCACAGTTGTGTCTGCTCTGCTGAGATCTGTGCCGAGTCTGCTCTTAAAAATACAGGACAGAAGGGACGCTACAGAATGCTCTAAGTCCAGATCTAAACTCCCCCTCAAGGGTACCTGTCAGAAAGGAAGCAGCAAGCAGCACGGACACCATTTTGTACACAGCACTTTTCAAGAAGCCCTAGTGAGTAAATGCCTGCTGGGGGTAACGTCCAAGATTACGATACTGCCCTTTAAATTATATGGAAACTCTTTAGGGGGCTCACATACTCTGTGTTTTAGAAAAAAAACCAGCCAAGCAGCCACATACATAACTAGACTTTTCATATATCCATTAAACAGCTAGATCCCATTGAACATGACTGCTCTGAGCTGCATTTGCTGTCTCGCGTTTTCAAACGCTAGAAGGGCAGCTGCAGGAAGATGTCATTCACTTGCTCACTCACCTATGATTCCTCCCACATCATACCAGATAGAGAGCTGGTCAGCTTCTGCTTCTTTCCATCCAAAGTTGTTGCTGAGGTAGAAGGGCAGCCAGAAGAAGAAGGAGTAATTCACCAGTTTCAAGCAGGCGTAGGCCAAAGAGTACTGGAACAAAGAGAGGACCAGCAAGCAGTTACCACTTGAGAAAAGCAAACAGCATTTCTGCTTCTTCCCATCAAGCTCTGTGTCCAGCTAAAGCTTTCAGGGGCGAGTGCTTCTGCTTTTCATGTGAGAAGGCAGCATTATGAGAGCTTAATGCTGAACATCAAAGTGAAGCCAAGAATACAAAAATCACCGTCAAGAAGGTTATTTTCTTTTCACTGAATGCAACGGGTTAAAACACTTTCAGTATAATCCTGAGAGGAAACGACACCAGGCTTCAAAAAATGAAGGAAATTTAATTCACCTTCTGAACAGAAAGGAGCCAGCCATGTGACATGAAACAAACTTGAGATTTAGTCACCTGTGCATCACGCTGAGAAAAGTTAGGTGAAGTAGTTCCTCTGCGCTATCTTTTGCTGCTCGGAAGGCTCACGGGCTCACAGCACCAGAAGAGAAAGCTTCGCTCACAAACCCCAGGCAGGTATTCCAGGACACAAGATGAAAGGTTTGGCAAAGCGAAGCACAGGCTTCCAAACCCAACAGCTGAGACAACCTCCTGCTTTTGGCTGCTGGGCTTAAATTCTGTCTAGCCAGCAGATCTCCTTCTTTAGAGCTCTCACGTGTGCAGCAAAGATTTTTTTCTCTGGGATTGCTGGCCTAGCACAGAGGGACGAGGCACGCTATGTCAGTAAGGCCCCCTGATAAGCACTGACTCGGCAGTTCAGGGAACCCTTACTTGAAGGGGTAAACCAGGATGAAGGCGGAAAAAACCACCTGTTAAGGGTCACAGCTTTTGAGACTGTGTGTATGTACACACTTGTCTTTGAATTTCAAAAAGATCTTTTTATATGTTAAACTCCACAAAATTACCTCTTCTGAATTTATGTTATTTTAACAGATATATCCTTTTTAGCTGTATTATTAATACTTTTCCACTCTTACAGGACACAAACTAATCCCCATCATACGTTTAAAACACAGGGATGTTTGGTAGAGTTCTCCTGTCACTGGGTGTGAAGAGTGTACTGTACGAAGCGATTTTTATTACAACACACTTTGAAACTGTCTACCAGATTGTCTGAGTGATTAAACACTGAATTTCTAGAGGCTCAGGGGAAAGCTGTCTGTACTAAAACTCTTTCACCGTATCACTCAGCAGGAGAAGAGAGGAACTACAAAAAAAATATGTCAAAGAAAGCCTTTGTAGGATCTTGACAAGGCTTTGGAGGTTCTCTCGGTGTTCAGTCTCTCACTGATCTGACACAGTGTCCTGGTTTGGCTGGGCACTGATCTGACATCAGATAAAATTCTCAGTCTCAGAGGCGTTCATGTTGTTGGGTTAACGCACAGAACACGTCCTCAAAATCCCAAGTATCGAAACAGCAACGTCAGCTGTCCAGCACCTCCTTATGTTCTGGACAATGAAAATAAGTCGCACATCAACTGAGGCAGCCTCTATCACTAAGAAATCTTGCCTGAAGGTTCTTTGTACATTAGCCTATTCTCAGCACAACCAAAACTGAGCCATAGTTTATACAGCATTTAGCCATGTTAGGAAAGAACTCAAGATGGGTACGGTTTCTTTTGCCATCCCTCATCCGAGGTCTTAACAACAGAACTGTGGTTGTCCAGCACACTAAACACTGACAGTCCACCCATCCCTTCTAGATTTTGCATTGCCTTAATCACAACAACCAACTGCTTTACTCACTGAGGACATCTGACAATGCTCTCCAGTCTGTAGTTCTGCTGCATGATCAAACCCAGACAGTTCACACCGTACTACTGAGCCAGCCACCCTGCCCCCTTTCTTGTACTGCTTCTACTATTCCGGGGGTACACCGCCCACTGACACAGAAAGTTAACATTGTTTTTTAGTGGCAGGTTAGTTTTTCAGCTGAACCAAACCCATGAATTGGGCAATACTGCTGACACAGAAGCACAAGTTCTCACGCAAGGGACAGGATGAGGATATGCAGAAACTGCATCACCAGGCCTTGTTTCCCGTTGTTTATAAAAAAACCCACCCACTTTACCACATGTTACATCATGCTGATTAAGGCTTTTCAGGCCAGCTTTCTGCTTTAATGCAACTAAAAAAAAAACCAAAAAACCCAAACCTCAATATCAGTGCCACAGAGTTCTGTGTGATGCTCAGCTAACAGCAAGAATCTCGTTCCTCAGGGCAGAGTAGCTACCTTAACAAGAAACCACCCTATAACCACCTTTGCTCATGGCCTCCCTTCTCAATTCAGCAGCAAAAAGGGCAGGGTCGCTGCTGCCCGTAGCTGGCTCATTACAGGCACTAAATGCAGGAGCCCAACGGGAAGAGCAACATGCAACCACGTACCCGGACAGTATTATAATCCACGAGCACAAGCACAAGCGTAGCAGTCCCAACCCCAAGGTTTTAACAGCGTAAGAAGTCACCTGTCAACAACTACAACACATGGTCAACATATTAGCAACGATGTCAACAAATGCTGACAACACAAAAAGTCAGCTTCACATTTAACAGCATAAGTCAGATCTCACTCAAGAATCTGTGTCCTCACCAGTACTACTCCCGGAAGGCAACAAGCCTGGATAAAGCCAATGGCTTTTGGCTGGTTGTCAGTGTCAGTTGCTTGAATAGAGTAATTCCGGTCATCATCATCTGCATCATCATCGTCCATTAAAGGTCTGTTGGCATCTTCCTCCACGCTGCTGTCTTCACCTGCTCCAAGCTCAGGGAGGCCTACGTTTTACAAGGGACATGCAACAGGAAAACACGGACCATAGCCTGTTCGCCCTCTCCCCACTCTAAAGCTATGCTCGCTTCTTTTAAGCAATTCTCCCTTCTAGCAATTCCCTTGCTCTCCCATACCTCCACCCTCCTTTGGCTTAGAAACTCTTGGTATTCTGCAGTGTTGCCAGTTTCTACCCTTTGTCTTCTAGCGCTCTTGAAAGTATTCTGGCATCGGCTTTGTCTGTTCTGAGTGTCTGGCCACTAGTTGGAAGACACAACACTTTAGTGCATTTCCCCCCTTATTTAGTGGTTGTGATCCTCAGATCTGGCTCTCGGGTACCACTGAGCGTGGGGGCCGAGTGTACCAGCAGCTACTCAGAGAGCTGCTGCCTGTTTACGCCTCCGCTGGAACGGAAACCCTAGGAACTGCGCTGCGCTTCCTGGGCCGCTGAGTGCTCTTACGAGCACTCTTTATGGTAGCTCTAGTGCTACCACCTTTACAGCCTTTGCAGGCACCTGGGAAACCTCTCCCATGGTCCTGTAAAAGCCCAAAGCTTCTTTTGTTTTCCTGTCACACTTTGGCTTGCCTACCATCTTCTCAGAGAAGGACCATATCCAACGTGAGAGCTATTTAACTGGCTGCGGGGGACCTGCAGAGGAAAAGTACTTTCCTTTCCCACTGCACAGTTAAGGCTCGCCATAGTTCTCTCCTACAATAGCGTTACCAGTTTGCCTACTGTTTCGTTAAAAAAATACCGATTTTCCAGGTGAAGAAAAACTGATAATTAGGCACATACTAGTGGAGATGTCAAAAGGCAAAATGAAACAGCCTAGCTCCAAGATATCCAGACCTTACACACATGATGCACGGTGGCATTTAGTGTGATCTTTGCGAGAAAAGCACTTGCTTCATTAAATACTCAGAAATGCAACACCATTTTGTAAGAGCACTGAGGGTAAGCGCTGTCAGAAGGAGCAGTACTTTTAGTACCACATGGAAAGCTGCAGCTCTGCTTTCCATGAAGGTACTGAAATGCTGCAGCCCTCTTCTACTCACCCACTTCCTTCGGTGACGTCAGGAGCCCGAAGAAGACAATGACTCCTCCAGCAAACTGTACTGAGGCAGTCACCAAGAAAGCATACTGAAGATAAAAAAACAAAAGATCATTTTTTAAAACACTTTCAGTCACACAGGCTTCCCTGACTAACAGGGTTTCTTTACATTCCAGCCTTGTCTGACAGTAAACACAGCTACAACTCAGACTACTTCCAAAAAACTCTGAAACAAGCGATCTCTGCACCCCCTGAACAGTCTCGGTTCTCTCTAGGCTGCAAGGCCACACAAACAGCTGGTTTAGCGTACCGAGGTGACAGCAGGCAGGAAGGAGCTTACCCAACACAACCACAGATCCAGCTACACTGGAAGGGGCTGCTCAAAGCAAATTCAGACCAGGTTGCTCAGGGCTTTGTTCATTTAGGTCTTGAAATCCTCCAGAGACAGATCCTCCAGGCTCCGGCTCCTTGTTCCAACGCTTAACTAACTTCACAGTGGAATAGTTTTCCAAGCACCCAGTTGGAACCGCCCCTGCTTCACTTTATACCCACTGCATTTTAGCTCTCTCCAGAGTGACAAGCTCAGCTCTGTTAGCCCATCCTCACAGGTCACGCACTGCAAGATGCGCTGGTTCACTTACATTCCCTGTATTCAGTTGCCTGCCTGTCGCACCACAGCGACGCAGCGCGTGCCTGGCCTCTTCCCAGTTACAGAAGCTATGCCTCCATGCCTGTCAGAACCTCACCACCACTCAGCAGCACTGACCTCAGTTGAGTGACAAGCTGTGATGCACGACTCTGAAGAGCACCTTAAGCCACCCAAGTCAGAAGAGGGTATACTATGACACTAGGGCTCCTCTATAACATCAGCCCCATTTACAGAGAAGTCTCAGGCTCATTTTTCCCAACTTGGAAGGGTCAGGAAAGGAATACCCTTTCTATTCTGCCTACTATTTCCTGCCACAGAATTCAGGAAGATGAAACAGGACACTCCAAGCCTGTTATCTCTCAGAGACAGGATAAGAAACTAGTCTCGCATAACCCACTCAGACATGCAGTCCCAGCTAGAAGCCAGACAGCAATGCCTACCTCATAGCCATATTTGAGAACACAGGAGGCAAGGAACGCCCCGAGGATATTTCCCACAGATGCACAGGCACTCCAGAGTCCAAACACAAAACCTCTCCTGCAGAACGGGAAGAAAATTTGAAAAAGGCGATGCAGGGAGAGGTGACAAAGATGTAACATGTCAGTGAACTTTAATTTATGGGTAAAGTTAGAGCACTCTCCCAGTCCACTTCAAAGACACTCAAAGGTCAGTTTAAGCACAGAATAAATTGGAGGTGCCAAACAGATAAGCAAGGAATGTTCTATCCTGAAACACCTGTGCTACAACAGAGGTGAGCTGGCAACTACAGGGTTAATAAGCTACGGCTAGCCCTCATCTGCAATACCCCAAAGCGACAAAGTTGAACCTACAACGAGTCAGTTTCCATTCGGTCCCTTCAGTGCTAAGTAGACAGAAACAGGTTTTCCAGTGGCACGAAAATCCAAATTCAGTCACTCTGCACTAAGGTACTTTGGAATTTTGAACCTGTGCTTTTGACACACACAACTGTATTCACACCAAACTGTTCTGTGGCTCCGGAAAAAAAAAAAAAAAAAAAAAAAAAGAAGAAGAGGCAATAGTAACAAGTAAGGCATATTTAATCCCAAATAACTAACTTTAATTCTGACCTAACAGTTGGCCTTTTCGGTTTGGGACTTTCAGCTCAACCTGCTACTCAGCAGGTCACACAAGTGAGTCACTGAAGAAAACTCAACTTACCCAGCTTTTCCAAACCAATTACCCATGACAGCAACCACACAGGGCCAACCAGTGGACTGCAGCAAACCGTTCACAACCCAGAGACAGCAGTAGAACCACTTGTTGTAGAAATGGGACCATTCTGTGAGTGTGCCAAAGAAGAATACCTAGAAAGCAGGGGGTGAAAAAAAATAACTGAAACTAAAAACACGGAGAAGAAACCCTAAGGCTACTGCTGAAATTTGAGAGCGGGTTCCTAAAAAAAGGAATGACATTTCAGGGAGAAGGTCCCCCCCAGGGGCCAGGCCAGAGGCAGGCCTGGCACCGTTTAAGAAGAGCTGGGAGCTGACAGCACCCTCTGCTGAGCCACCACAGCACAGACTCCAGAGCCCAAACGACTCCGGAGACAAACATGCTGCCACCGCACTTCCACTCCAGAAGACTTTTATCTTCGTAAACAGCACAGTTATAACAGGAGAGGAGATGAGAGAGACAAATGCTTTCAGTAACAACGCTAAAAATACGGTAGCCTCTTGATCTGCTATCGTACTGACATCCGAATCCACAAGGCTCTATGCAAAGACAAAACCCTCAGCAGTCATTTATCTTAGCAAAAGTTAACATAAATACTACAGTCTGGTCTCAAATTACTAAGAGCCCTAACCCAAACTAGCCAAAACAAACATACTTTGTGGCACTCTGTGCTTGACGCCTGCTTGTGGTCGCGTGTTTGCAGAAGGCAATAGGCCATAGTGGGGTTTGTAGCCACTGGGCAAATCAAAGCACTCCACACATTTTACCACTACTTCAATAACCAGAAAACCACAATGAGATAAGACTGATTCACAGTTATCTGCAGTGGCTTGAGCCTGAAGAACCCTTTTGTTTTAAGCAGACAGTTCTTTTCTGACACATGCCCTTCCAGCAATTACAAAATAAGTAAATGAATGCTTAGTATTGTTAGCGTGTCCTTAAGAAGAGAGGAAAGATTGCATTTAGAAGCAAAAGCTTTGATGACAACATATGTGGGCTGGGAGAACAGTTATAATACAAAACAGTCCCAAAAAGTCCCGATACACCAATCTCGTACAAAAGCTGTTCATCAAGTCTCTAGACAGTGCCTCAAACTTAGGAATTTCCTTCTGACACAGTATCCATAAATGGATATTTCAGGAAGAGGTGAGTCATCTAACGTAACTCTCTGCTTGAGACAATGCAGTAAGTGCATCCAGGACAAAGCTTTACACACAGACTTTGAGACCACTGAGGTACAGCTACAGAGCTGCTTCTCCCCTAAAGTAAAACCCTATCCAGAAATACTAAGAGAGATTTCTAAATCACGCTAGTATGTTCTGACTTACCACCAGAGCAGAGGAACACATGCCAAAAGACAAAACCCAGCGTAAATTCAGGCGATCTCCAACTATGCCACTGACAAAGAGACCCTAAGAAGAAAACACAGCATTAAATAAAGCCACAAGATTTGTATCTGTGATCTGCAAGAATTAAAATCATGTACAAGGGTCAAGCTGATCCAAATGTTGCTGTTATACGAACTTAGAGTTTGATTCTAACCACCTCTTCAGCCACCAAACAAACCCCACTCAATTGAGGTGTTCATTAAATTTCTTATTTTAAAAAATTTCACAGAGAACTCTCGGAAGCTGGAACTTGCCCCCCCACACACTGGTGACAGGGGTGTGAGAAATTCTGAAGTGACAGTATTTCTCTTGCATTTGTTAACAACCATCTTTACACGGGGGACTAACAGAAATTGAAGGAAAAAGTTCTGCTCCTGAACTAAGCTTTTTAACTGCAACAGTGCGAGGCAAGTCCAAGAAGATCATCCTGTTCATCCCCTCCAAACGTGGATGTGATCATCCCCGTAGGATTCAACCAGAGCTTAGCAGCTTGGTTTAGTTTTACTCACCACAGCATAGGAAAACAAAAAGATAGTGTCCAATGTCCCCAAGAAGAGAGTTGCTTCTTCTGCATTTGGAAATAAATGGTTGCTGTTCCAGAGCTACAGAGAGAAAATTATAACAGGTAAACAGGGAGAGGCACAGCTCATTACTCTTTTTCGACAGGAACTCCACCTCTAAAGTAGAACAGCATCTGGCCCCAGCAGCCTCCCATTCCTCCAACACTTTAATTATCATATCAAGAACAATTCTGGCACTATTGACTGCCGAAAATGCCCACTGCCACTTCATTTCACTTCTAAAGGGCAACCTAGCAAAGCACAAGTGAGAAATGTTCATTCCACCTGGATCAAGGCAAATGACTGGCAAAACAAACCCTACTCCTAACAGGCATGCAACTGTTAGACAGCTTCTTACATAGAAACACTGATGAGCATCTTAATGAATAATACAACAAAGGCATATTCTGTTTTATGTGCAGTGTCTCTTCTGTACTTATCTTGCTGTCTTCACTAAATGAATAATTCCCTTCAAGTATCTGTGGCAGCAATCATAATAAGAAATGACAGAGCACAAACAGAAAAGAAAGAACACAAAAGGAACAAGGGGAAGAAATAGACTGGCTGGAAACTACTTACAATGAACTCCAGTCACTAATGTTATGTTTTGTGCTTAACTTCAGTTTCATTTTATTTTCAATATGACCAAAAAAAATGGAAGAAGACTCAATTGTCCCCAGACTAAGATTAGTGACACCAGCTGAAAACAGCAAGCTTTGAGGATGACTTGGAAGAACGAATACAGTTAATCAGCACAAAGTTTTCTTCCCTCCTCACCATGCCCCCACGAGAAAAACAAACAAACCAACCCAATCCAAGCCTGACCTATGGATGCATGTAACTCAAATATCACCATTTTTAGTTTGATTCTGCCTCTCCAGGAGAACATCCTGTACAGACAACACTAACTACACATCCACCTAGCACAAGAGATGTAACATTGGTAAGGCCTATCAACACAGCTTCTGCTTAAGTCTCATGCGTCGAAAAAAACTGATAAATCCCTTGAAAAATACTTTTTGCCACTTGAGGCCACCAGTATCTACTTACAACTGTAGCTTTCAACTTTTAATCAGAGATCCTTGGAGGTCCTCAAGCTATTACAAGTTTTAGAAAGATAAGTGAATCAAATCTTTTGTCATTAGGCTTAAATTCATTAAGCAACCTCTGCAGGACTCACAAATCTTCAAAGGCTGAAAAGTACAGCTCTAAGCTGTCCTTTAACAAAATCATACTAGGGACTCCTCGCAAAACATTTTTATACTTTAAAAAATATTTTAAAGTATAAAAACAAAGAACAACTGCAGTTAAAAATATATACCAAAGTTCCAAACTGATAGCACGACTTGTCTGTTCATGTCGTTAATCTGTTCTATCAATTTCCCAAAATGCACTTTACTGTTAACTGACATAACCTAAACTGATAAAAAAATGGTCAAAATGGTCCTTTTGTTATCAAATGCACACACCTCAACATCCAGCAAATAATAAATCCTCTATATTAAAAAAAAATAAAAGATAAAAAAAGCTTCCAAAATATAGCAGCTATCTGAATGTCAGTTAAGGAACTAAATCCAAACGCCTTGTAGATCATTTTAGCACCCCCGAGATCCTCGCTCCTTTTTGCCACACTATAAAATCCTGAACACGTTATGGGCCCATTTTACTGTTTTCACTTGTAACAAAAAGTCAGCGTATATCATCCCTAAGTCAAACATACAAATAGCCAATGATTTCTAACACAGACAACACCCAAGCAACTGACTTGAAATTCTCTGCTCTAATTGATCTCATGGCCTGCGACTAAGCTGTTAATGCAAGATTTCTTCCACTTCTCAAGAGCATCGGGACGAGCCACTGCTAAGAACAAGCGTGCCCCTAAAAGGACTATGGGTAGGAGCCGGGAGCATTCCCGTTTGTGAGGTGCAAGCAGTATACAACTTCCTTTTCTGCAAGCAAACACTGCCAAAACTCCCACTGCTTTCACTGCAGCTAGGACTCTACAGACAACGGGTACTTGATGTTCAGCATTTCTGAAAATCAGACCTTTTAGATGCAAGACAAAACGTCATTCTTCAGTATCAATTTAGGAGAAGCAGCTGGCACTTTCAGATAGCTTTCTTCTCTCCTGCTTCGGCTATCCTTTCGACAGGGTGGCAGCAGCAGCACCGCCACAGAGAAAGCCACAGCTAGGGTTTTGCAGAGATCTCTGTAACCCCATTAACTGCTCTCATTTACTGCCTTTGGCATTTCAGAGGTAGGGTCCTCCCTCTTTCCCCCTCCTCCTCCACCTCCGTGCTGCTGGCCACTACAGAGACTCTCCTGGGGTTCCCATTTCCATTGGAACACTGTAACTTCTTGAGAAGTTTCTTTCTGGGGACCACTAGGAAAGATTTCACCGTCACCTGATGATCCAGAAAACTACAACTCAGACACCTACAGTTCCCACTCATGTTCTGAGAAGTGACATTGATGGACACTTCAAGGGGCCTCATCAGCACCACAAGCTCAGCACACTGGAAGTGACACATCCTTCTTCACACTTGCTAACCCCTCGTGTCCTTACCTCATATGGCCGGAGCTCAGGAGCCGTGCTGTTTTGGCAGGAGGGAGTCCATTGGCTGGAAATGCTGACTTTGACATTACTGAATGTCTTTCTGGAAGCATGGAGCAGGGAATAACTGCCAGAAAACACACAAGCACAGGTTGGCCAAATCTTCTCTGGAGGTCAAGTGGGAAAGGACGGGACTCAAAATACAGATTCAAGCTGTCCAAGCAGGCAGCGGAGCAGAGGACTGGCAGTTCTGGAGACAGTATTCAGCAGTGGGAACCCCCACATTCCGGGTAGACACTGATTTCAGTGGGGAGTTGTGAAATAGGGCCTTGACCAGAAAGGACTTCCTCTTTTATCTTCAAAAGAGGAGGTGACTGCAACAACAATCAGGTACCTCAGGTAAAAAAAAAACAACAATAAAGAGAAAAGAGAAGACGTGCTCATCTGGCTAACCACCATTGCAGGTGCTCTTCGAGACAGATTATCAGTGGCAGTATTGCAGGAAAGATCAAAGGACATCAGCAAGGCCAAGTGTGTAAGGAGAGGCAGTGTGGTATTCCAGCTGTTGTCAGCTAGCATGACAGACAAGCTTTCAACACACACATACAGTACACCTTCAGATCTTCAGCAGCGACCTCTCCTTTCCAGAGGCCCATCCACCCTCTGCAAACAGCGCTTTTGGGAGAGAAGAGGACCCCAGAGACAACGACAGCATGTTCCATCAGTCAGAACAGGCACTGAAGTTCTGAGCGTCGGGGTTTGCTTCCGTCCTCGTTTCAGCAAGTTCCTCCCCACCCCCACCCACGTTCACCCTTCTGCAACAGACTGCTGCTGCCTCGGCACAGTCAGCCTCACGTCTGGCGCAAGCCCTGCTTGCACAGGGGCACAGCACGCTTAGCTCCGCTACTGCACAACTCCCAGACCAGTTGGTACTACTTTAAAGTCTGTTTAAGTTTGTTTTCAAACCACACAGCCAAAAGGTTCAGACTATTTCCCTGCCTCCATTTTCCTCCTTTGGACATGCCCTCACCTCCCCAGATCAGTGAGATGAACACTTCCCTGCGCAGAGCTACACCCAACCTACCTGAAGAAGGTCAGCAGGAACACAACAATATGATGGTGGGTGCAATGGGACACAAGGCCTCTGTTTGCAGGCTGCCTCCGTAAGCTTCCAGGCACAGCCATCCTCCTGGCAGCCCCTACCCCTGCTCCTGCCCTTGGCCACAAAGGCTGGATGGCGCTTAGGTCATTTTTCTTCTCACTTGAGCAGAAGGCGGTGGGAAGGGAAGAAAAAAAAAACATTTGAATTAAAAAGCATAAAATACTGCTGTGTTCCCCAAAAGGCTGGAATTCAGCAGGAACAACTCTATGCCGTTCCTGCCCAATTTGTTTCATGTCACTACCCACCTCATCACCTTCTATGCCCAGAAATGTCTTTTTACTCCCGTTCACTCTATAGCCCCGAGATTATCCTCCAACCCACTTCTTTTTCGTTGCCCTCCTCGCAGCTGCCTCTTCAGTGCCCATCACCAAAGGAGTTCCCCCAGGATCTGCCAACTTCCAGTGTTCCTGTGCTAAGGACCGTTCTGCGCCTTTTACATACACAGTGTGCTACAGAGGGGTCATAAATAAACTAACTTTCCACTGCTACCTGGCTGGCTATAGACTGGTGAATAAGCCAAGAGAGCAGCATTTGGTTACTGGTGGGGAACGGTTTTGGATCTAACTGCCTCAAAGACGTCAGTGAGTCCGAGAGTGGACTTGGACAGCTGGAAGAAAGAAAGCAACCGTGAGGACCGCGCTGAAATCCAACAGCTAGACTCTCCGCCTGCTTATTCTCCAGCCCTACATTATAGCTCCACCTGCCACTAACTCCTTAGTACAGCATGGGGCAAGTCACGCTGACCAAACTTCTAGATACCAGTTAAGACCGGTGCGGAGGAAGGGCTACGACAGACACACGGTCTCTTAGCGCTGGCTGATGCCACACCATTCCTCTCCCCCAGCTGCGCTGGTGTGGCCGAGAGGCCGCTTCTGCAAACCCCAGCCCGGGACGCGAGCCCGCGGCGCAGCGAGGTGGTGAACTTCTTCCCACGCCTCCCTTTTATTTTCTTGTAGAGATCTCTGCAGCCAGGTTTCCCTGCCGCAGCTCGCACAGCCGCTACACAAACACTCGCGCCCGTGCGACGGAGAGCGCAGCGCAAAGGCAGATACGCTGCATACCGACATCGCTGCTGAGGGCAGAACTTCCATCTGTTCGTGCCAGCTGGCTTAAGGCAGCCAGACACATCGGTGGGAGCTGCGCCTCCAAGAGACACTCAAACACCACGCACATCCCGAATGCTCAGGAGAGGTAAAATAACCCACCACCCCCGCTTCCCCAAAGAACCAGAGCTGAAATAAGACTGAACATAACGCCTTTGTGTTCTTCTGTATCCACGGGTGCTTTTCGTCATGGCTTGTAAATCTGACAAAGACTTTCCAAGCTCAGCTTCATAACCTCACTTGGAGAAATTAGAAGTCATTGCCCAGACTCCCTCTTGTCCAAACTTCTGCTGCTGAAAAGCCTGTATTTCACAGAGATCTCTGCTCTTCCTTCTGGTAACTTTTGAAGGTTTCATTAAGACAACTGTTCACTGTAAGCAGTCTTCCTTTCCTGTTCTCTCAATAATACGTGCCTGATGGACAGATACCAGCTACTACTGGACCCATTAACCACCACAGAATCCGAGACCACATCTGACCTCTAAAACAGAGCAAAAACGGAGATCCTCTGAGTAACAGGGACCCCGCTATTACACCTTCGAGCCACTGGAGCCATGTTTACCCTACACCACACCTGAACACCTCCATTCTCATCCAGGACAAATGCAGCAAGTCCATACGAGATCTGAGACCATCTGCATCTACGCAGCTGAGCCACACTCCCATTCCCCCAGCTGCCACAGTCCACCTAGGTGTGCCAGCACCTTCTTGCAGGCTTCTATGCTGTTTGGGCTCACAAGGAGGAACAAAAAAATCACCTGCAGCTGGAGGTGCCGGAAGACAAGGCCAGCCCTGGAAGAGGCAACTTCGCAAGTAGTCTTGACACTACCACCACCTAAGGTCCCAAAGCATTTCTCAACATCAATGAATGAAAACTCAGCACCCAGACGAGTAGCACACGGTGCTACTCCCTTTCAGGCAGCAGTAAACCTGCTCAGGGCTGTCCCACACACAAGCTGCATGAAGAAAGGAACCCAGGGGACTCCGACGTCCCAGCACCATGGTCCTCACAGGCCTGTGAACCACGCAGGTCTGCTTGTCAGACGCAGGAGATAGTTCTCGTTCTCCTTCCCTGCCCCTGCCTCTGCCTCCCCTCCCGCCAGCCAACAGCAGATAACAGAGTTCTCCTGAGGAAAGCAAAACACTGCCAGTGGTGCAACACTGCGGGAAAAGTTCCTTCCCTGGGTAATCAGTTCACAGCCCCAAGCATGAGATTTACTACCTGCTTCATGTCAACATGTGCAAATACAGATCTTGTTTGTCCAAGATACTGAGTCTTTCCAAAGCTAAGACCTGGTTTTGACCTTAAAGTTATCCATTGTTTAATAGCATTTACGATTGAAGTCGTCTATTCCTCAGAGCTTTGCCATCTCAGCCAGCTTTCTAGCAGACGACCCCCTGGCGCAGGATGACACTTTTCACTTATTTACAGTATGGAGATGACTAAGAAAGATTTTTGATGATGAGGGGACTGGAGCATCTGTCCTATGAGGAAAGGCTGAGGGAGCTGGGCTTGCTCAGCCTGAAGAAGAGAAGGCTGAGAGGGGACGTAATAAACGCTTACAAATATCTGAAGGGTGGGTGTCAGGAGGATGGTGCCAGGCTCTTTTCAATGGTGCCCAGCGACAGGACAAGGGGCAATGGGCACAAACTGAAGCACGGGAAGTTCCATCTGAACATGAGGAAGAACTTCTTCCCTCTGAGGGTGACGGAGCCCTGGAACAGGCTGCCCAGAGGGGTTGTGGAGTCTTCTTCTCTGGAGATATTCAAGACCCGCCTGGACAAGGTCCTGTGCAGCCTGCTCTGGGTGACCCTGCTTCGGCAGGGCGGTTGGACCAGATGACCCACAGAGGTCCCTTCCAACCCCGACCATTCTGTGATTCTGTGATACTGTTTTCCCTTTTTTTCTTCCTTCATCTTCTCCTTTTAATCTTCAAAACCGGCATTCTCCCTAGGCTAGAAGGGCATGCAACTAGGAGTTCATCCTTACAAGTTATTATTTGAATTATTCCAAGAATAATCCATTAAAGTTGTAGAGGAGGGGGAGCAAAAACTAGCAGGAGAACAAACCGCACAACTCACGGCAGCGAAGCACAAGCCTTCAAGAAAGGGAGGGGGCTGCTTTTATGGCATCGGGCTGCCTCGTCCCCTCGCTTTTCCTCAGCTTTCCGCGTTCTCCCTCAGCCCTTCGCTTCAGGTCAAAAGAAGACAACTTAAGTTGAAAATAACCTCCCTTAATACCACCACGCCGTCCTCCACAGCAGGCGGGAAAGGCCAGAATTAACATTCCGACGACTTCCAAAGCGCAGAGCAAACAAACGAATTTCAAACAAACAAACAAACAAACAAAAAATAATTAAAAACCACCAATAAAACCACACGCACACACACAGTTCCAGGCCGCCTCCCCACCCAGAGAGCAGCGCAGGGCCAGCCCCCGCCCGCCCGGCCGCCGCTGAGGGAACCCGGCCCCCCCCGGCCCCGAGCCGCCCCCCGCCCTCCGCGGAGGCGCCCGGCTGGCGGGCCGCCC
Source organism: Opisthocomus hoazin (assembly GCF_030867145.1). Lineage (NCBI taxonomy): Eukaryota > Metazoa > Chordata > Aves > Opisthocomiformes > Opisthocomidae > Opisthocomus > Opisthocomus hoazin. The sequence goes on along the minus strand of NC_134421.1, from coordinate 9,556,795 downwards.
CGCCGCCAACCCAGCCCCGAGCGGCGCGGCCGGGCCCGGCGCGCAGGCCGCGCTCCCGCCGCGGGCACGGCTCACCTCAGGCCGGCTGCGGCGCCGAGGCAGGCGATGAGGACGCGGCCGTCTCCCCTCAGCGAGCCCCAGCTCCGCCGCCGGCAGAGCCCGGGGGGAGCGACCCGCCCCGGCGTTCCGCGCCGCTCAGGAAGTCAGCGGGGAGGGGGCGGCTCTTCCGGCGGCAGCGGCCCGCGGGCGCGGCGGGAGCCGTAGTCCGCCCCGGGCTATGCCGAACAGGAAGGGGCCCGCGGCTCTGCTCCAGGCACGCCGGGCCCCCCGCCCGCCTTCCCCCTCCTTCCTGCGCAGGGGGCGGGGAGCGAGCAGCGCCGGCAGCGCTCCCTCAGCCGAGGAGGAGGAGGAGGAGGAGGAGGAGGAAGGACTACATTTCCCAGCGGCTCCGGGAGGGGGCAAAGCGGGCGGTGCCTGCCCCGGCAGGTGAGCGCCCACAGGTGAGGGGACGGGACCCCCTCCCCCCGGCAGCCGCCATGCCTTTCTCCGGCCCGGACGACGCCTTCGACTACCTCTTCAAGATCATCCTGATCGGGGACTCCAACGTGGGGAAGACGTGCGTGGTGCACCGCTTCAAGACCGGGCAGTACGCCGAGAAGCAGCAGAACACCATCGGCGTCGACTTCACCGTCCGCTCCGTGGACATCGACGGCAAGAAAGTGAAGGTGGGGGGCCGGGGAGGTCTCTTCCCCCCCTTCAGAGAGGGGCTGAGGAGGCAGAAACTGGGTTTCCTGACCTCTTCGCAAAGCTGGGTTTACCCTTTTGGTCCACGTAGGTTGTCTTCACGGGCACGTAAACGTCCCCTTGGATCCAGAGAGGGCAAAGCCATGCTGCGGCGTGGTGGAGCGAGCAGGACGGGTCTAGCTGCCTGCTGGGCAAGGGGTTGCGAAAGCGTAGATGCTGATGGCAGACACCTAGGAACCCGCATTCGCCGGTCTCTGCAGCCTCTGTCCTTTCTCTTACAGATCCAAGTATGGGACACAGCTGGTCAGGAGCGCTTCCGGACGATAACGCAGTCTTATTATAGGAGCGCTCATGGGGCCATCCTCGCCTATGACCTGACTCGGAGGTCCACATTTGAATCCATTCCACACTGGATTAATGAAATTGAGAAGTATGGTGCTGCGAACTTGGTCATGATGTTAATTGGTAGGAACCTAATTTTAAATATTATGTTGTGTAGCTTTTTTTTTTTTTTAATGCATGTATAACCCCCCACCTCGCTCTGCCTCCACTACTTAAAGCATTTATAAACTATGCACTAAAGAAGAATGCCATTGTCATTGAAAGAGATCAGAAATTGTATGAATTTGACCGAAGCTTAAAAAATTAGGCAACTCACAGCCTGGTCCTGACAGAGCCAAGCCCACTGCAGACAGCGAAGCCTTCTTACTTGTCCCTTTCCTGATGCAATAATGCAACAAGCTCGCTGCTAGTCTCGCAAGCAGGGACAGCCTTATCGAGGTTGGAACTGCAGTAGGTCTGGCCTCTACTCCCCACGCATAGGAATTTAGCGGCTCAGTAATTCAAGAGGAAGGGGAAGGCACAGAGCAACCCAACTCCTTGTTCTCATCTTTCCTCTCTGCTCTTTTGATGTGCATGCACATTGCTCTGTAATGGGACCCCAATCAGGTAAGACGGTAGATGGGTACAGGGCTTGCTTTCACAGAGCACCAAGTAGTCTGCTAGCATTCCTCCTCCTCCTTTATCCCACCAGCATTCGGGAAGCTTTGCCACCTGAGGAAAGAAATGGGTAGAAACTTCCGAGAACAGAGCTGGTAGGAAGCAGCGTGCTTCTTTCCCTTTGTGTTTCAGGTTATTATTGCCCTTCCCTCCCCCAAGGAAGAAGCTGCAAAGGAGAGAACTGGTGTAGCAAAATGGCAGAAGCAGTGGAATGTAAACAAAAGCTGTGTCTGTTCCGCTGTGGCACTGTGCCCACAGCAACGCTTGCAGCCGCGGCAGCCCAAACCGGCTCCGGAGGAGAGGCAGGGCCCAGCCCCACGGCGCAGCAGGCAGGAGACCTCAGCTTCTGCTTCTGCTCCTGGCAAATGACCTGCTTCTGCCGTGGTGGTTCTGCCTGTTCCTCCTCTGAAGAAACAAATTCTGACCTGCGTGTAACTGCAGTGCTTGGAATGAGTAAGGAAAAAAAAAACAACTTTGGTAGGGTTTCTCTAACTTGGTTCGGAAGTCTAAAGAACAAGACCTATCTGTGTGTGTTGTGGAGGCTGGTGGTTGTTTTGTGGGATGGGTAGTTTTTTTATTTTAGAAATAAGTTCTGAAGTTGGTAAAAAAAGAAAGCTTTTATGAAGGATCCAGCTTGGTGCTTTCTTCCAAAGCTGGTGCTGTTTGCTGTACTTTGGCAGGAAGTCTTTGTACATTTCCTTACACGCAGTCATGTTATGCACCCTTCTCACATGAAGTTAAGGTTAAGAAGTCTTAACTTTCCCATCTGGAACCGAAGGAGGAAAGAGGGAGGGTTCTTTTTAAGAGGGCAAATAACCCTCAAGCAGGGTGATTTTTTTGGGTAGGGTTGTGGTTTTCTTTTGTGGGGTGGGTTGGTTTTTTTCCTTTTAGAAAAACTGAGAGGGAGGGGAGTTGGCTCACATATGCTTCAAATGAAAGATCTGAATTTTATGAAGGGTTATCTTGAAACTCTGAGCTGCAGGCTTCAGCCAGGTAGTGCATGTACCAGAACTGATGATATTCCACATGTGCTGCAACTACTTAAATATACAAAGGCATTTTATCTGAGGTGTTTCATGACCTACTGCTTCAAGTAGACATTTTATCTATACATGCAGAAACTTCTGAAGTATACACATTTTAAGCATTAAGGTAGCTGGTGTGAACTCTTGTCTGTCTCTTGGCATCATCTTAAAATGACTGACTTGTGTGAAGAGGTCACGTTAAAATCTGATTAACAGTTGAGCAGCTTATTCCTGTGTCTTACCGGGGTTGTTTTTGGAGGAGATCTGCTGTAGACTAACAACATCCCACAACTTCAGAGCTGGGCATCCACTTTGAGATGTGTCAAGGTAGCCTGACAATAGCATAACACACGTGGTTTCCACTGAAGGTGGAATAAACCTTTATGCAGCATTGCTTTGGTTTACTGTGTGCAGCCATTATAGCTCCAAGAATTACTAAGATTTTATTTTTTAAATATTTAGCTTAAATGCTACTTGATGTTTAAAACCACTAGGCAATAGGGGCCAACAGTTGCTTCCAAATAATCCTCTGGCGCTACTACCTACAGCAAGTAATTGGATGAACACAGGTTTTTGGGTTTTTTTGTCGTTTGTGTTTTTAACTCAGTTGATATAATCATATGATTAGCTGCAGTTTGATCCACATTCTATGTTCATGGCTCTGATGTGTTCACATTGTGTTTTATCCAGTAACTCTTATTCCTAACATAATTCCTTTATTTAACCAAATTGAGTTAATGTATTGCATTTAAAGATGAATTTTTGAGAGACTAATTATTGAATTATCCGTTTGCCTCTTTTTAAGGGAACAAATCAGATTCACTGGATAAGCGCCAAGTCCTGTTTGAAGATGCCTGCACACTGGCAGAGAAGCATGGGCTCTTAGCTGTACTGGAGACATCAGCGAAAGAAGCTCACAACATAGAAGAGGTCTTCACGCTGATGGCTCGGGAGCTTATAGCCCGAAATACCTTACAGCTTCACGGAGAGATTCCTCCGAACAGCGTCTATCTGGATTCCAGGCCAGTGATTGCCAGTCCAAGCGTGGAGAAGACCCAGTGCCTCTGCTGAAGGGAGATTTCAGGAAGAACTTGGATGTCATCATTCTTCCGAGGCTGTTTGATTTCGTTTTATTCAGTTGATGAAAGTGTGCTATGTGGCCTCAAGCCATCTCTCTGATACCTCTACCTTGCAGTTTGGCTTGTAAGTATCTTCAGAGATCGTTGTTGCTGTTGGTAGCGCAGGTTGCTTTGAACATGGCAGCTGATACTTGTAACACGAACTTCTGAGAGGGACTCAGGAAGCTGCCAGCCCTTGCCTTAACCAAAGAGAACTTTAAAAAATTATTGCCTTTAATTATATCCTTAAATGATTTTCCAGCTGTGTCAGAAGATAAATTTGCACCAGAGCTCTGCATAGATTTGACCCTTTTAAGCTATGTTGTTTGTTGTGGTGCACTTTGCTCTTTGCCAGGAGCTTGAAAGTCTGACACATGCTTGGACAGCACTAACCCACTGCTGCTTAAACTTCCCTCGAGGGGTGGTCCTGATGTCACGTGTGCAGCCACCCATCCCAAGGAACACAGTAACGCTTGTGAAAGTGCCTGTGACTTCACATCTGAACTGATTTCCTCCCCAGGCGGCCCTGGGGTTTCACAGCAGGCAGAATATGATGCACTAGGGTCCCAGCCTTCTTCCCGGGGTGAGAAAAGTTGGTTTTCATTTTGCTCTCTAATGATAAGAATTGTTTCCAGTCATGATCTCTGTCTTGCTAGGCAGACTTGCTAGGAGTAGTGAAGCTTCCAAGGCACCGGTAATGGCCTAAAACAATGCTGGGGTGGAAGGACTTTTTCTTCCTCTGCTAACCTTGTCTTGCTTTTGATGTGCTGATTTTAATCACAAAAGCCTTCCGTAGCTTGTGTGATGGGACAAGACAGCCTGAGAGTATGCCTGTGGATTTTCAAGGGAGCATGAAGAAGGGATTCAAGCTCCTGTAAAACTGGGCAAGGAGCAGGATGATTTCATGATGTAACCTCGCCTTGGAGCAGCGAGGGAGCAGTAGGAGGGTATGGTACGGGGCAGACCCTCTGAAAGCTGCCCCTAAGCAAGTGCAGATGCTGCTGCCACGGAGATTGAACATCCTGGCAGCAACAGGAGGTTTTGTGTTGCTCCTCCTAAACACAAACTCTGCTTCTGGGGACTCCCTTCTTCTATGTTCTGGAATTGAACTAAGAGTTTGTTGGTTTGGGTTTAAGTTTTGGTTTGGGTTTTTTTTTTTCTTCCCCAGTAGACAGAAACAGGGAAGGAGATGGAGAAAAGAAGCATTATTTGGAGGAAGTTTTTTGACTGCAGCCCACATGTAGCAAAGTGCATCACTTAAGTAGTTACTGTTAAGCTCTGAACTAGAAAGCAAACTCTGTAACAATAAAACACAGCCTGGCTTACGTGCAAAGGAGCCCTGGGAAGGCTGGTATGCTGCTAGCTTACCAGATGGCAGTCTACCCGTGTTTCACAGGTTCTTGAAAAACAGGGAAAAACATGTAGCAAATATTCCTGGAAAATCTTGTCTGAGAAGCACAGAAAATAAAGTAGCATGAATCACTGATTTACAGTCTTGCAAATATTTCTAATATTATTAATGCTTCCTCTGGCCAGGTTCTTTGCTATCACATGCAAGGAGCAGGGGTTAATTCACCTATGTGTAAACTGAGGGAGAAACCTGCAATGCATCACAAGCCTCTAAGCCTTTTCCTATAGACTGTTATGGAGAAAGTTCCATCTTCTTCAGGTATCCTCTTTCTGATCTGTTTACTTTTAAAATCTGATTTTCATTTTGATTTGGTACTAGCCTAGTAGTTGCATTTCGGTTTGCATTATTTAAGCAACAGTAAACACCATAACCTTTCAAAGTAGCTGAACAAGTAGCAATCCAGCTTCCAAACAACTAGTTTCCACACCTTTTCTCACTAGGACAACAGTCAAATGTACGTTTAATATTCTTGTGTGTTTAAAATCCAAACTATTCCTCATAGCAGTCTGTAACACAGAAGTTTTTACTTTTTTTTTTTAAGTTTCCACAATTAAACTGCTAGCAAAGTTTGTTCTATTTCAGATATAGCAGAGGTAGCATTTGCAGCAAATACTAAACTTCCAGGAGACCTTAACAGAAAACTATTGTGTACAACTCCAGCTACACGCTTTCATTAGCCAAGAACTAGAGGAAGGCTCTTACCAGCAGAGTATTAACCTCTGTATGGTTCATTAGATTTACTGCCTTAATTAGAGATTACTGTATGAAGTTATTTTGCTTACCCACAGTGTGGAGACTTCTGCAGGCTGATGCTCCCCGAGCTGCCCAGCACTGCCAGGTGACAGGGCTGGTGCCCATGCTCTTCCTGCACTCATGGAGCTACCTGCAGAGTGTGGGGCAACCACAACAGGAGCGTGACCTCTTTTGGTTGGGTCCATCTGGCATCTTTCACAAGCCCTCTGGGCAGCTCTACGGAATGGCTTCCATGGGGTCAATTTTTTTTTTTAAGCTGTCCTTGTGTGAATGAAGTGAGCTGGAGCAGGTGCTAACCAGGAGGTTCACTGGAGTGTGTATTATTTATGAGGTAATACGTGAAGAAAGCTATAAACTTAAAAAAAAATCCCTTTATCATAGCATGTTATTCTAGACTGTGAGATAGCAACCACTAGATTAAAAAGCCAAGCACAGTGTAACTTCTGCAGTTGTGCCTTTCCCCATCATGGAGCAGACAAACATGCAACTGTGACAATGCCAGTAGCAGTAACTGCTATGGAACTTGGTATTATAATGTTTTTGTTCCCCCAGCAACACACGCAAATCCAGTGTGCGTCTTGACAGCGTTATTAATGCAACCGCAGGAAGAGTAGCTTACTGTAATGTTGTTTACAATGCTACTCTGAAAACTACTACTGTCCCACAGTTTTATGAGCTGCACATCCAGCCTGAAGATGAGCTTACCTGTTAGATTTTTATCTACGTGGAAGAAGTATTTGAGTCTTCGCTGTCTTAATTTGCTGTGGTGCATTACTTGCATTGCTATCCCACCCATGCCAGATGAAACTGAAGCAGTACCTATCCACATAGCAGGGTAACAACAAAACCTGGAAGTATTTTAAAATGGAGCAAACTCTGACACCTCCCAGAAGCTGACTGTCTTAAAAGCAAACCTAACTGCAATGGAGTGATGTGGAAGGCACATGGCACTGCCTATGTGCTGAAGCTTTTCTTCATACGTAGGGGACAGGCTCTTACTAACAAAAGCTGAGGTTCTTATCTAATCATTCCCATTAATGTTTAAGTATATTTGGAAAGGAGACAGAGAAAGCAGTTTCCAGGCCCTGAACAGAGATAGAGAGCTCTACCCTGGAGTGTCCTTTCAGGAAGGAGACGCATGCCTGTGCTTTTGGACAGGGAACCGACACTGAATTGCCTCCCAGCCCTGAGTGTTCTGACCACAGCACTGTGTAGGGGTGCCCCTTCCCAGCTGCGGGCTGCCAACAGGCACATTTTTGTCTGGGAGCTGAGAGAGACATTGAGCTCCAAGCAGGGGGGCTTTATTACTCGTTGCTCAGGGTACTGACTCCTGAAGCCGCTGTCAGGCACCTCTCTCAAGCAACTGTGTTAAGGACTGGAACTAAACAGCCAACGCTGGAATATCATGAGTCCTGAGAGCAGTTTTAGACAGGCCAAGAGACCCTTTTACCTAAGAGTACTCCCAACTTTTAATAGGAATTTGCAATTTGAGAGAAGTAGGACTTAAGTGCTTTAAAACACTCTTTCTAGTGCTGCTGTTCTAAAATCAACCTTAATTCAGCTGCCTACACAGGCTCTGCCTATGCAGTCACATCAAGCTGCTGGCAAACAGGTTTTGCCTCTGGCTTGACGGCCAGTGACAAGCAGCATACCCCCGGGTAACAGCAACAGCAGCGAGCAGCAGCTTAGCATATTTGCAATCCCACATTTCCTTGCTACAGCTGCATCCATGAACATCACTCAATACAGTTTTCACTGCCAAGTCTGTCTAGTTTTGCTTGCCTGAAGCAAGGCTCACCACAACTACAGTTTGATAATGCCTCTCTAATGCTAGCACTAAAACTGACTTTGTAGTAACTTTATCCCTACAATGCAGTCCTATATTGTATCTCAATCCCAAAGGCCTACATGTGGATTCCCTCCTTTTAAGCTGCTGCAGCCTTAGTAGTTCCATCTATGCAAGTTTTGTTCCAGACATGAGACACCCCACACCTCACGGTATCCTCCAAACAGAAATCTATTTGGTACCTGCTGTAGCAGGGCACAGTTACTTCATATTTCATTAAATAAACCAGGCATCCCTCCAGCACAACACACCTTGGGCTATCATCAGGGAAGAGCTGTGCTATCACGATTTGTAGAGCTTGTAAGAAGTGCACCTTGCTTGTATGATCCCCTTCAGACCAATCAGAATGGGCAGCAGATGCTTCTTTTGCACTTACCACAAGATGCAAAATTTTATATCAAACCATACATACATGTTCTTGCATAGGGAGTAAAGCCAAGGCACTTCACGTGAAAGCGTGCATATTTTTCTGAAGATATTTGTTTTGAAATCAAAATTTTTGCTGGTCAAAGTTTATGGAGTCTTTATACCTTTTTCACCTTCACATTAGTCTCATTGGCCTTTTCAGTTTCTGTACCTTAGGTATTTACTTAAAGAAAAGATAGCATGGCCTAAGTTATCACCCTCCATATTTTTACATTAAAAGTTTGCCTTAATTCTACTGAATTTATCCCTGTTCTTACAGAGGAAAAACATACTGGCCTACTAATACACTTTACTCATTTGAAAGGCCCTGCTCTTTTCAGTCATTCCAGTTTGGGTGTGGGAGTGGAAACCATAGTGCAACAGCAAGCTTAGGAACGGCCCCACCACCAGCAAGATTCAGACTGGAAGGGACAGACGGCAGAACTGCTTGATGACAAATACCTGCAGTTCTAACTTACAGGACAAGAACCACAGCACGCTTCAAAGCGAGAGATCAACAGAAACTACTTGTCACAACGCACGTGACTACATCAGTCACCTTGCGGCTGGACAGAACAGCCTCCCCCAATGCAAATCACTTCTTTGCGTATTCTCAGCTTCCCTTGTAATGCACACACAAGGTTTAAGGGCAGCAGCAGCCACCACAGGGCCACGTGCATACCCACACAAGAAGTAAAGCATTGCCATTTTTGACCCCTTATGAAGGAAAGCTGATGCATGTGCTCCAACTGGTACATTTATTGCCTTTTTCCATGTTACCAGAACAAATCTTTATTAAACATGTCTGAATGAAGCTTTTGTATAGGATGTTAACAACTCATGTTCACTATGTAGGGGAGGAAAGGCTAGTTTCACTTCAAAGCCTTTCATTTTTTGTGTTTCTCCCTGTATCAGTTTTAAATGTCATTTGCGCAATTACATTCAAATCCTTCTCTCCCTCTGCTATGTGCCTCTGGAAAAAAAACCCAAAGATTATTTTAGACTGTTCAGTTGGTATCACTCAGCATCTGAGACTACGTTTCTAGCAGTTTACTTCCAACTTGTGGATTCTCAGGATATGGCCTGTGGCAATGCTTGGACTTGCTGCCCACACAGCATTACACCAAGAAACTATCAATAGAACACGTAGTGCAACTGACTTTGTTCAGGACAAGTAAAATTAATACCATAGCACTGAACTTACTGCTGAGAAAGCAAGCCACATCTATTCCCACTAACAGCCCCATATATTCCTTCAACAGTTGAATTGTCTCAGCTGTCTGTTCAGAACATGTTCCTTATGTTACAGGCTCTTTGCTGGAAAGGTTACAATCAAGTTAAAATTCCATTATTAGCGTGACATGATTCTGCGGGAGTTAAGAATGAGTGACATAAATGCCTTTATATTTACAGAAACACATACACAAAAATAACTGATCATGCTGGAAGGCAGAAGCTTCAAACCTAAAAAGAACAGGCAGACTTCTTGTTTCATTTTTTTGTCTTTTTTTTATTTGGGAAAAGTGCTTCTTACAAAAGGCAGCTGCAAAACAATACATTATAGACCTCAGAACAATTTCTCATTCCATTTAAAAGTGAAAGGAGAGGCAGTCTAGGGGACAAGAGCAGCAGGAGAACAGATCACGGGGCATCCACGAGTCAATAAAAAACAGCAATAATGTAATGCGAGGTTAAAATTCCTGTGCTGGGGCTTTGGTGGCAAAGTAATTTCTCAATGCAAATTACAGCCAGAAACTGCACGACTGCCTTTGTAAGCAGTAACTCACATAAGCTGGACAGCTTTACCAGGCAACCCACGCAACTCAGATGCTGAGAGGCACAGCGATTTCCTAGCGAAGCCCAGGGCTTAAGTGGTTACACCGAGTTCTAAAACTTAGAGCGATAAAGCTAAAGGGGCCTCTCTGGTGTTCCTCTGACCCCACCCTGGCTAACCGGATTTCTGCTCCTGGACAACCCTAATCATACACATGAAAGAGAGCTGGTGTATTAGGGAGTGCCATCTATTAAGTTAAGCGGTAGTTAAGATCACTGCCGTAGACTGGGCTGAGACCACTAAACCAGTTTCATGTCCAATTGGAGGCTGGACTTCACGCACCAAGAGGGGATGAAAGATGGTTTTGTTGTTTTTAACTTACACAGAGTCTCCCCATCCTTGAGGTCCAACTCTACATTTATCTGTATATACACATAGAGAGTTCTCCTTTCACAAAGACATCTTCCTTTCATGCTAAACACAGTAAAAACCCAGAACGTTCACACCTGGTTCTGGTTACACAGTAGTAATAGTAATGTGCAAGTAAACAAGAGACCAAAATCACAAATGAAGACGTGTACATGAGGGGGCTGGAACGGAGCTGATGCCAGAAAGAGAGTATTTGTGTCTGGCCTGAATTCAGAAATATTGGTACAAAGACAGAAACGAGGCCATCAGCCAATTTACATCCCCACTGCATGGCCACTGCCCATTTTTGTATCTGGACTCTTCAAAATGAGTGTGGAAGTCCTGTAAACACTTTAACCCTGGAACTGGGTGAACTCTGTCGGGTACACAGATGAAGCAACAAACCTAAGCTAACTGTTTGACAGTTAAATTCATTTTTACAAAAACTAACATTTTAAAGATTTATTTCTTGTTATTTGTTTAAACAGAGGAAAAACAACACTCCTGGGGTGGGAGGGGATGGGGAGAGACAGACCCTGGGTAAAAGTTATTACAACAGCACCTGGAATTGATCGGCCTGCCTAGAAGAAACACAGGCACTGCCACAACACCACAGGTAATAGCTACTGCCTGAAGCCAAGACAACAGTCCACACTCCACTGACAGGTGCTATAGATCCAAGTCATAATAATCTTCCAGCTCATCATGAAACAAGTCCCACTCATCCTCAGAATCCGTTAGCTCATCGTCACCTCCTGCTGCCAACAGCATAAGCAACATCTCACCAAGCTCAAAGGTCACCACCTCATCCTCGTCAGTCTCGAACGGATCACCGTTCTCTCGCTCCTCGATGAACTCCCAGAACCGATTCCTCCGCTGGGCCTGCAAGTGGAACACAAGTATTTCCCCAGGTGACCAAGCAGTACAAGGTAGGAGGTTTCACAGAGGCCGACAAGGTTCAGCCCCCAGCGTGCTTTCTGACATGCAAGAAACCACGTTTTCTTATTCAGGGAGATACTGACCTCCAGTAGGATTTACCCTTACACACCCCTATTAATGCTGCCCAACATTTCTACTTCAGTATGTTGGTGTACTAGGAAAGTTTTAAAAAGTCACTCTTTCCATCTTGGCCTCCAGCATTCACAAACTTTAGACCACCGCCTCCTTCAAATTCATCATTACAGAGCTCTATCAGAAGCAGAAAGAAGAGTCAACATTTCCCTGTCCTCCTCTTGAGGCAGCTGACTTAACACACACCCGTCTTGCACTCTTTCTGTATAGAAAGGACAAAAACCGGCAGCACTGACCCGGTATCTACTTGATGTCCCCACTTTGGGTCTCTGTGGCTCCTCTCGGCGGCCATCAGGATAAGCATGTTTGTAAAAACAGTTTCCTCCAAACGGACAGCTCCCACGGCCTTCATCAAAATACCTGCATGGCTTGTTGCTGGAAAGGAAAATACCGCAACCCTTACTCACAGCAGACCCCAACCAGACTTCAGAATTGCATTTACCTGTAGTCCAAAAGGATCTCAGGTACCATGTGGAGCTGAAGGTATTCTGTCAGTGTAACACCTACACGCAGAAGTCATGTATGACACAACGTGTATGGGTCGATGCATGCACAGGGACACTAATGGCTTGCAGCACACAGGCTCGTACCACCTTATGGATACACCACCAGTGTTTTGTGTATCGAAGGGAAAGGCTGAGGTCAAAGAACATAGGAACAGCTTTGTAACTGTGTGGTTACATGCATCTGTGAGCAGATAGGCAAGGACGCAGTTCACATGTGGTGGTGGATATGAGGTGTGAGAGGGGTTTACGTTAACACCCTTCTTCTGCAGGTGTTCCTTTATCTCTGCTGTCTCAACCTGACAAAAGGCCACAGTGCTCATACCTCATTGCCTCCTTGTATTTCTGAATCAGTTTCTGCTTCTCTTCCTTCTCCTCCACCCAGTACTCACTTGGAATGACAAAGTTAGATGTGATCCGACATTCTGGGCAGGACCTGGGGAATGAACAGACTGTGCTGCAAAATTCCACATTACAGGGCGCCCTCTCTCCTATGTAACATGTCATGGCACATATCCATATTTAAAGATGTATTGTACCCACACACTTGCTGCATGGACTTTCCAATCTAGATGCTGCTCTTTTACACATGAAGATAACCTAAAACTCTCTTCAAGAACTCAATGGCAATGGCAGCTGGTCAGCTTGTCTCAGAAAAGCTTGAAAAAACACTTCACACAGACTCCTTTTTCTTTACAATTAAATAAATTTATTTTTACTTCTGTATTTATTTGATTGGAACTTTTTTTTAGAACAGCCTTTAAATGGAGAAATTTTTTGTCAACTGATTAACGAACTAGGGCAGTAATGAATTAAGCAGCATACATTCTGAACTGGTCAATCTGTTTTCCGATTCCTGGCTGCGTGTCCAACACATAAACAGTAACTATTGGACAACATGCTACTAAATAAGTGCAAGTTATTTTCTACCATTAAGTGAGTTTTGCAAACTTAATCCACATTAACCAAATCAGAGCGTAAATGTTATCCCTAACAATTATTTCACTTCCAAACTACAGTTAGTATGCATTAAATGCAGCCTCTGTGTAGTCTGCATCTGGAAGTCTGTCGCAAGTTGTCACAAGTTACTAAGTTCTTCCACAGTAACAAAGCACAATCGAAATGGGAAAGTGCCTCACTTTATAATCTTGCTCTCAAATTGTTTAGCACTCCTCCACTTGCGGATGCACTTGAGACAGTAAGTGTGGCTGCAGTTGGAGAGGATCCCAAAGCGGCGCTCACTAGGATTAGCTTTCTCATACACCACCTCCATGCATATCCCGCACACCATGTCTTTACTACGCTGGACGGCAAATGAAAGCTCCATGTCCTTCTCGTGAGCTTCAATGCAAGACTGAAAAGGAGAGACAAAGAAAACGACTACAGAGACAACTGGTCACCTGGTGAACTCTAAGCAGGTTTTTAAGCTCAGTTTTACTCTGCCGTTTTGCATAATGAATGGAGTATGATTAACCTGAAATCTTTATCCTAAAAATAAAATTTGCTCAGATAGTGGGGAACAACCAATTCCTTTCAAATTCCTCTCTTCAGACATTGCTTTTAAACATGAGAAAGGCAATCTAAAAGACCATCCAGTTTTACTAGGCAAAGAACAAAGCTTGAGTATCTCTCCACAGATTGCTCTCCCAGCACAGATAAGGAAACCCAGCTGCTTTTGAATATGGCCCTGACAGGAAACAGTCCAGTTTACAACAGGAATTTCATTCATTGCCTGACCTGCATGCATCTTCAAATGAAAGGGAATTAGTGACAAGTGATTGCGGGGAGCTAGGAAGCAACTTAAAGCTGTTTAATACCAGACAGTTGTTTGCTTACCTTTATGTGCTGGGATCTCTGTGCAGCATCAATTGGATGCAAGACCTGCAGTCCACACATATCACACACATCCCCATGGATATACACGCAGTTTTCTCCATAACGACACTCTCCTAATGCAGCATAGGGGCACAGCTCCTTCTTCATCTCCACATCTACCTCCTGCTTCTCATATTCTTCCTCAATCACCATTTCATGCAAGGGTGCTTCAGCGCAGGAAGGAGCAGCTGGGAACAAAATTAAGGACAGTAAACAATACATTCAGACTTAGAGCACTGTGAGTGAGAACACATTATTTTAATGAAAAGTAATCCTTGGGTAACCCTGCCCACGTTATCCAAAGAGAATAATAAAACCAACCAAAGTTCATTTCAGTCCAAGTTTCACACACTCTCAACCTGAATTAACAGTTATTTTCCCTCTTAAGAAAGCACAACCAGTTTCTTCACCCTTCAACCCGGACAAGGCTAAAGCTGTCAAGGTTTCCTTGGTCCGACTCACATCCATCTACAGGCTAAGTCCACACTAGAAACTTAAGAGCTTAAGTACATTTTTATAGAAACTCTAGTTCACAATTAAATACGGTTACAAATCTCTCACTGCTTTGAGAATGAATTCGAATTCCACATCGGCTAAAGTCAACAGGCTTTTTCCCCAGAAATTACACAGCTGAAGGAACAAAGGTGTACCCAGCATAATAAAATGCTAGTATGGAAACACCACACCAGCAGTTCCTTATGTGCAGGTTAATTAGCATGTTGTTGTTCACCCTGAACAACGGACTTTCACTTTTAGACTCCTATGCATTTGTATGAATGATACAAAGCCGCGTCCACACCTCTCAAAGTAACTAGACTGGATTTTTGGCAAATACCTAGAGTATCAGTCAGACACAGAAACCTAGCTTTAAGAAACTGAAATTAAGGGTATTTTCACTTCATTCTAAGCTAGCCATCAGTTTCGCAAAACCCTAAGTAAATTCTCTTACCTAAGTTGAATTGAAATCTGTATCATTTCTGTTGCCCATTTAGACAGCTTCTGCTTAACACTTACTTCTCCCTGTACCTCCTGAACATACCACTTGTCTGTGTCACCACAAGCCAAACAAGATTTTGAGATCATAAGCAGGATGATAAACTAAATTACAAGACAAGAGCAGTCAGTTTGAAACTGAAGATAAAATAAATGCAGAACAACAAAGAAGTACCGTATTCAGAATAAACACCAGGAAGAACAGCAACTGGACTTCATTTACATAACGGCTAGCTGTTACAAGAGTAAAAATATGCTGTAAGAAAGTGTAACTTCTATAAGCCGTTCAAGCACTAGATTGGAGAAGGAAGCACAAACTGTCAAAGGTGAACTTGGATCAGTAGAAGTAAAGGACAGATTCCTCAAAAAGAATCAGAGGCTGCACGCTCACAGGGTTTTCATCCCCATGGATCAGAGAGACACACAGCAATCACATCTCAGTCTGTTAGCTTTTGGACATACAGAGAACAAGAAAAAGCAGGTCCCTAAGAGCTCACAGTTTTGGGAGATAAGCAAATATCGAAGACTAGCATAGGAAAGCAATAGCTCTCAAAGTAAGTTTCAAATCTTACTTCCTGACCCATCTCTGACTTTACAGGTCACCGACACTGATCTTGGATCAATCTGTTTGCTAGAAACACACTGTCTCCCATAACATCCTCCTAGGGAAGCTCAGGAAGTGTGGGCTGGATGAGTGGTCAGTGAAGTGGATTGGGAACTGGCTGAATGGCAGAACTCAGAGGGTTGTCATCAGCGGCTCCGAGTCTAGTTGGAGGCCGGTAACTAGCGGTGTCCCCCAAGGGTAAGTACTGGGCCCAGTCTTGTTTAACTTCTTCATCAATGACCTGGATGAAGAGGTAGAATGTACCCTCAGCAAGTTTGCTGATGATACCAAACTGGGAGGAGCGGTAGATACACCAGAAGGCTGTGCTGCCATTCAGCGTGACCTGGATAGGCTGGAAAGTTGGGCAGAGAGGAACCTGATAAGGTTCAACAAGGGCAAATGCAAGGTCCTGCACCTGGAGAGGAACCACCCCATGCACCAGTACAGGCTTGGGGAGGATCTGCTGGAGAGCAGCTCTGCGGAGAGGGACCTGGGTGTCCTGGTGGACGACAGGGTGACCATGAGCCAGCAGTGTGCCCTGGCTGCCAAGAGAGCTAACGGGGTCCTGGGATGCATTAGGAGGAGCGTGGCCAGCAGGTCAAGGGAGGTTCTCATTCCCCTCTACTCTGCCCTGGTGAGGCTCCATCTGGAGTACTGTGTCCAGTGCTGGGCTCCCCACTTCAAGAAAGACGAGGAGCTGCTGGAGAGAGTCCAGCAGAGGGGTACGAGGATGGTGAGGGGACTGGAGCATCTCTCCTACGAGGAGAGGCTGAGGGAGCTGGGCTTGTTCAGCCTGAAGAGAAGGATGCGAAGGGACCCAATATATGCTTACAAATATCTCAAGGGCGGGTGTCAGGAGGATAGGGCAGACTCTTTTCAGTGGTGCCCAGCAACAGGACAAGGGGCAATGGGCACAAACTGAAGCAGAGGAAGTTCCGTCTGAACATGAGGAAGAACTTCTTCCCTCTGAGGGTGATGGAGCCCTGGACCAGGCTGCCCAGGGAGGTTGTGGAGTCTCCTTCTCTGGAGATATTCCAGACCCGCCTGGACAAGGTCCCATGTAGCCAGCTGTAGGTGACCCTGCTTCAGCAGGAGGGTTGGACTAGATGACCCACAGAT
Organism: Opisthocomus hoazin; assembly: GCF_030867145.1. NCBI lineage: Eukaryota > Metazoa > Chordata > Aves > Opisthocomiformes > Opisthocomidae > Opisthocomus > Opisthocomus hoazin. Next base: position 9,540,147 of record NC_134421.1, on the reverse strand, counting down.
GTTCCTTCCAACCCCTACCATTCTGTGATTCTGAGTGAGTGACAGAATAACAAGTCAACTGTTAATCTGCCCATTTTTCAGTAAGAGACTCCCAGCCACAAAATCTTCATTGCCTCTTCTTCCCCATGAGTTCTAGTGAACTGGCATCAAGAAAAGTAACAGCTATATACTAGGCTCTACCAACTCCTGAGTACCTGAACACAACATAAAAGTTTGTACTTAATTGAAATTCGCCTCCCTCTCCAGTTTGAAATCCATGGTCTCCATTTCCAAAAGAAGTAACAAAAATCACAGCTACCAGTCAGTTTCTATTCCCTCGACTGTCATTTTTGCCAGTATTTTGTCTAGTTAATGTTTTTGCAGATTTTTTACTTAGTTGAATCCCATGACTTCTGACATCTTGTTAGACTCTTATTAAGGAAGAAGAGTTTAGTCAATTGTAGTATGGATGGCAGAAGCCTACTGGACAGGCAAATGCAGCCAAGTTTCAAAGGAATCGAGGGATACAGTACTTCTTTCAACAGGGCTGGCAAGATGACCTCTGCTTAAGGTAATCCTATATCCCTGCAAAATGCATACTTTGAATAGACACATTTGAAGCTTCTCTTAATTGAAAAATTTTCCAGAGTCACCTGCACTCCTCTCAAGAATATCTTTTGTCAAAACTTTATTCAGCAGGGGTTTTATTCATTTAAAAAAAAAAAAAAAAAAGAAAACAAAACAAAACGCCACCCAAGCATTTATTACTTGAGGTTCTCTGACTATCCAGGCTTTGAAGTCTTACCCCTCCAGAGACTGACTTAGAAACCCATTTGTTTACTATGCTGGTCTACAGAAGGAGAAAGCAGAGCTTCATGCTTGGCACAAAAAAGTACAGAGTTGTTACTTAAGCAAATCAACCACCATCACCAACTATTTAAGTCAACAAGCACAGTACAGCTACTAAATTCCAACGCAGTCCACAATACCATCCTTGCACAAGAAGTACAACGATTTCTTAGTGACTAGACATCTAGACAACAAGATACTTATCAACAAACATTAAACTAATAATGCCTCTGGGTACTTCTACTCCATGAGAGGGTGGGGGGGGGGGGGGGGGGAAATGCTAAAAGTGACATTAGTTTTCTAGTCCCAGTCTTCTGTGCTGTCCCAGCACTTCCCCTCAGCAAGAACTGTATTTCTATGAAATTTAAATTAGTATTTCCACTTGTGAGTATCTCAGCTTCCATAACCTAAACCCCTGCATGTGTATCTCCTGTATCTACTGCACTGAATCTGCTACAGTTTTGCCTCCTCTTTGAAAGCAAAATGAGAAAAACTCAGACTCCATTGCCTCGGTAGTTCTGAATCCAACGCCCCCCAGAGCACCACTGCCTCTCCACAATTCTGTCTGCTGCTTTCCAGACTGCTGCTCTCCAGCAGGTGGACCCAGTCCCCATCTTCTCACAGTCAGCAGGGAAAAAAACCTAGTTTATTACCTTCGATTCACACACCATCTGCTGCTTTCACTCCAGGACACACTTCGTAGCATCAAATACGCTCATCTTGTAGCAGCAGGGAATAGCCACCCAGTTCAGAGCGTTTCTTGTATTTGTGCCTTTCTACCCTCACTCAGTTATTCCAAAATGTCTAGCAGCAGTAGCAGCAGAACAAATACAGAAGTGTGGTGCATCTGTACATCAAACAGGTGAATATCTGAACAAATCACCACTATTTTCTTTGCTACGCCCTGGGGTCTTCTTCAAGATACCAGGTTTAATCCCAAATCAGAGAATCATCTGCACTAGCAGAATGTTTTGTCTCATAGTGAAAGATGAGCATTATAGCCCAAGCTACACGTGGTTCAACTGCTAACCCTGAATCTTCAGCATGTGTATGACAATTGAAAACACAAAGGTTTCTAGCTAATCTTGAGAAATACACTCCATTTTAAAGTTTCCAAGTACCTATACATTTCTCCAGGCATGTGACAAGAATAATCTGTAAGGCTTTAAAGTACACACATCTTCCTGATCACTACACCAAGGTTCTTCATTTTTACACCTTAATAAAGGCAGTGACTTCAGAAACGTAAAGTTTTTAAAATGCAACTTTTAAGAAGTCACCACAGGAAACAGCATCATGTAGCACTGTTCAAAACAGAAACAGCTGATTATGCTTGTACACTAAAATACATCAAATTTCAAAGGATATAGAACAGATAATTTGGAACAAGATTCAGAGAAAAGAATGTTATTTAATTTAATCTGTGGCAGCCACAAGCTTCTACGAAAAATAAGCCTGACATCCTAGAAAATGGAACTGCTTCAGTAAAACTAAATGAGTTAAAGGTATAATGAAATGCTCTTAACGCTTAACGAATTTAGGAGAAAGTACCAGCTCTCCTATAAGGAGCAGGTGTAGTTACGAGATCTCTGGTTGTTCAAACTAGCAATGAACTGATTCCAGTGGAAGACCACCTAGCCATTAAGGGGCATGAAGTCCATGAAAAGAGCCTGAGGAAACTGGACTTGTTCAGCTAAAGAAGCCATTGTGTTATCATCTCCAGCTACTTAACTGAAGATATAGAACAGAGTCAGACTCTCCTTAGATGTGCACGGGACAAGGGACAGAAGTCAAGCTGAGGCAAGGAAAAATCCAATTATACACCAGAAATGAGACTTCCCTTGTGAAAGTCATCAAAAACTGCAAAGGTTGCCCAGAGGTTATGGTGTTTTGAACACCTCCGAGGACAGAGATTCAACTAAGCAAAGCCCCTGGCAACCTGACACAGCTGGCCCTGCCTTGTGCAGGAAATAAACTAGATGAAATCTAGAGGTCCCTCCCAATCTAAATAATTCTATTTTGACTGAAAGATTAAAAAGGGATCCTTTGTCTCAGTTAACACAGTAGCTGTATCTTCTATGACAGTAAGGTGACATATGAACAGGTAGAAGACAAGTTTGTGCTCCTTTGGACTAGATCCAGGTCACAGATACACCAAACAATTCCATAATCAAACTTCACAACAACGCTAGCAAAATGTTGATGTTGTTCAACCATTCCTTTCCTCAAATCAGATCAGAGCAGGCTGCAGCAGCACCCTCTAACATTAAGAAGGTAATTCTCTTTTCAGATCTGAGAATCCGAGCAGTGCTGCAGAGAAAATGACATGTAATCTGAGCACTGTATGACACAACTTCAAACTCTCCTAGACACCAGCTGTCTATTTTGGATTCAAACAATTATTTGAGTACTCATGGCCATAAGCCTTCAGTTTTAGAGAGCCAAATGTTAGAAATAATGCTGAACACATTCAGCCTAATTTTTAACCTAAATTTTAAATCTTGGACACAATCTTTCTGCAGGGAAAGCAGATGACAAGTATGCTACTTAAACAGTCTCGTCCCATATGACAAGCTTCTTCAATCTCATTCTCAATATGAGCTGTCAAGTCTCAAGAAGGATTAGAAGAAAGGATTAGAACAAAGACTGGAATAAGGAGTAGAATAAAGGCTTTTTTCAGCCTTTGGCCTGAGTTGCCATGGGATTCATGAAAGCAAGCATTAGGCTTCAACTCATTCTACACGAATCTGTACCTCCACTGGAAAATCTTTAAAAGCTTGCAAATGCCCCCCCCAAAACAAACAAAAAAACCCCCACAAAAGGCAGCAGATCATCTTTCCAAAGCAATGATACTAATTGCATCACCAGTGTTTTCTTCTCCCATTACATACACAAACTAAACGTCAAAGCAGGAGATTCAGCAAGTCATTCAGAGCCGTAACAAGAAGCAGCCAGTTCTGCAGAGAACATCTATACGTATACCTGTCTTCAGAACACCAGGACACAGCAGCAGTAACTGATGTGGAACAGTCCGACTATTCACATCAGAAAATTCAAGCTTAACGTAAGGACAGATCACTTGATGTAATCAATAAATAAGAATAGCTATACTCCATAAACCCAAAAGCATTAAAATAAATGCACTACATATAAATTGCTGACCCACGACAGAAATTTACTGTTATTCCATGATCAGCTTACCACGCCCACAGTATGGCTGCCCAGGGACAAACTCCACAGCATTCACCCAATCTTCAGCACCTACTCCTGCAGCTGCCAGATCTGTATTTTCATCTTCTATCTCAGCAATAATTTCTTCAACTGTTTCAGGGAGCGATGCGAAGTCTGAGGATACTGAGGCATAAATCTGTGCATCTGGATCTACATCAATCATTTCTTCCTCTTTCAGTGGCTTGGTATGTTCATATCTAAAAAGTTAAAATGCATGACGTCAACTCTTCACAAAAAAATACCTCCACAAAGCAGCCCAAAGGATTGGAAATAAACTGATTAAGATGTAAACACGCTATTCTAAAGAAGGTCCTCGAAATGGCTTGGAAGAGAAAGCCACTGATGACCCTTTGCAGGGACATGCTTCCACTTGTGTCATCTGTCAGCGCTGCTTAAGGAAACAGAAGGTACTCCATGATTTCGTAAGAAATGGAGCAGCATTAGTAAGTGCAGCCAACAATACACATCTTCCTTTCGGATCCACATTTCTTTGTGAAAGATCTTTTCTGGCTATGATAGCCATTAAAACTAAGTACTGAAACAAACTGAACTCAAATTGCTGTATTACAAAGTGTTAAAATAAGATTTTTAAAAAACAACAAAGCATATTCAACCAACATCACGGTCAGTAAAAAAAAATTAATACTAATAAGGCTTTTAGTGAGAGCAATAATTTTTTTGAGTGTTAAAATATTTATAAAACATTTTTATTTCATCTTTATTACCTTTTAAAATTGATTTTTAATATGTTTTATAATATATATAATTTATTAGCACAGTAGGAGATTATATACAAAAAATACAGACATTGAGGGGGTGCTCAGAAATTTTTCACTGATGGGGTATGTGATCGAAAGTTTGGAAACCACTGATCTACATTACCAAGCAAGCAACACTGGCACACAGAAGGCCTCAGGAAAGCTTATTTTTATTATCTTTCATATACATCGTAACCATATATTAAACATGAAAGTAAAGCTAACCATGAACTACCACATGAAGTCATGATTCAAATATTTAATCATGCATTAGAGCTGCAACAAGACAGAATATTACAACTCCTGGTAAGTTTTATTAAAGTGAACTTAAGATGATGCAAACATCACCAAGCCTTTGTAAAGCTTTGCTACACAAGGAAAGCATCCATATCCTTTCTTCACACTTCTTTTTTCTTTTTAGTAATTTCAGAGTTATAGGTTAAGTCATACTACGCTTTCACAATATAGGGCCATTTTGTACAGGCAGCAATTTAGGACCTCCATGACTACACTCCAGTTACTCTTCCAAAATGGCAGTTCAAGTGTCAGAGTAGTGATTCCTGAAAAGAAATATACAATAAGCGAAAAAAACCCTTCTTACCTGTTCACGCTTTCACGATCGCTTACCAAATGTAACTCAGTCCCACCAGGTCAGCTAGCTTGAATGTAGTCTCAGATTTCAACTAATTCAGCTACTCATGTTATTAATAAACAAAAAAACCCCACACCCTGACAACTAGTACTTTTACAAGAAACAGTTCTCTTCTTGCCTTTGCTTATTTTTAATTTCCTAGCAAAGCAAACACTATAGTATTTAGCAAGAGAAGGCAGTTTGTGGAAAGAAGCCATTTTTATAAATTTCTGAAGTTGCAGTCAAAGAGGAAAATACTTTAAGATTTATTGCCTTTCTATGAGCTCTCTACTCAGGGACTTGAGAGTGAAATTACTCCCCTATAGGAAGGTCAACAGCACTTGTTTACCTGCAATGATCTCCATAAGCACAGCATCCTCGCTGATAGTACCTGCACACCATGGCAGGCTGACCGGTGCAGAGGTCATGGGAGTAGCGGCAGTTGTCTCCTTCCTTGCAAACTCCATGCATGAAATATCTGCAAGACAGAAGATTACTGTGAACTAAGGAGAAGCACTGAAGCTGTAAACAAAGTATTGATGATGAGTTATTTTTTAAATCAACGTATGCCGAATTAAGAACACCACTAATGACTCACGGGACCACATTCCAGTATAAACACACAAATAAGAACATCTGAGAAAAGATGAAGACTTAGCTACTCTAATGAACTGCACAGCACATCTAGGGACCTAACGCTTACAAAAGCCTGAAAAAAACCTGCAAAGCAAACCTTAACCTGGGCTATGACACAGAGAGGAAAGTGTCTTGGATAAAATAGATGAGGACAAAGTTTTATTTGTAATGCCTGTATTATGACACCAACAAAAACCTTAGAAATGCCCACCACTGAATCCAAAAATAAAAAAATCAGCCACACCCTAACAGGTTTCCTGGAGGCTTAAATCTATTTTGAATTTGTTATTAATTCTAGCAAAAGTGATCTCCTCTCCAACAACACAAAGCATGTTTCTGATGTTTAATTACATCTGGCAAAACATGCACATTAGTTTTTGCTATAGGAGCCAAATAATCAGTAGAAGCACTCTGCTTCAATACTGTCTTGAAAGAATTAAGTACAGTTTCAAAGCTTTTGAGGACAGTCTACTGAATTTCAGCATGTCAATAACGTAAGTTTAATTGAGCGTCCTCAAATTCAGCTATTCAAGAAAGCTGAACAGTGATTTTTCCATTTAGTTTACATTTTCACCTAGGAGACACCAGCTTCTCTAAATTTAAGGCACTGTAACTATTCAGACTCAATATGCTCACATCAAAACCACAACTGAAAACAAAAGTACATCCTTCCCAATCTACATAGAAGTACTAGATAAGGAAAAGAAAACCAAAACCAACAACTATGCAAGAACTGAATCCATCAACATGTTTACCAGCACTTCAGTTTGGTAAACTACCAACACTTCTTTCAAGAAGCATTGGTCCCCAGATACCAAGTAAGTTGCAAACTCTGAACTCACTGGTAACATGGTAAACAAGAAAATCTGTTAGGGTTTAGGTTTCATACAAATTCTTCACAACCCTGAAAAACACCACTTGAACAAAGATCGAGAAGTGGATTATACCCTTCTAAACCTATCTTGCTGCTGAACGGGGCAGTCCTGCTGCCCTCCTGTTACACACCTTCACAGCTTTGCACTGGTACCACTCTTACACAGCCAGAAGAACCAGATCCTGCAGCCACACAGCAGTACACCCAGCACGAGACAGAGGAACCATCTTTCAGCAGCGCGTACTAAGATTACGACAGCTCCTCACAAAAGAGCACATTCAATTCAACATTCCTAAATTTCAAAAGAAGTGTCTAGTTCTTGAATTGCATGAACTTCTGCATAGGTACTCCCTGCTATATTTTTAAGAGGTCAGATAAATCAAAGTGAACAATTCACCCAATGACATAAGCAGAGCTATATTTGTAATCCAGTACTATGGATATACTAAAACCTGAGGTGAGTCTTCAGAGGGCTGATAACCCTCAATGTGCAAAACCAGTGGTGTATTCAAGGTACTGAGAAGAAAAAAAATCTGAAGTGGTTTTATAAAGCACCAGCTGACGTTTTCCTGCTGCAATTCACACTCGAAACAATCACCCATCTGTACACTATAGCCTCATAGCAACCAGATAAGAAATGTGGTCCTACAAAAAATTAAGTGGTACAAGACCAAGATGAGGCTCTGCAGGATATTCTCCCCAGAGAGACAAGTACCCTAGTCAGGTTTGCCAGGTGGCTGCACAAACAGCTATGCCAGCACGCACCAGGAATAGGGTGTTGCAAAAACAAAACCACACATGCTCCATAACCAGCAGTCTCCATTGTGAACAAAAAACAAAAGAAAAAACCCCACCCCCACAGACCCCCCAAGGCAACACCACAACCCACCCACAAACAAACCCATCTCAGCCAAAAAAACCCAACCAGCCCACCCACAAACTTGTGGAACCAGAACATAACTAGAATTTCTGGCTTGCTTTTAAGAAATGGGAGTCACACCAATAGGCAAAAAGCAATTCAGGTTGTTAAATGTTTGTTCTTTAAGCACAGGGCTGAGATAACAGTTGCTATTTCCACACAGCATTGCTTCCCCCATGTGTTGGGGCACGCAGTTTCACAGCCACCTGCTGACTCAGATCTGGAAATGGCTGCAGATGTAACCTGACATCCCTTCTGCTGCCCCCACAGCTATTTTTAATCTGGATCAGATCACTGCTCAGCCACGCTGCTGCTTCAGCCAACCCAGTGACAGGACACCACTACGGCTGAAGTAAGCGACTAAGAGAAAGGCACCAGCCGCTCACAAGGACTTCTGTTAGAAAGTACTTGGTCAACCTAACACATCCTAAATACACAGGCCTCCAAATCAGGCTCTCCCACTGCTTGTTAGACAGAGGAAATGGAGCTCCAAGTCCCTTTCCTTCTTTCCCAGCTTATGCTAGAAAAAATCCTCTGCAAATACAGATTCTGCGTAATTCTGAAAGTTGTCACAATTCATTACATGAAGATGGTAGCCTATGAAGAGGAAAAAACCCCAAACCTGAAATACTCAGAAGCTCAGTGTAATTCACATGTCATTTTTAAAGGCCTGCAATCCTACGCAGCAAACTCAGCACCATTTGAACAAGAAGGCTGGGTGGGAGGAGAGAAAAATATCTCTCTCTGCAGATTACACCAACTTCCCCCCTCCTCCCACGCAAAAACATTAGATTTTTTAATTTTAAGGTCACAAAGAATTTAACATTTTACATACGGAATTGCTGTGCTTGGCTAATATGCTTTGGTCATGTTGAAAAAAAAAACTAGAGTGCATTCTTTTTGTGAAAGGTAACAAAACTTCTGTTGGAGAGCGTCTTTACACACACAGAGCATCCAATTTAACTGTAACTTCACAGAACAACCTCTTGTTTCTGGTTACAGGAAAAAAAAGATCCTTGAAACAGAGAAATACATGAGTTACCTGCCTCACTCAGAGGCATGTAGAAGGATATCTGAAATTTGCATTCTGTCAAGTACCAAGAGAATACACATAATATCATCTGAAAAAGTAAAACTGGATCAAGACAAGTATCTAACTGGATTTTCTCTGAGTGTCTATGACACTGCCATCCAAAAAGCACTTCTGCTGGCAGCAATGCTCTGTCCTGTTCAGACATACTAGCATAGTTTGGTGAGGCTGCAAGGGGAACTGGATCAGAGAACTCATCAGGGTCCAAACGCAGATCCCAGTTCGGTTCATTGCCTGGCTGTACAAAACATGAGTGATACCAACACACAGAAACACCACCCAGAAGTAATAATTGCATGCACTGGCATTTTATCACTGAAAAATGTTTCAACTCACATCTAGTTATGGATGCCTTGATCAAAATAGCATATCCTGATTTTCACAGGGTGCTTAAAGATGACAGAAATCAGGTCTTGCACATCCAAAAGTCTCAAGATGTAGACAAGATCCAGTGGGCATTTTTTGGAAACCCATAGAGAAAACACTTGCCCAAGGCCACAAAGCTAATCATGTCTCCAGCTCCCTGGAACTCTAACCACTGGAGAGAGATCAGACGTTACAAGTGCTACAATTAATTTACTAGAATACTTAAGATGTTTATGCAGGTTTCACTACCTTGATTTCCATGATGCTTTTAAGTATAATCATCTACTATAGATTTTATTTTCCACTGCTAGAATATTACTTCTCTTACCTGCCATAAGCTACAGAAAAATAATTTGCAATGCCTTTATCAAACAGACAATCCTGAATGTATACTAGCTTCTTTCAGATGCTTTCTTCTATATATTAACTCTTTAGCCCTGTAATCCTATTAGCGAAATCAACACGCAATATTTCTTTCCATACCTTTTTAAGCTTGCCATGGGTTTGCTTATTCAGGTGTGGTTTGTTCTTTACTTCAGGTCCACCTAATTCTGCTTTCAGGCAACCCCATTTTGTTCATTAAACTACTGCTCTTGCTGAATTAGAATGTCACACCCGGCAACAGAGCTCCTTCAGAAACTGAGATATTGCCATGACCGGCAGAGGGGGAATCTTAGGATCACAGCCAACAGCATTCCTTGGCTTCCTCAGCTGCCATACAGACAATGAGAATTCCCAGGGAAGGAGGTAGTGGGGAAGAGCCAGGCATGCTGTTCTAGCACAGCACATGGACGATTCAGCCACGTGAGTGGCTGATGAAATTCTACATGAGGTAGTAACCTTAAGAAAAAGGAAAAAAGTAGGTCTTAACAGCATTTATCTCCTTGTCCCTTCTTCTCCATAACCTCCTTTCGCACAGAGCTAGTGGGGAATCCAGAAAAAAGCAGCAAAGAAAGGGGCGATACAAGCAAGCTGTTAAGAGGTTTGCACTCCACATCTTGGCACTAGTGCTGCACTGAATGAAGGATGTATACTTTACCAATTCAGATTCTTTACATTAATAGACATATAAATACCTGATCTAGGCTTTCAGAAAGAACAGCAAAGGTACAAACACGTAGGCAACTCTCAAAATACAGCAATTAGTTGCCAAGGGGTTTATTTATATTCAGTTATTAAACAAGTGAAGTGTAATCTATTTACGTCAGCTTGATGACCTTAACTATTACTGCATGACATCTGGAAAACACAAATATCTGGAGTTAAATGGCAAGCCTTTGATAAAAAGTGTTGGCTATACCACCGCTCCATAAAACCATGTATCCATCTGAAACTGGAAGGACAGAGAAGCTTGGTAGCCTTGAAAACCGCTGAACCATAGAAGCAATGCAGGAAAATTATTTTTTCATCATCTCTTAAGGAACACAAATTCCTACACTTCACTACGAGACTTCCAAACTTCAGCTACAAGAAAAGCAGGAGGGCAACAGCTACAAACTTACACGTCCAGGAGAAATCAAAGTCCTTCATCTTAGTCATTGTGTCTCTCACTCTGAGATACCAATCATCTGTCCCGATGATATCACACTGCCATAATAAAATTGATTAGCCAATTTATCATATCAAGTATTGAAAGGAGCAGCAAGAACTCATTCTATCAATTCTAAAACTTCCAGTTCAGATAAAACAGTGACATTCCTCCACCAGCCATGACGTGTGAAGTACTTATACTGAAGAGACTACTATTTCCCTTAATTTCAGGCAGCATTACCATCACCTATATATGATGATTCAAGTAAACGAAGCCTATAAACAAATACAATTATGCAGTGTTACTCAAAACAGAAACTGCTCTGCCTACAACACTAAAAACCTGCACTTTGAAATTCAACCCCTTCATCTCACAGTTAAATGCTCAAGCTCTTTTACAAAGGTAAAACAAAATTTAACAGTAAGAAATGTATTTTCTTGAATATGAATACATACCACTGAAAATAAACTTAGAAAATTATCACACATTCCCAGAAGCTGAAGTGGAAATTGTTAATTTCACTTTAAAGTCTGAGGAAAGCTAGTCTGCTTACAACTCGAATGGCCCACTAAAAACAAACAAATAAATAAGCAAGCAAGCAACGGGATAACTGGGAGGATTAGTCAAAAACAACAAGGAATGGTGAGGTTCATTAGGTCCCAAGACAAGACCTCATTTTTGTTTAAGCTCACAGTAAAGTACATTAATGGTTACAATAGCGTAGCTTTAACTAGTTCCGAGTGTTTGTAAATACAACTATTTATTAGACAGACTCACTGCACTCCAGACACCGATGGTGAACTTGGCTGATTCTGTACTACCGCAGTCACTGTCTTCAATAAATTGATTGTGTCTGTTACTGGAGAAAATATATATAGATATATCCCTCACCAATCCATTTCACCTAATTGCACATTTCGATCGCCAGAAATGAGGCAATCTGTACTGAGGGAGCACTAACCCATACCCTTGCAGCTCACTTAAAAGCTGAGCTAAGCATAATTCCCGGGCATTTCCTCATCACTGGCCCACGTTTAACTGCCATGCATCAAATATTAACCCGGCTATTCACAGGCCGAAATCTTTGTATGCAGAAGTACTCAGGACTGAGAAACAGCGCTTCTCCAACGGACATGTCAACAGTTAACAAAACAAACAGTGATCAACAGCTAACCGGAATGCTTTAAATACTGCAGGGCATACTTAGCAGCACAAAAGACAGGCACAGTAAGCGAGCTCCCGGCGAGAGCCAAGCAACGGTCGTCAATGCTGCTATTTGGCTCTACAACTGGCATAAACGGAAAAAGATATAGAGCTCACATCAAGGTCTAGAGCCTCTTCCCCCCTGCCCAAGAGATGCTCCTTTGTGCTTCCAAGTGACTCGAAAGGTACTTGCCCAGAAACATGTCATGTTAAACGTAATTTATAAATTTATTGATACAAAATAATGGTTTTTTAAAATAATCAGGCGATGCTCCTTGATGCTAATCTTTGCTTATCGCTTGTTTTCATCTACACTGATATATTTCTATATTCACGAAAACTGTTTTATATTCCATTCAACCTGCAAATAAGCCAGCAGGGCAAGTTTAAAAATAGCCCACCTGGCAAGCTGCAGAACACTCAGCACGATTTGCATAATCCCACATTTAAAAAAAAAATTCCCAGAACCGCATTTTAAAGGAGAACGCGAACAGCAAATGACGCAGCAGACAGCACCTTCCCGCGGCACCGGGCGCTGCTCCTCCCTCCGCCCGTCCTGCCGCCCGCCGCGCCTTCCGCCCGTCCTCCGGCTTCACAAATTAATTTTACTACAGCAACCGCGAATGCATTTCCCGTTTTTAAATTTTTTATTCGAACCGACAAGAACTTGGGTCTCTCCGCGCTTCCCACTTCACCGCATTTTCTGGAAGGCGCTCAGGGGACTCCCGCCGCCTCCCTCACACCGCAAACCGGGGCCCGCGGCACTCCCGAGGAGCCAGCAACGCCTGCGGCCCCCCGGGCGCGGCCAGGGATCACCCTCCCCCCGGGGCAGCGGCAAGGCCGCGGGGCCTGCAGCACGCTCGAGGCCGGCCGGTGCTCCCGCCAGCGGCCCGCCGCCGCCGCACTGCGCACACCCCCGCACCCCCCCGCCAAGCCCCGCCGCCGCGGCCGCTTCCCGCCCGGAGGCTCGGCCCGGCCCGCCGCGCCGTTTGCCGCAGGCCTCCCCGATGGCGGCGGACGGGCGGGGCGGGGGCGCTGCGGCCGCGCGTACGTGACCGGGGGGGGAGGGGAGCAGCGCTGAGGGAAACGGCCGCCGGGCGGGGGGCGGCTGAGGGAGGCGGAGGAGAAGGGCGGCCGCCGCCACCGCCGCTACCCGCGCCCCCCCCAGCGCCTACCTGCAAGTGACCTGCTTGGTCCAGCCGCCTCCTCCCGGCCCCACGACGGGCGGCGGCACGGCCGCGAAGTCGAAGGCCGCGGCCGTCGCTCCCGCGGCGGATGTTCCCAGGGCCGCGGCCGCCGCAGCGGCGCCTGCCGTTGTTCCCAGAGCCACCGCCTCGGCCATTACTGTTTATCCCCCACAGCGGCAGCACCGGAACTTCCGGGAGCACATCCTTCCGGCCGGGCCGCAACGGGCGGCGGGGGCGGGCACTAGCTCCGGCACCGCCCCGCCCCCCCGCCGGGCGGCGGCTCCCATTGGCGGAGGGGAACGTCCGGGCGGGAACGTGGCGGGGGAGGCGGGCGGCGCCGGGCTTTGGCAGCAGGCCTGTGCGGTTTAACGGCGCGCTCGGAGCCTGGGTCGGGGGCTGGGGACGGGCACCTCGGGGGGACGGGGCCCAAGGCGGGGGGGGAAACGAGCCACTGGCACCTCAGAAGCCCAGGCCTCAAAAGCCCAGGCCTCAAAAACCCAAGCTTCAAAATCCCAGGCCTCAAAAGCCCAGGCCTCAAAAGCCGGCCTCAAAAGCCCAGGCCGAAAATGGGCCCTAGGCTGCCAGAGAGGTCAGCGCTGCAGGTTTTGGGGTGAGAAACGCCACGTCCTCCCGCCATCATAAAAATAAATCCTGGCGGTGAAACCGCGGTTTGCCCGATCCGCATACGTGTCCTTCTCTTCCCGCTGCCGGGAGTCTGAATAGCAGCACTAGGCGCGGCTTGAAATGGCAGAGCGACAAGCAGGGATACGGGGGCAAGGTGCAGCAAGAAGTCTGTCTGAGCAACATTACTGATATTTTGCATATCTATTTGAACATTCATTAAAAATTCAAACATATTTAAGCCATCAGTCACTTCAGAAAATACTGACATTAAGTCTTTGTTCTTAAGGCAGACAGTAGGACACCATCCCAGGATGGCAGGGCTTTAGGAAGTGCGCTGGAGAGGTCAGAAGAGGTAAATCTGCTTTCGGGTTGCCCTAAAACAACAACTTTAGCACCCTCGAATGACCTGAGGTAACGTGAATGCACTTGCTGTCATCTTCTGGTGTATACAGAGCCCTGACGCAGGCAAACAGAACTCTGAAGTCTACGTACAGATTGTGACACACTTCAAACCAAGGTAAAGCTACGCATCAGAAAAAAAAAAAAAAAAAGATTGCCAAAAGCTGGATGCACAGGGTTCAGTGGACAGAGGCCTGGACGCAGAGATGTTTAGTTCTCGGAAATGAACAGGGTTGCCCAAGAGCAACCTCCACCCGAGATCAGGAGCTGGGATCAGATAAAGACCTTGATCTATGTTCTCTGTGCAGGGCTGGTAGTCACAAGCAGCAGCTGACTCGCTCCTGAGATCAGCAGCATGGTGATCAGTGCCAGATAGTTTGTATATTCAGTTCCACAAATCCCTGTGGCGAGAAAGCCCGGGTGTTCAATGGAAAACTGAGCCACAAGAATCAGGAAGATCTTTTTTAAAAAGTTTATATAATAAGAGGAAAATTATTTTCCACACCTGATTCTACCTCAGAGGATTTTTCATACAATGTTCAACACTGAAATGTAAGTTCAAAAACCGCACCAGGTTTGTATGTTCAGCTTTATGTTCTGTTAGAGATAGCTGGAGAAAAAAATACTTCATGTTAGGGGAAAAAAAAAATCAAATACTTTATCACCAAGCCATTAAGGTAATCTGGAAAGTTGTTTTGGAGCCATTAGAATGATCATTAAAATCTGCTGATAAAAGTAGGCAGATGTTAGCCTTTAAAGACAGGTTAAATCGCAAGAGCGCCTTTGTCAGGCCTTTGGTTAGATGATTGCCTTGCATAGCAGCCTTGGCAAGACAGCCAGTTCCAGGCACCACAGTTCACACAAAGGTAAAATAAATAAATGGTTAAATAAGTGTGTTCTGCGTGGTTCCGCACGTCCCTAGTACATCTCTTGGGTGCTGGTGGCCCAGAAACAAGCTTTAGGACAGAGAGACGCCACTAGGCACATTCCAGCTGGCAGAACTGCCGCAGGTTAATAGACTCGTACAAATCAGGTACAGGGAAAGGAAAATACTGCCCCAAGGCAGACGTGCCAATGTGACAAAATTAATGTCGAGTTTTTCATTTCCCTAGTGCCTTTGGTAGTGACATCCCCGAGAGAGAAAAGGTTTCAGAGGCGGTGGTAACTCACAGATGAAAAGGCAAGGGTGGTCCGTGAGCCCAGCTCTCAGCAGGCGGTAGGAATTTGCCTTGGCGATTTCTTTGTTCCCAGCTGCTCTCGTTTTACCCAGCAACCTGTTTAATATTAACCTCTACTTCTGAGGCCCGGAGGGGGAAATACCAGCAGCAAGCTCTCTGGATCACTGCGGGCAGATGGGACTGGAAAGTCATCTAACGCTGCAGCAAGCAGAGGAGCAAGTTACATGCAGCCCCCACGTTTTGTTACAAAAACTATCTCCAGCAGTTCTCTGGGGCTTTCTCTTCTCGCAGTCACCTACGCACTGTGATCGTGTCACCCTAGCCCCTATACCATCCTCAGCCATATATCGCATTTCAGAAACATGCCGGGAGCAGCATGGCCAGCCTGCCGCTCAGGGGCTAGCAGGTATCAAACTGGCCCATTCTCTTCTCAGTTTAGCAAGCCTCGGTGGCTCTTCTAGTAGAACAAAAGATGCAGTTAGCCCTTGAAAATTGCTTGTATGAGCTCTTATTTCCATTGAAATAAACCCAGAAGACAAATCCAAAACCTGGGATGTGCATAAGATGCAGATGTGCCCTCAGCTGCTTTAGTGGCTCTGTTTTTGCTCAGAGACCTGCAAGTTCATATTGGAAAGCTGATCTAGAAATCCAACAGGCAGATTTTCCATCTGTTTTAAGGGGAAAAATGACAAAAAAGGCAAAACACTCTTAGCCCTGACTTCATCTGATACAGCAGACTGAACTGGGACCCCACTGCATAAGATCATTTTGAGATGATCTTGATCGTGACAGTCGGAAACTGAGTGACTGGCTTGATTACTGAATCATCATCTGTTAGCATGCGAAAAATGTGATAGTGCAGCTAGGTTCCTGCAGTACTGCAGCCTTTCCAAGTAGATCTAACTGAAAGTAAAATGAAGTCATTATAATTTTTGTATATTTTTCAAAAATGTAATTTTACCTACACATTTTCTTTTCAATACCTCTGGCTGCCCATCCCCCCAGGAAAAAGATACCATTTACATCATCTTCAGCATCCATTTATGGTATCAGAGGATGCAATCTACCATTCCTGCAATTAAATTCCCTCCAGACTGCATAGCAGAAGTCAGAGGTGGATTGTCTTTGTAACTTAGCAAGCTTTGTTTGAAGTTTCCTTGACTGTGTTTATCTGAAAAGAATGGAAGGGTGTAGAAAAGAAGATGACATTCACGACTGCCGAGTTAAACAAAAGTTGCAGGAAACTTGAAAGGGACAAGTGTAAAGTGCGAAAACTGCTTTAACAACCTATGGTTTACAGTTTCCTGATTAATGGATTGCAGTAAAATCAGTTCCCTGACACTGATTACTTTGGCAATACACTAGCAATTACTTAAGCTAGTTTTATGTTTTGCATGGCAATTGCATAGAAGCATATCTGTCTTTTTTCCTGTAAATCAATTCCTTCATGAACTCTGAACTCTGATATTTTCTGTAGACTTTAAAATCGAAACATGCGTAATATCTGTGCATTAAATCTCAAAGTGTCCTGGCTTTTTATGAAGGGACAAAGATTTATTAATTTCAAAGTCCTCATTCAAAGCCACTCTAAACTTGTTAGAATAGACTGTCTTTACAGTAGGAGGCTATGATAGTTTTTCTCTGTGAATCCAGCTTGTGTTCTCAGTGTCGCCAGGCGTCTGCGTCGCATGGCGTATCGCCACAACGGGCTTTAGATGCACAGCTTTCCTGGCTGGGGAGGCCGAGAGCTGGGCAGAGCTCTTACCCTGAGAAGAAAGAGCTTAACAGCTGCATTTCGTGAAGTTGTGGGGAAGGCATGAATGCGATTCCTCTGCTTTTTTAGGAATAGGTACAAAGGGGCTCAGTCTGCAGAGGCATTGTTTGAGCGAGCAACGAATTCACCGATTTTAAAAAAAAATCTTACAGCCGCAGAGTCTGAAAAACGAGAAGTCTTTTAAAGAGGGAGGGGAAAATCTGGCACGGTGTGAACAAAAATAACCGCAGAAGCTTCCCTCGCCCCCCGCACCGCAGGCAGCGAGCAGTCGCAGAGCTCAGCCGCACCTGTGGTTAATAATAAATGGTGTCTCCAAGCCAGCAGCGCCGGGCTGCGCACCCCCATGCTGCCGCCGGCCCGGGCACGGGAGACGGGCGCCCGGAGGTAAGCGATGCGCCAGGCCGCTGCTCCGAGAGCTGGGGTCCATCACGAGGGGAGGCGAGCAGGGACAGTTTGGAGGAGGGAGGAAAGCCAGAGCTGCCCGGGGCTCGCCCTAGGAATCAGCAAAGTTTCCTTGCGAGGCGAAAGGTCGAACGGGTCTCGCTGCAAAGCTTGCTGAGCTTTGAAAACCTTTCAGCCGGCGCAGGCTGAGCATTGGCTGAGTTTCCAGCGAGCGTCAGCTAATTCGTGTTGGGTTTCAGGTGGTGACCAGCTGGTTGCTACCCACCGCCCCGCACAGCTTGCGCGCTCCTGGCTGTTGTGCTCCGGGGTTCGGAGGGTTGTTAAAATGCAGAGCACAGCTTGAGCGGCTCAGCCGATCCTCGGCGTAACCTCGTTGGCTGGGTGAATTTATTCCAAAGCTGGCTTTGCCCCGGAGAGCAAGGGGTGTGTACACACACACACTCACACACACAGAGAAAGCGATACCAGAACATTTCCATGACCCACGCAGGCTGCTGAGCTCGGTGCTGCACGGGCAGAGGTTGTAAGTGTGAATCGAGAGCTTCTGCTACTTTTGTGTCACGGTATGATTCCATAAACTTTATTAAGATTTTTGTCTTTAAAAGGATTTGGAGAGTGGAAAAAAGCCTTGCAGTTTTGGACAGGTGTGTATTGCTTCTTATGACAATGTCTGTCTTGATTGCTTGAGACGTCTAGCAGAACCGGTCCCTCTTTTCCCGTGTTTCACAGCCCAAGCTGTCTTCTGTAGCCAGAGTCCGTAGATCTGGGCAAAAAAAACCCCTCTTCCCAGGTGCAAGATGGTTCTGCACAGCTGTGGTGTCACACACTGTGCTGAGATCAGAGCCATGTTCTGCTAAATGTAACACGAACACAGTACTGTATTCTAATTAATTTACCATCTAAATCATCAATAGGGACAAAGGACCAAAGAAAGAGATCCTTTCCTCCTGGTGAAGGGGTGAGCAAGAGAAAGGCTGGAGGGATATGGCCAAACGCCCGGGGAAAATACATGAAGCAGCCAGGCACTGAGCGAAACTGCCCCAAAGCCCGGCCCAGACCAGTCTCTGAACCTTTACAGCTCTCTCCCCCTCTTTCTCTGTTTGGAAATGAATTTAATTAAAGTGAATAGGAGTTGCTAAGAGACCAGAGGAGTTCTGGAGTTTGTTGCCGGGGCTGAATTGCTGCTCCTCTGCCAAGGCTTTGCCCTAAGAAGGATCATGTAACCCAGGCCTACACAAAGCACTCCCGGCTCTAGGGACAGCCGCGCTTTCCTCCTTGTGGTTGCAGTCTGGTTTACCAGTTCTCAGCTCCTTTCTTTATTTTACTAAACTGCTTGTTTCCTCCTAGATGCCGGCAAAAAACAGGTTCATCTCTTCACAGCATTCCTCTGGCTGCGTCCGCCTTGCAGATTTCTCCTTGTGATCTTTCAGGTTGGAGGTGGCAGTGGCCGACCCTGCGATTTATCATTAGCAAGTAGCTTTGGAAATGACATGGTTGTCTGCTTCTAACCTCTCTCTAGCTCATTACTCCTCATCTTTTCTTCTGCTCCACCACGAGTTCAGCCCTGCATTGACAGTGGGCCAGGTGAACTCTTCCGACACCATTTCTGCAGCTTAATGTTTTGCTTTGACACCCTGGTCGAAACATCAGGAGTCTCCAGGCAGTCTCCTGCGGAGGGTTGTTTACCTTCCAAGAGCAAGGCAAGAGATGGTATGTTTAGCTTCACACAGTCACATCATTGCTAAATTACTTCTTTCATTTTTACCTGACTTTTGTTAACTCAGGACCGTCCATATGCACAAGATGATTAGGAAGATAACCTATAGCCTGGGAAGACATGTGTCTGCCGTGGCATATGGGACCACCCAGGTGAGAAGACTTCTGCATGGTGAGTAGTGTATTCTGAAACAGTTCCTGGCTGGAAAACATTTTCCTTATCTGAATGCAGCAGGGACCTTGCTGGCAGTGTCCTGGGAGCAAAGCAAAGAGCAATAATAGTCTTGTTTAACATCTTTATCAATGATCTGGATGAGGGGATTGAGTGCTCCCTCAGTAAGTTTGCAGATGACACCAAGTTGGGTGGGAGTGTCGATCTGCTTGAGGGTAGGAAGG
Organism: Opisthocomus hoazin; assembly: GCF_030867145.1. Taxonomy (NCBI): domain Eukaryota; kingdom Metazoa; phylum Chordata; class Aves; order Opisthocomiformes; family Opisthocomidae; genus Opisthocomus; species Opisthocomus hoazin. The sequence goes on along the minus strand of NC_134421.1, from coordinate 9,520,404 downwards.
CTCTGCAGAGGGATCTGGACAGACTGGATCGATGGGCTGAGGCCAACTGTATGAGGTTCAACAAGGCCAAGTGCCGGGTCCTGCACTTGGGTCACAACAACCCCATGCAACGCTACAGGCTTGGGGAAGAGTGGCTGGAAAGCTGCCTGGCAGCAAAGGACCTTGGGGTGTTGGTCAACAGCCGGCTGAACATGAGCCAGCAGTGTGCCCAGGTGGCCAAGAAGACCTGGCTTGGATCAGGAATGGTGTGGCCAGCAGGAGTAGGGAGGTGATCGTGCCCCTGTACTCGGCACTGGTGAGGCTGCACCTCGAGGACTGTGTGCAGTTTTGGACCCCTCACTACAAGAAGGACACTGAGGTGCTGGAGCGTGTCCAGAGAGGGGCAGCGAGGCTGGTGAGGGGTCGAGGGAACAAGCCTTACAAGCAGCAGCTGAAGGAACTGGGGCTGTTTAGTCTGGAGAAGAGGAGGCTGATAGGGACCTTATTGCTCTCTACAACTACCTGAAAGGAGGTTGTAGTGAGGCGGGTGTTGGTCTCTTCTTCCAACTAACTAGCAATAGGACAAGAGGCAATGGCTTCAAGTTGCATCATGAGAGGTTTAGATTAGATATTAGAAAAATTTGCTTTACTGAAAGCATGGTCAGGCATTGGAACAGGCTGTCTGAGGAGCTGGTTGAGTCACCATCCCTGGAGGAGTTTAAAATACATGTAGATGTGGCACTTCAGGATGTGGTTCAGCAGGCGTGGTGGTGATGGTTTGACAGTTGGACCTGATGATCTTAGAGGTCTTTTCCAACCTATGATTCTATGATAGTCTTATAATATATTGAGTTACTATGGTATCCTTGCTGCTTCCACTCTTTTAAAACATATTCTTTGGGCATAGTTGCAGGGCTCCGTTTGTTCACAGTAATGTTAATTTAAAGTAATGTTACTGGAGCCAATGACAACACAACTGCAAAAATGGTGGCAGAGGAACACTCAGTGGTGATGACGAGGATTATTATTCATATTGACAGCAGGGATATTTTTCAAATATTTGACCTACATAAAACACAGCTTTAGTCTTCATGAAGTTATTTGTGAGTTCATCCCAAAGAACAGATGAAGAGGGGAATAAATTTATTGTGGTGACGACAATTTGCCTTTTACAAAACAGTTCAGTAGTTACTGCACATACCCATGCAAATAATTCACTTTTCTGTGTTTATCCCCAGGTGCTTATGTCAGGATTCAGCCCTCCGTACAAGAAGCCCTGATGGAAGGGAGACCAGTCATAGCCTTGGAAAGCACCATCATTACACATGGCATGGGCTACCCTCAGAATCTGAGGTGGTAGATTCGGATGTTCCTCGTTCAGCAAAGTTGTAAGAACGAGGCATAGAACTGGTGGATCAGTATCAGTATTCTTGGTCAAGCCAAAACCCTTGTAAGAGCAAACGGAAATGTCAGGTTGCTAGGCATGCAGAGCGTGAGCTCCGGTGTAAAACAATTGTATTTGGACTTTTAAGGACACATATGGGGTACCGGTTTTTCTCCTTATCCAACACTTCACATTTCTGGCTTCCTTTAAAATGTGGCAGGAGATAAAATCATCACTTGCCCCAAGAGAGAGCTACCAGCCTTTTTGGCTGCATAGTTTGCACAGACATTTAAAGCACTCTGCAGTCTCTTTTGGTATGTCTTTTGTAATGCAAAAAGGACTGGAACACAGGAGTGAAATCTGTTCCTTAGCACCACTCAGAGCAGCTACTGTGAGAGCTGCTGGTTCCTCTCACTGACTTCTGTACCCTGCATAGACACCCCCCCCCCCCTTTATTTATTCGTGTTCAGTAGACTTGTGTTTTATTGAATTACAGTGCCAGAAATCACTCTGCCCTCCGCCCTTGCTTCCAGAAAGCACAGGAAGGTTTTGGTATTGATTTTCCATCTTGCTTTTTACCTGGCCATTATTCTGCCTGCCATTGTGTCTTAGAACGAAGCTCTAAAACTCAGTTTTGGAGAGGAGGTAGTCTCAGTAGTTAAAGATTGCCTAGCATATGTACAGCTAGGTCAGAAAGGGAGAATCAGCTGCTCTTAAAAAGGGATAGCGTATCCATAATCAAGCATAAAACCTGCAAAGCTTAGAAAGATACAGAAAGGTCCTATTTTGAGAAGATCCCTCTTTGCAGTAGTCTATTGTACAACCAGATTTGCCTGTAAACCAAGTGTTTTTTTTCTCAAAAATGAAGCACAGAGCTTGGACATTGCTGTCCTGAAAATGGGAGCTCTGCACTTCTGCAAATTCAAGTGGAAAGACTTCTGCCATTAGTAGGATCCAGAAGAGGAACTGGACTTCACTGAAATCACAAGAACCGTATAAAACTGGAAACTGAGAGTGATGGCCATCAAACATGGCAGTTTCCTTGTCTGATAATTCACCTCACTAATTTTGTGACTGTTGTCTTCTTTACCTTATTCTAGCATGGCCAGAGAGGTGGAAGAAATTGTAACAACAAATGGAGCAGTGCCAGCCACTGTAGGTATTTTAAGGGGTCGAATCCACGTGGGACTCACAGATGAGGAACTTGAGTTCTTGGCAAGCAATAAAAATGTAGTTAAAGTGTCTCGGAGAGATCTTCCTTTCGTCCTCAGCCAGGTATAGTATACAGACTTTCTATTGTGGTGTCTTCTATACAGCAATAGTATAGTGCTCTCCAGATTCAAGCCAGGTGGCTTTTAAACCTCTTGAAAATATCACATAAAGTGGTACCTTATTGGTAAGCTCAAACGTGGTTCTATCTAGAGTCCAAATACAACAGAGTAAGGGAACAGCAGCCATGAAACAGGGCTCCTGGAAAGTCATTCTGGATTGGCTGGCAAGCCACGAGCGCTTGGCTAAGAATATTCTTATTGGCATGATAAGGCATCATCACGTTACATGTAAACTATGTGACACGCAGCCCATCCCGAGGTTAAAGTGACAGCTTAAGGTGACACTAGCTGCCCATGAAGCCTTCTGGTTGGAAAGCCCTGGAGAACAAAGGCCTTTGCTATCATCAGGGCGAGAACGGCTTGCGTAGCAGGGACGATGATTCCTCTGTGGTTTTGCCTAATAGAATATTTCTATCAGAATTTCACTTGTCAGCTGGTGACAGCGGGCTGTTGTGACATTGCTGCGTGTCAGACCACAACCATAGCTGCCTGCACGCGGTATTCTCCGTGTCACCCTGTGTGCTGACTGTGACTGGTTGTCCCCTGACAGGGCTTGTCGGGTGGTACTACCGTGTCCGGAACAATGATTGCTGCACACAAAGCAGGTATCCCCGTGTTCGTGACGGGCGGCATAGGAGGCGTCCATCGGGGAGGAGAGAACAGTAAGAAAATCAATACATTCTACTTTTCTCCATCTTGCTAGTGTTTTATTTAATTCCATCTTTTCCCCACTCTGTCCTGCAGTAGCTGTCTGTTCAGAAGAGTAAAGTTGTCATTGTTCTTGACCATACTATGGTTGTTTTCTCCCCTGTGTCTCCTTTCCAGAAGCTTCTAAATATTCCTTCTGAGCACTGGCCAGCTGTTAAGAGGGTGGGAGCTTCTCTTTATCCTTTGGTTACACGGGGTGATATGGGTATTGTTTGCTGGTGCAACGGGAGCCGACGGGGCCTCTCCCACTTTGTAATGGCTGGGGAACCTGATACTGGCCACCCAGCACAGTGTTGTAATCGACTCTCTCTCAGCTGAGGAGAAGGAAGGTCTCGCCACAAAGGAGATTTAGGCCCTGGTCCGTGTTGGAGATCTGTGCTCCTCTCTGGAAAACAGCCCAGCCTTGGCAGTGTAGTTTGTGACCTTTAAGTACATTCTCTCTCTTACCCATATATATTCTTAGCATAGTCTAAGTGCACTGCCCTGCTGGATGCCATCCCTTTCAGATGTGACATAAATTCCAGGCCAGGCAGTTTCCCGAGGTCAGCAAAGCTCCCGTGGCGCTTTTTTTTTGACAGTGATGTCAATACCAAAATCAAATTATAGTTAAATTATATTCCATCCCCTTGAACTTTGTCCTTGCTGTATAACACTGCTTCTTTCTTTTCCAACGAATTTGTGCATGCTGTTTATCGATGTGATCAAAGAGCCGAGAGACACCTCTGCCCTAAGCCACGTGACTTCTTTTTGTCAACATCTCTTTCAACCTCGACACCCAAAGGCATGATCTAAACCTGTAATGTTTGTTTGTGGATCTAAGTGGTTACAAAAGCAGGCAGTGGCATCCCAGGCAGACACGGCTTTTTAAGAGGGCAGATCACGTCGGCTTGGAGTACAACGCAATCACTGACACAATGGCTGCTTGTGCCTTGACAGCTCTGGACGTGAGCGCTGACCTGACAGAGCTAGGACGAACTCCAGTTGCTGTTGTATCTGCAGGAGTCAAGTCTATCCTTGACATTGGCAGGACCCTGGAATATCTAGTAGGTAGCACGGGCTGCTGAACCTGAAAGCAGGTAATGTTGTGCTTTGTGTACAGAATGCCCAGTGGTGTTGGGGTAGGTATTAAGCCTAAGATTTTTAGAAATTACTATCGAGAGGACGTGAAGCCATACTTACAGTTCTCTAGGCATGGGGCTACACAAGTAGCAGGCTGCTCCCTAATGTAAATCTGTCCATGCTCAAGGGGCTGTTCCAGCAGCTGTTCCAGCTGAGGTCAAAGGCAGCACTAGCCATGCTATCTTTCTCTGGCCTTACACTTGCTTTTCTGGGACAATGCTCCAGAATTGATGGGTCAGGCAAGCTAGATCCATCAAATACTAAAATAAAATCAGATTTAAAATGGGAATCAAGGTGATTTTCAGTAGAGTGACTTTTTAAAGTTTGGCGTGTTGCCAGGGCCAGCACTTCAGGTGACAGCCAGTGTCAATACTTCTCCATAGCAAACAGAACTCATTTAGATTCCTGTCAGCTCACAAGGTATCTTCAGGTAACAGGTTGTTACCTCAGACTCAGTATTGCGCTAGTGACAGCTGCGTGGCTTTTGGTCAGCTCCAAGCGCAAGCAAAGGGCATGCACGTCTCCTGCGTCTCAGTAAGCCACATTCTATCTAACCAGTTACCAGGTCTGGCGCTTTGCTTTAAAAAACGTTGGTGATTGATAGAATGGAATAGAACGGGATGTATCAACATAACCAGACCCTGTGCTAAAGAAAGGCATTTTCTAGCGGGGTAGAAGGAAGAAGTCCCATTCTTTTGGTGGGTCCCCTTTCCCCCCAGTGATTACCTGCTTGTCTTGCCTCCACTGCCCCAGGAGACTCAGGGAGTCTGCGTGGCTGCCTTTGGAGAGTCAAGGGAGTTCCCAGCCTTCTTCTCGCGCCAGAGTGGCTTCCAGGCACCGTATCACGTCCGGGATGAAGAGGAGACAGCTGAACTCATTGGTGCGTTTCAGAAGGGAAAGGCCCATGTAGGGCCCTGGGAAAGAGGGACACAAAAATCACCTTGGATGAGGCACTTTCTCTTTTAAATTTGGAGAAGAGTTTGTCCTGAAAAACAAGCCATCCCACCTCCCCCATTCCTGCCTCAGTGCTTTCAAAATAAAGTAGCAGGAAAATTCAGTCTTTACAGCAAGTTTTTTAGCTAGCTGCAGCCACCTTGGCATGCTCATACATGTCTTGTTCACACTGGTGAAGTGGAGGGAACACATATGTCAACATGCTTACAAAAACAGCTTCTGGGCCTTCAGAATTGGAATCAGTTTTCTTAAAAAAATTCTTTGTTCCTTTTATTGCACAGACAGACTCAAAAGAAATAGGCAGATGTAAGTTGATAGGTAGCTGGAAAAGGTCCTGTCCGTTGGTCAGCTAAGAACAGGAGCTCCTGCTCTGTGGGTTCCTTCACCCTGCGCCCGCTCTCCTCTGTCCTTTTCCTTCAGCATTTGATTTATCCAAGGAGAACACTAACTCTCTGCCTGTCCTCTCCCAGCCAGTGCTCTGGGGCTAGGCCTGAGCAGCGGGGTGCTGATAGCAGTCCCTTGTCCCCAGGAGCGAGCTGCCTCAGGCCAGGTCATCGAAGAGGCCATCCAGCAAGCTCTCGGCGAAGCCAGGTGAGAAGCAACCTAAGCCCTCTCCTTTGCTCAACCAGTGGGCTTGGGGAAGTAAACAGCTTCAGGGACACTGCTGCAGTGTCTTTGGGCACGGGTGAGCCCACAACATGCTTTCAGCCGTAGTCTTATCTAACCTGAAGCTTGTTTACAGGACTTTTTATGGTTATGGAGATAAATTATCTGCTAGCAGCAGTGCTTCTCCTCTGATGCTGTTTCAGCTCTGTCCTTCTCATCTGCAGGCATTTGCTTTACATTTGCAGGTCCAAAGGGATCACAGGCAAAGAACTGACTCCTTTTATGTTACAGAAGATCAGTGAATTAACTGATGGAAAATCGCTGGACTCCAGTATCCTTTTACTGCATGAGGGGGAAAAAAAGTGCTCCAGTGTACTTCATATCTCTTCTGATAATGCTTGGTCGAAAACACTGTCACTTTACTAACAGTCTAGCAAGGGGCAAACACTTCAGTATCTGCAAACAGATGAGAGCATAGCAGCCGCATCCTGCTTTTTCAGGAGCACCCTTACTGTCCTCATCCACATTTGCATTAAAAATTGGAGGCCAGCAGAGACAGCAGGTGGTCCAGAGCCCAAAGAGACCCTCACATCTGATCCTCAAGCTTGCCTGCTTCGTGGTGGAGCCTCAGGATGCTGTTGTCTGTGGTGGGGTTGCACAACGGAAGGTACCTGGGCTTCCCAGAGCACTGTGCTGTACATTGCACTGCTTTAGCTAACTTGGCGTGTGGGTGCAGAGTAAGAGAAACTTTGAAGGAAAACACCCCTGGGTGAGCAGGAATCCTTGCACAGGCAAGAGAAAAGCAGATCTGCTGGCTGGGATGGCAGTGTAGGATCTGGGAGAGCCAGGTTCACATCCAGGCTCTTGCTGCCAGCCCTGTAGGAGACGTGGTCAGTCAGGGCTGATTGGTAAAGGCATTTTTGGATATTAGACCTGTATGCAGCCACAACATAGGGCTTTGCAAAGCCTCTGATACTCTGCTCCCAGTGACACTGCTAAAAAAATTGCTTATAGAGACTTGGCAAAAATCTCAGTAGGCATCTCCTTCTGGAAAAGCTGGCCAGGATCCTCTGAGGTTTTTAGAGTCTTGGCTCTGGTTTAAGCACTTCACCTTCTCTTTTCTCTGTGAAGCTTTTGCTTCTGTTCCCTATCTGTCAAATGGAGATGACAGGTTTCCTCTCTGTGGACACAGAAGGACGAAGGTGAAAAAATTTAAAAATTCAGGGTGTTCATGCAGTATTGTAACCCAGTATAAGTGCCCCCAAAGGATTATGGTATAGGGGGATCAAATCTATCAGATCTCACAGCACGTGTTTTCTGCTTTCTCCCTCTGGGCAGTTCTTACATAGGCTTCTGACAGGTCAATCTTGCTGCTATTTTTTCTTTTCCTCAAAGAAATGCCAAACAGACCTTGCTCTGATCCACAACAATGCCAGAGTGGGCAGCCGCATTGCAGTAGCCCTGAGCAAACTACAGAAAGCCAGAAGGAAGGGGAACCTGCCTCATCGAGAGGACACAACCCCACCTCAGCCAGTGAGTCTCCTGCTGCCCCCCATGTAATGTCTCTCTGCTGACAGCACAGGATAAATTTGTATCTGCTTCCAAAAGTAAAAGGTGACTGAGCCAGAGACCAGTATTTCTGCTTCATGCTGGCAGACATTATCTGAGAAGAATAAAAAACACTGAAGAGAGAAATATCCTCTCCTCCTCCCCCATCCACATTTACAGGGAATTAACACTGACGGGGGCCTAATCCCATTAAGTCTTAGACCATCAAATCCATTAAAACTTTAATCACCTTTTCACCTTTTACTGTGCCCTTACTTACAACCTAACTGCACTGCTTTCAGTGCCAGGGAACTTGTGACTACAGGAGTAGACCTGGAAGAGGGTGGAAGGAGATATTTTGAGCTGCTGAGCCATATGCGTTTTATAAATATCTCTTTTTGCTGGCCTCCTGCTCACGACTGCTAAAATTACAAGAGGTACAGCATATCCCAGACAAGATCCATTATAACCCTAATACGCGATTCACTATCGTGGATTTTGTGCGACACACAATTTACAGAAAGTCTATTTTAGGTAGTCTTGAGAGAGCTGAAAAATTTTCTAAAACCCACTTGCAATAGGATTTGTCAACATGAAAGAGGGCAGTGACTCCAGAGGCAATAACCCTGCATTTGGTGGAATGAGAAAAAACAGCTGTAACGTCCCCAAAGAATCTGGGAACTTCCTGCCTGCGGAGCTGTACTACTTTTTCAGGCTTTGGAGGACAATAAGACAGTGATCCATAAAGTGTCGCTGGGTACGGCAATTTCTCTTGGGAGCTTGTGAGAAATGACGGCATGTTTTTGGCCCACTTTTTCCCCATTTCCTTTGCTGTTTTACACGGCAGCGCTTGAATGTTTCTGAGGTTTGGTATGTCAGAAATTGTCCCAAGAGAGATGGCTTCAAGGGCACTGACATGGCCAGACCCATGCCACTTCTTAGATTGCTCTATCACCACACAGAGAAACTGCCAGCACCCAGATGTGTAGACAGTAACGTCCCACCCGCCACGCTGGGGCTGGCTGTGAGCAAGCAGAATTCAGAAAGCAACATATGAAAGAGATTTCGATTCTAATCGGGATTGTACACACCTGTGCCTAGCCATCCGAAATAAGCACAGGCCTTCGCACTGTGAGTTAAATAGCATTCAAGATGGTGGGAGAAGTAACTGGGAAAAGCAAAGACTGGAAAACTTTTTCCTCAAGTCCTTCCAACCACTTCTTACCTCTTTCTTCCCTCTTAAAGGTGGTGATTGGAGGTGTCAACGTTGACTTTATAGCCAAGGCGCTGAACCCTGTTATCCTGGTACTGTATCTGTAGCAGTTTTCTCAGCACCACTGCCATTTCCAGCTACTTTTCAGGAGTGCCAAGCCAAAGAGGGGCAGGAGGGGAAAGGGGATATCCGTGCATGATATCCACATGTCTGTATGCACACTCATGCACAAGCTTGGGAACTGTAGTGCTGCATAGTTTGGTATTGGGTAGGTGGGTAATGGACTGATACACACTGACCTACTCTGTTCCCATGCTGAAAGTCACTATCCCTACCACTCAAGACAGGGACAGAGTAATGTATCATCCTTACAATCGCCACGTGTGACTCTGGCCTCTACGTTAACGTGCTTTGGGGCTATTTTCTGATGCTGTAAGACCAAAGAACTCTTTTGGCTCTTCCCCAGGTAAGAGCCAGCTCTGGCTACCTGGGACTGTCTTAGCTATGGAAAGCAGCATGAATATGAGCAAAAGTCTCTGTGCAGAGTACCCACAGTGGTAAGAAACCTTTCAGAAAAGTAGCACTGACACAGTTACAGCTAAACTAGAGAGACAAATTCCTCAGTCATAAAGGATTTGAGTCACACACACACACACAAAAAGATGGCATTAAAAAAATAGAACATTTTAAATGTTACCAGACCCTCTCCCTCCCAATTTGTTTGACTGAGAGACAACCAAGAAGCTGAAGTGGAACAGACCTGGGACTTCCCCCTGCAAATGACAGCTATTTGCATTGCCTGTACAATTTTTGTTGAGCTATAAGAAGTGCTACTGATTGAGGTGGTGAAGCTTGCTCAAAAGTTGTTTGGTGTCTCAAATTACTCTATGCTGATTGCTGAGGCAAGAAGCTCCTGCCATCAGGTGGGGCAGTCTGTGAAGACCTCCCAGTCAGAACGGGAAAGACGTGCTGGTGAAGCTGTCCTTAAGGTCCGTAAGCTGCCCTCTGGCATTAGCTATGAATTCCCACATGGCTTTCAAGGCTATCCAGAAGCAAAGTGCTTTATAAGTAACTATCTGACTTGCAGAGAAGGATGCATGGTCTTGCTCAGAGAAAGGTGCTGGAAGAAGCATTATAACTCTCTCAGGATACCCAGAAGTTGAGCAGAGTCTTCTCATGTTTACATTAGGAATTCAAACCTCCTGGGACATGGAAGAAGGTCCCAGAGACACTCTGTTCTCTGAAACATTGCCAGAAAGCATCAGCCTGGTCTTATTTTGAATCACCTCAGCAAGACCATTTTCATCTAAGTTCTGTCACCTCAACCAGCCCCACCTCAAGACAGCACAGAAGATGTACCTGAATACCGCTCAAACTTGGAGCTATCAGCTGAGCACTGAGAAGAGCACGGTGCGATGAGAGCCACTCATTTCTTTTTCTTCAGAAGAAGGCTGCTAGTTTCCCACTGCACCCACCTGCTACTTTAAAGAGAGATTTAGCATCTTCATGTCTTTTAGGCCCTGTGGCGTTGTACAACAGCAGAGGTTCACCCACAGCTGGATCCCTGGGCTGGAGGCTGGTACATCTGCTGTTAGGGCAAGGCTTGGCATTAAAAACCTGAAACTGCCTTTGGGATGTGCAGGGGACTAAAAGAGAAGATCAGCATGCCAGACAATGAAAGGAACTCATGAATATTGTCAACATTCCTGTAGGCATCAGTTTTGAAAAGCAGATAGTGAGACTGCATAAAATAGAGTTTGTGCTCATTACCAGTGGCAGTTAGTACCCTTTTTTAATATTGAATTAGAGGCCAGTGTTCAAAGCTATTTTGTTTGACTTGCTTAAACAAGTATCCTTGCTTTTTACTTTGGAGGAGGATTTTTTTTTTTCCCTATAGTGATACTGAGCTTCAGAGTTAAAATTGCCAAGCTCAATGCTTTTGAAATCTGCCACGCTTAACAGGAGACAGTTGCAGATGGAAACATCCTCATTCCTGGCAGTACCAGTGGCAATTCCCAGGGAGCAGGAGCAAATGTGACAGAGTGGCATTTAGGTTAACAGGGAGCGACAAGCAGTGGAAAGATGGACAGAGGCCATAGGTTGCTTATATACAGGCAGTTCTGCTCAGCTGGTCTGAGCAGTTCAGGTCTCGGAGAACTGCCAGACAGAAAAGCAGAGGCGTCAAGAATTAGCACCAAGTCTTACAGACTACAGAACTGGGGAGAGTGAGGGCAAACAAGTACAGCCTGGAGGTCAGAAGGGAGCAATAAAAGAGCATATTTAGATGGGAGAGCAGCCTCTTACAGCCGTAGAGCTGGATGCAGAAGAAGGCATTGTGTGCAAAGGAGATGTACAGCTTTGCACTGGGGAGGATGAAGGCTCCTTGGAGAGGTTCAGTATGAGTTTTGACAACACCCAAGAACAGCGACAGCTTGGAGGCAGACTTTTTGTTACTGTGAGATGGCAATACACTTCCTTATCTAGGATAGATAGTGGTGTTTATAAACAAGAAAAACGTGTATGTGCAGGGGTGTTGTGGTGCACCTGGGCTAACATGGGGCAGAGAGAGTCTGGGCCAGGAGCTGCTGTGCACGCGCATGCGCACGCTTCAGCGCTTGCCACCCAAATGCTCAACATACTCTTGAAAGCTCCAAATGATACAGAACTGTGAAGATCATTATGACCACCAGTGGCAAGCTGTGTTCAGAAATGGAAAGTATGTTTCAGGATTTTATTAAACAAGGGCTTTAAAACCACTTGATAGTCAGATGAAGCCCAAACTGATCTGAGCACTTACTGCTGTGATTCTTCTGGCAGAAGAATTAGAAGGAGGAGGAGATGGGCGAGGGATTGACTGTCTTCTGACAATCTGGCCGTTTGTGACAGACTGACAGGCGGACAGAGGAGTGGAAGGCAGAGGCAAGAGAAGAGCGAAGCTGATAACCACACAAGTGGAGAAGAAGGATATTTTTGATGAGGGAGATATTTGGGAAGAGAACAGTGAATGAAAAAGAATTCAGACAGTGAAACAGATCCTTCCATGAGTAAAGTACAGAAGCAGTGCAGGCAAAGGTAACAAATCTCATTTTACCTTCAAAGAGGAAAATAAATACATTAGAAAAACTAACCAAACAAAAAACCAAACCCCAAACTGCTTAAAGGGGGAGCTAAGTGGCCCGGAAGGCAGCTGCAGAGCCCATCAGGTCTGGCGCAGCGGCTCTGGAGTCTGCTGGGAGGAGGTGAATTCAGAGGGCTGATCGTATTGACTGAAATGTTGTTCAACATTGTTCCAAGAGGTCTTAGCAAGTAAGACCAAATAGAAATCCATGGGGAGATCAAGCGGATCTCCCCTCCAAGGAAGTGGGCATTTGTCGTCAAGGTTGAAGTCTGTAGATGGCTGTAGAGGTTTGTATTGCCCTCAGTCTGGTAGCTAGATGCCTCCTGCTCCCTCTAATTGCTGACATGTTTCAGCAACATCAGCCTCACTTCACGTGTTAATACAGACATAGCACCTATGCCAAGCAGCCCTCCCAGTTTTGCCAATTAACAATTTGTTCTTCCAGGGCAGTGGGCAAACAAATGCCGGAAGAGTGAGACGAAGCTTTGGTGGCGTTGGAAGAAACTTGGCAGGTGCCTGGTGCTTGGGTTTGCCTGCGAGTGCATGCCAGCTGCGATTTGTCCTTTGGTACTCCTTCAGCATCAGGGGCTCTTGAATGCTGTGAAGATCTGGGACACGTTAGGCAATATACCAGTGGGCAGGCTGCCTGGAAAAGGCAGGGGCCGTTTGAAGAAAGAATAGGGGAGGCAGCTGAGATCAGGAGAAGAAAGGTCCGCAAATATGAAGTTAACTAGCATACAGCAAGCACAGTGATCCCAAATCAAAGTTAAATAAGCATCAGTGATCTCCACTGACTCCTAAACAGCCTGGCCCTCAGCACTGAATCCATGCCAGGTTATAGTAGCAACAGAAGTACGTTTTGAGCAAGAATTTGAAAGGAATAAGCTTATTCAAAGATGATCTCCATGCACCATGGACAAGAGGACCTGGGGCACAGGAATTACTGTAGAAGAGAAAGGGCTACAGACCTTGGCAACAAGAAAGGATCGCGCTGTGCTTGGTGCTCCACCACAAGCAGCAGCAGACCAGTGTTTGGGCCTTGAAATGAGCAGGGGCAGATTACAAAACAATTCTAGGATTATTGCAGCTTTCTGACCTTTCCCAAATCTTCCCAACACAAATCTACCATCACTTCATATCACAAATGGAGAAGCTTGAGGGGGGGGGGGGAAAAATGCCACCCATTGAAGTATAATTTTTGAGGAGGAAGGGATTCCTGTGAATCCATTCAGATTCAGAGGTTCTAGTAAGATAGCACGGTGGGAACAGCAGTGTGGGAAGGCCAGCAGCAGGAGAGGCTGGGCACAGAAGCAGTGTGAGGGTACAGAGGGTGATGCCAGGGAAGCGCAGAAGTTTCTTCCCCCTTCTTCTCTTTTCCTCCACTCCCAGATGTTCCAAAAAAATCCAGAGTGCAGAGTGCCAGTGCAGCAGGCAGACGTAGATCACCCCACTCAACCCCAGCCAGTCATTTGCAGCAGCTGTGGCTGAGTTTCTGCTTGAACACCTTTCTAGACAAGGACTGACAGGCACTAAGTTTTCAAGGAGAGGGCTTTCCTACAGTAACTCATCCTGCACAGGCTGTCACTGTGTTCACAATACTCTGATGGATTTATTAATATGTTTTGTTTCCCTTTGCTTTTTAGACTGCTTAAGCCGCCTTGGACAAACTCCTCTCTTTTTATCAGCTGTGGGGAAGGATGAACATTCAGAATCTGTCCTGCACTACTGTCACCACATGGTATGTTGCACAGTAGCAGCACCTCAGAAGCACTGAAGCGATGGAATTATATAGAGGGAAAAGTCTTCTCATCCCTGGCAGACATAAGAGCCACCTTCCAGGAGCCTAAGAGCACGAACAATTCAATGCTCCTCTAGTTACAGACCATCAGAAGGCAAGGAGCCACCCCCAAAAACACAGCCTAGGTGTATGTACCATTTGGAGTCTGAACCGTGGGGTCTGAATTCAGCTCCAGGGAGCGGTGCTTGAAGGAGAAAGAGAGGTGAATCAGGAGGAACCACGAAAAGTTCTAGTAAGGTCTAAGTACAGCCAGAAATACATAAACACTGACCCCCGAGGATAGACAAAGCAATGCCAAAATGAGCCTGGTTTGGATAAAGCATAAGACAGATAAAACCTGGAACCGGGACCCCAGGCTGAACACCTCCGAGATTCAGAGGAGTAGGGTCCTCCACATAGCTGCACACACCCTTAACTGTGCACCAGAAGAATACCTGGCTTCAGCAGCAGCTTGTCCCCCAAGGTCCAGGAGCAGCAGGAAACAGAGAAAGCCAGGAAGGCAACCCTAACTCAGAGCATAAGGCACCTCCAGGGTGAAGGGGCAGGGCAGAAGACAAGCCAGGGGTCTGGGTGGAGACCCCAGGTGAGGCTGGTCAGGACCATCAAGGCCTGTTAGTGCCTTCAGGACCCTCCTATCCCAACAGAGCACATGGAGCCTTAGTTCTGGCTACCTGAGCAACTCAGTAAATGAAGCAGTAAGAACACAAACTCTTTTTTGGTTTATAAATGTTTTGTAGCCGCAGGTCTATACTCGTTCCTCTACCCAGCACAGCATAGTTTGTGCCATTGAAGTGAGCAGTCTCCCAAAGGGAGATGGACTTACTGGCCAGCCCCCAAGCAATCCTTGCCTGAAAAAAAACACATTCCCACCAGTGCTGGAGAGGACCCTTTCCTTAAAACCTCCAGCTTCCCTGTGAACTACTGAGGCGGATGCATTTCTCCATCCACATGTGTATTCCAAGAAATGCCCTGAGTTCTCTGAGCAGGTCATTCACAAGACCCACAGAGGAAGGACACAGTCTCCAACACTGCTGTAAAAATGGCTCCAAGGCTGGCCCCAAAATCAGGTTGCGCAGTCAGTGAGGTGGCCGACATAGCTGCTAGCTGGAGGGTGCCACCAAGACACACCAGCGTGTTGGCAGGCCCTCAAAGTGTCACATGAGCTATGGGAACGGATGGCTGGAGCAGGCAGGGCTGCAGATGGCTCTTCTGGTATGACAGACACAACCCATGGAACTGCATGGCAGGGACCTGTCACTGTCATTTACCGAGTTACTTTCTTTAACCTGTGGCATTTGTTGTGTTGCAAATATAAAATAGCCATCTACCAGCAGTGTCTAGACCGAGACACCTCTGAAATGTTGCTTACCTCGAGGGAGAAGGGAGGTTGAAGGGAGAACAGCAAGCTGGGCTACCGACCAGCCGGGCACAGATTAAGAACGAGCTGAGTGTGGCAGGGGAGAGAAACCTGCTCCGTGTGTAACAGTCCTCCCTGTTGTAGGACATGAGCGCCGTCCTGCAGCTGGAGGGGAAGAGCACAGCCACTTACTGTGCTGTCATCACTGGTGCTGGGGAGCTCAGCGTCGGCTTGGGAGACATGGACATCCACCGCCAGATAACAGAGCAATACGTACGCGTACCGTCTGCTTCGTAAGCTGTTTCTGATCCGAAGGAGCCTGGACATGTGACAGCAGGCAGCCGGTGAAGCTGTACAGGGAGGGGGTGGGTGTGCAGAGGGAACATGGGAAATCCGAACGTTAACCCCAGATGCTGCCCGCTGAGATAGCGGCACGGCAAGCTGCCCGAGCGCCCTGTTGCTGCTGACCCAGATGGAGCTGCTATCTGTTTCTGCTCCACACAGCATCTCCACTACTATCATCCATGACATGTAGTCCAGAATCCTCTTCATTAACTAGCCCCAGCTAACCTATGATTCTCGGCACCTTAAAGCCAGCAATAAATCCAGTCCACCTGCAGAAATGGTATTTTTCCCTTTCGGGAAAAACAAAAAAAAAAAAAGTGGACAGACCACTGGTTAAAGCAAGTTTTCCAGTTCCATCCCCTCCCCACCACCCCTGTTGTTTCTACAGGCTGAGTTGTGTCGACAGGCACTCGGCACATCCAAACCTTTGAAACCTCAGGGCTAATGGAAACAGTGATTAGGGACTGATTCGGTGAAAGCCCCACCACTGCACCCTCCTTCCCTCCTCGTTCTTTTGTCCACAGAACAAAAGCCTGTGCTTCATGACTGACAGTGACATGGAAGTTAAGTGCAATTCACTTACCAGTGGGATCCCCAGGAGGTGGAGACATCCTAGGGAAAAATATGGTCATTGCTCCCGCTTCCCTCCCCACCCTGCCCCTCCCAAGTCTTGGCACAGAAAGCCGTTACCTGACAGAGTAATTCACCTGAGCTTTATGAAACAGCTGTGGCCAGTGGAAACTCTGAACCAGTCTTCTGCTGCAAAGTGCATTCTGGCAGCCCTTCCTTCCGCAGGATTAGCTGAGATGTGGGAGGGATGCTGCACGAGTGCCCGTGGCCCCGGCCTGGCGTTCAGGCAGTGATCTGCAGCTTCAGAGAGCCAAAGGAGCGCGCGGCGGCTCCCCACTCCACTGCTCCACTGTCCCCCTTCTCTACACGGTTCAGCAGCACCCAGGAGTAAAACACTCCGATGAACAGCCTGTCTTAGGAGGCACTGTGCACAGAGGACATCCAAATGACCTGCACAGCACGCAAAGGCGTAGTGAAGCCGGGCATGGCATGGGGGATCCTACACAGGCACTAAATAGCAGCATTCCCTTGCCCTCTGGGTTTCGGACTGACCCATGGGTACCAGCGTGGTCTAGTGAGGACCAGCAACTGTCTCTCTGTGCTGGAGGGGCCCTGCCAGCTGAGTCCGGCTTGAGATGGCAGGGAGCAGGGGAAGGAGAAGAAGGGGAGGAGATGAGGCAGATGGGAAAATCCGTTTTCCTTAGGAACCACTCTTTCAGGTTTGTGCTTGCACGTAAGGGCTGCACTAGAAGTGAAAATCCTACATTCCAAGTCTGACCAGCAATCATTTTGTCCCTCTGCAACGACTCAGGCTGTCTCTGCTCTGTGTCCTGGATTTTCCCTAGGTGTCCCAGTTCAAGGAGAACCTGTGCCAGGCCCCGCTAATTTGCATCGACGGAAATGTGCCTCTTCCCACTATCCAGTACGTCTGCCAACTAGCCAGAGAGTGGCAGCTCGCAGGTAAGGAGAACTCGCCCGGCCCTGGCCCTGTAGCTCCTAGCAGCGTCTGTGCCAAGACGCGCCGCACGCCCAGCGCGCTCGCCGCTGCTGCTTGCTGGAGATACCCGGTGTTACTCAGCACTCCTGTCTGTGCTCTGCTATGCCATTTCCAACGGATGAAACAATTCTGCTTTCTCTGAGTTTTTCTCATTCTGCAGCTGAAGCACACTGCCCGTAGCGTCGCTGCCGTAGCCCTTGGGCGCTGCCAGGAAGCCGGGGAAAGCTGCTCTCTTTGCCTTTAATCTCCAGGCAAGGGCAAATAGATGTGCTTCTACCAGTTTGAGCAGCAACATAGTTTGCTTCTCAGAATAAGTGCTAAAGCAGCTTTTGAGAGGATTTCTCTCCCTCTTCCCATAAAATACATACCCTCCTCGCCTGGTATGCTGGGGACCCTTCACAAGGCTTCCTAAGCCTTTGGAGTTACGCCTTCATTTTTAAAGGCAAATCCTGAAGGAGGCAATGTAGGAGGCAATGTTCTTAAAACCTGGAAGAGGTTCCACAACCAGCTAAGAGGAGTAACGAACCTGAAGTCTGATTATGTCACTCCAGAGGCAGAAGCAGCGGCGTCATGGCTGAGCACTGGAAAGGAAACTCTGGGAGACCTTATCCCAAGCGTGGGGGAAATAGTATCTCAGTATCTAATAGAGGGCACATCACCCCAGTTGGGCAGATCACACTAAGCCCTCTGCACTGCATCCTGGCTCTGATGTAGAGATGAACCACTAATTAATGCATTAACTAACCAATTGCAATGTTGTTTTGAAGTGTGCTATGAGCCAACAGATGAGAACAAGGCCTCTAAGCCATTCCTCTCAGACAGCTGGAAAGCCCTCACATACATTTCCCCCAACCTGCAAGAGCTCAGAGCAATAAATCGGACCCTCGGGAACCCTCTGCCAGCAGGTATTGAACACTCAGCAGGGTCAGACACACTTTTAGATGACCTAGATCCTGAAGAAGAGCATTTTCTGCTCCAGCCCCCATTTCAGGCAATTTGGGTTATAACACAGTGGGGATTCACAAGCACTCTTGGTGTCTTCCACCTTACAGCCACCTCTGCGTGGGTTGTATGGCCCAGGCCGGGCAGATCATCTGTCAAAGAGCACAGTAGGTCTGGGACGGCTCCTTGGCCAAAAGCAAAGATCCCATTTGCCTCACTTCATCAGCTAATGAGGAACAATCTCTGCTTTGTAAACAAGTCTCTGAAGCGTGATGCTCTGAGGGCAACTGTCCCAACAGTACCACCCTTTGCAGAAATGAAATACCCCACCACATGCAGGTGGAAATCCAACAGCATTAAGACAAGGAAGTCATGCTTCAGGACAGTTTTTTGATCTCTACAGACACATGTTTAGTCCCATGAGGGGTGGTTTGCTCAGCATATAGGATAGAGGTACGATATGGAAGTCTAATGTTGGAGAATTCCTTGTTTCCCTTGATTTAAAGAAAAAAAATTGTATCAACCACATTTCAGAAGTGCTCGTAAATATTAGTGGTGATGCTCATACATAGCCTGCCAGCCCATAAAAAGCCCAGTCGAGGACCTTTAAAGTTATATCACAGTTTTTCCTCCCCGCTGTCAGAAGAGCTGCCGTCCAGGTTGGAGGACGTTGTCCAGACTGCCATGGCCCTGGCCCGCCCTTTGCTGGCCCACCTGCACTGTGTGGTGGTCACCCTTGGCGCTCACGGCATCCTCCTGTGCGGCAAGAGCCTGGGAGGGAGCGTCTCGCTTCATCCAGGAGCCCGCGAACAGGTAAGGGCATGGAAAGCAAACTCTGAGCTCTCAGTTGCTGTTTTTTGGGCCCACACAGCACCGTTGCTATTTCTGGTGGCATGGCAGCAGCGCCAGGAACATGGCATCACTGCTGGCAGATGCTCGTGTCTGGGGGGTGGAATACACAGCTCTGAAAGATAACCAAGTCGTCTGTCCGTATACTGCTGGCTCCTCGCAGCAGCGTTTACTGGCAGCTAGTTTTAAATGTGCTTACTCTGAATATTCATAAGTGCAAGCTTCATTTTCAGGGAGCTTCATTTATACCGCCGAGCTCTTTCAAAGTGGGAAAAAAGGTTGTTGCCTTTTTTTTTTCTCCTCCTTTTCTTTTTTTGGCATCCGTGCCGGTCTGGATGGCATCGGCCACACCAGGCCTTGACAGCTTGGGCGACTGCCACTACCTCACTACCTTCCCTTCTCTTACCCTGCAGACTGCCAGCCTCTGTGCCACCCACTACCCCGCCATCCACAGCAGCAGGGAGGAGATAGTCAACGTCTCAGGAGCCGGCGACAGGTATACTGCTCAATACTTTGTCTTCTCCAGCTAAATGTGGAAGGGCCATCATCGGATTTCTTTGAAATTCTGCTGCAAAGGCAAACGACACTCTACTGCTTGAGCAACAGACACTAAGGACACAAGAATGGGACTGGTTACTGTTCATTCCTTGCAGAGCTTGCTAAAAATGTCCCCCACAGCATCTTGGAAGCCAGTCTTGCCATTATTAGTTTTGCTTTTCTTCAGAATCATAGAATTATGGAATGGTTTGAGTTGGAAGTGACCTTTAAAGGCCATCTAGTCCAACCTCCCTGCAATGAGCAGGGACATCTTCAGCTAGATCAGGCTGCTCAGAGCCCAAGAGATGGTTTAAGATCCAAGCCTTTCATGGCCATCTAGTAGTTCTGAATTAGTCCAGGCTGAGCTGCTCAAAGCAAACTACCTTACACCAAACCTGTCTTACTACCGACCTACTTTGCTTCCACAACTCTCCAGTGGAAGTGGGACTGCCACTCAGTAGTTCAAAGCGCCCCATAAAAGCATTTTGTCAGGTTCTGCATTAGCCTCTGGCAGTAGCTCCTGCTTTGGAGGAGTCTGCTGTGTGATGCGCCTAGCTGTTCACCCAACGCTGGACACAGGAGCGGGAAATGACAGGTACTGTTCTTAGCCCCACTGATCAATTCTCAGTCTGTCAGAGTGATATTTCATTTTGCTCCTTGTTAACTTGTCAAACTATATGTAGTAGTCAGGGGTTTTTTTCTTCTTGCTTCGTATGCAACAATAATTGGTTCTATCCTTCCATTGCCTTGGGCTAGACCAAACGGCTGTACATGGCAGAGATTTCCTTTTATTTTTCTACTCTCACCTACCAACAACTCAACATAGCAACACTTCTTTTATGAGTGGGCAGAACGAAAAGTCATTTTATTGAAACTTACAGCATCCTCAGTATTTGACTTAGGATCAATCAGTAACTTCTGGCCAAGCTAGTTAACCCACTTTTAACACCAGGACACGCGCCTTGCGTCCCAAATCACCTCTGAGATGAGCTGACTGCAGTTGCAAGCTGGTCTTCTCCACAGAAGACCCAAGTGGTGCTCGGAGCAGTAAGTGTAACAGCTGGGGGGGTGGGAGGAACCCTCGGCATCAGCCTGTCTGAAGGAAAGCTCAGCTTTGCTCACTACGTCTAGCAGATGTGCCCAGCCTCTGCCAGCCCCTCTGGGAACGCAGCCTCCCCCCTGCACCAGCTGCTCCGTACACAACTACCCCGTACCACAGGACAATTATTTCTAGAGGTTACGGTAAACATCTTCTTTAGGGTTCCCTTACCCTTTTAAAATGGAAGAGCAAAGGTGAGATAAAGTGTGCCACTGCCAAACACCTCCACCGAGTTACACAGAAGAACTTTGTTTTTGCTTCTACAACCAGCTGAAAGCTGGGGTCCTGTTACTGCTCCCGTTGCTGAAGTAATATCGGTCTGGAATCCCCAGCATCCCCAGGCCCACCTGGGAACTCTCCCAGCCCTCTCGTTCATCCAGGGGTGCCCTTCCTGGTAGCCCCGGCTGATCCACTGAGCTGCAGAAATCCCCGTTCTGCAGAGTAAGAGCTCCAAAACAGGCTGGAAATGCCGGGACGCTACATCACTGTACGTGCCCTCTCCGCAGCGTATAAACCGGCGAAGTCGCCCGAGCCCGGCCTGTCGGCACTTTGGAGGGGCTGCGCAGCAGGGCACGACCCAGGGCTACGACGCACTCACAGCTCGGCCCCCGTGAACCCCCCCTCCACTTCTGAATCACAGAACGGTAGGGGTTGGAAGGGACCTCTGTGGGTCATCTGGTCCAACCCCCCTGCCGAAGCAGGGTCACCCAGAGCAGGCTGCACAGGACCTTGTCCAGGTGGGGCTTGAATATCTCCAGAGAAGGAGACTCCACAACCTCCCTGGGCAGCCTGGTCCAGAGCTCCGTCACCCTCAGAGTGAAGAAGTTCTTCCTCATGTTCAGACGGAACACAGAAGCACTGCTGAGGGGTTTCTGCGTGCCCAGGAACGGTGACCCAGGGCACCTCACACCTCGCTGGGACCCTGTGGCTCTCCTGCGCCCCAGCGACGCTGCCCGAGGAGCCGCGCGTCTGCGCGGGGAGCGGCGGCTGCTTGCTTCTCGCACCCGGCTGCCGTGACAGCGGAACGCCGCCTGCCTGCGCAGGGCATTGCTAGGGGATGCTCGCCCAAATATTTATTCTGAACCCCTGGAGCTGCTGAGAGATTGAATGGGTTGTGGCAATCATAATCTTCTGTGCCTTTGTTATGGGTGAAAAGACGTTGAGGTAATTAGAGCGCAAAAGAAAAAGCGATCTTTTCTCTTCCCCATAGATTTGCTCATTAATCCTCCTCACCATCACATTTTCCTGTCCCTCTTTCTGCCTCTCAGATGTCATTATCTTCTCCCTTCTCTTTCACTTCTCCTTTGTCCTCTCCTAGCTTCCGGGCATCGTTACTGTATTTAGCTACGAATAAACAGCAGTCGTTCCCAGTCGATCCCAAACGCCACCCTGCACGTATCCATGCCTCAACGGAGCCTTCCCCGGGCAGCCGGAAAAGGCATCCCCGTCTCCCGACAGCCTCCTCGGAGCCGTGTGAGGACCTGTGGGTGACCGCTGTTGCTCCAAGCACTCGCGTCCTTGTCACTGGGAAATCTCAGATGGAAAACGACAGCCAAAGTTTACAAAAATCCCAATCTACAATCTCATTTCAGCTTCGGATTTCTTCTTCCAGTGGTGTCTTGCATACCTATGGAAACTTCACCCCTCTTCCCACCCACCCCTGTGGGACAGAAGGGAACCTAAGGCGGCACCAGCAAGGAGCAGAGAAGTGACAAAATAATGAGAGAGCAAGGGCAAAACAGATTCTTCCCTTCATAGGCTCCTTTCTTTTCTCCTGCCCCAACTGGAAAACTAGGGAGAATAGAAAATGTGGTGAAATAGGAAAGTACCTCAACTTCTCAGATGAAAAGCAAATAAAATGTGAATAAATAGCATTATTCGTTACTCCAAATTTAGAAATATATATTTAAAAAAGGCAAAACTTTTCACTATAACCCTCCTGTGTGACATATTCTACATCTGTACGTGTTGATTTGGGTCCAAATGAATGCTCTGGCAACCGAACAGCCACGTGCCCAAAATGGAAGCCATTGCCCCGGTGTTCAGAACTGCCTTTCCTTCTCTCCACAGCTTAATAGCGGGGCTCCTGGCGGGCACGCTCGCTAAACATGACACAGACACCTGTGTCCGGATGGGTCTGCTTGCTGCGAGCCTGTCTCTCCGTTCCTACGAGCCCGTTTCCCCAGAAATCAGCACTTCCAGCGTCAGCCAGGAGCAAGTCAAGAGCAGGAGCTGGCCCAAGGTGAAGGTATGGAAGATGGACTAGAGCACCACGGCTTTCCCACCCATCAGCTCCTCGCACTCCCAGCCTTGCTGTTTCCAGGAGCTGGGCCATGTTTTCAGCTCTGAGCTCAAAAGCTGGCTGCTGACCAGACGACTTGGACTTTCGGTGCACGCTGCTTTTTGGGAGGTGAAGTGTCAGTGGGGTGCATTTGGTGACAACTCGTATTGCTCTGTTCACATTTCTGGCTGTGTGCTGTTGTTTCCTCGCCTTTTGTATTTAATTTGGTGGGTTACAGCAACCACAGCTTGGTTCTTCTGTCTACTGCCTGTTGATAGTATCACCACCCCCCCCCCGGTCTAACGGGAAAACTCCTCTGCTTTGGTTTTGAGTAAACCCACAGGGAAGGAGGCTCCAGCCCAGGGAACTTCTTGCTTGTAAAGGAAAGCTGGTTTCTGGTCTTTCAGACCTCCTGCTTCCCCGAACCTCCGGTCCTTCTAGATTTTCTGTTGAGGGAATTTTCCCTGCCTCCACCTTGTGTCCCTGTTGTCTGTTATCACGGTAGCTCCTCTGTCATTGACTCCTAGATCTTCAGGACCATGTCTCTTCAGGTGGGCCCAGCAGCAACATCCTCTCTTGCTGCTTACTCCTGGTTTCTATCCAAGTGGTCCCACGGACCACAACCTGTGGCAGGCAGCTAACACTGTAGGACAACCTCATTGGTCTTCCCCCGCCCGACAACAAACACTGCACTGTCTTGCTCTGAAGTCCAACGCCCCTGGAGAAAGCAGACGAGACCAATCAAAGAGGGGTAACCAGGGTCCAAGCTGGTGGCCTCTAAAAGACAACTGCCCCTTGCTCTGCACGTATTCTTCTGAACTCAGGGCTTCCCTGGCAGTGTTCCAGGCCAGGCTGGATGGAGCTCTGAGCAACCTGGTCTGGTGGAAGGTGTCCCTGCCAATGGCAGGGGGGTTGGAACCAGATGATCTGTAAGGTCCCTTCCAACCCAAACCATTCTATGATTCTATGATTGATTCCTTCTTCCTCAGCCCAGCATGTCAAGAGCAAACACCCCACTCACCCACCCACAGCCCCTGGGAATGGGAGCAGTCCCCTCGCTCCACGCCTCTGCTTCTGACCCCTTGGCGAGCCACTGGGTGCTTGACAGAGAGAACTTCCCACATGCGGCCTGCTGAAGAGGAGCGCTGGCAGCCACGCGATCCTAACGGAGCACCACGTGCCAGGACCAAAGCATTCAGTCACACCTTCCCTTCCCTGCGGAACAAGAAGTCTCAAGGTACCACTGCTGACACTCAGGATAACGATGTTGTTTCCAGGGAGGAGGGGAAGCACAGCCCTTGGTCACAGGTGGACGTGCAAGCTGTGCAGCTCAGGGGACTCTGCTGAGCTCACAGCAGCGTCAGGAACAGAGCAGAGCTTCCTTGGCCCTGCCCAGGCCGGAGCCGCACAGGCAGTCCTCTGCCCCTCCAGCACCTTTGCTAGCAAGGACGTCCACACTTGCCTCGATTTTATACAAATTCAGCCTGGTCCACAGCCTTTTCACGATTAGCTACTGGAGCCAGCTGGGCTATGGAAATCAGCTTCTCGCTCTTCTGTGGTGTAACGTATCTCCTGGAGACACCTCTGCTAGATGCCTCCCAGCAACTAAACCCGGGGGTGGGAAGACGCCAGCCCTGCCTGCGACTCTTTTGGTGCTGCGCAGGACCATCGGTGGCTGGCAGGGGAGTGGCAGGAGACCTCAGCGTGGTTCTCGCAGGGGTGCTGCTGGCTCAAGGCTGCCAAGCCGTTCCCCCTTCGGAGGCGAGCAGGACGGTGATGGCGAGGGGTGGACTGGAGAGCTGACCGAGCTGGATCACGTTGGTGCTGCCTCATTGGCCAACCGAAGTGAAAGTGTCACAGCTGCCTTCTTGGAGCCCGAAGGGACCCGTTTCGATCTTACACATCTCCTCCACCACTGCCACGCACAAACATCAACCAGCGGCCCCCCCTGCACTAACACCTTGCTTGCAAGCGTGGCTTAGCCCAAAGGCTCAGCGCTCACAAGCGGGAGATGAGGCGCACCCTGCGCGGGCACGCACGTACCTGTCACCAAGCGCGGACGGGGTGGCCGTGGCGGGAGGGTGCTGGGGCGTTTGGGAGCGCAAGGGAGGGGGACGGGGCCCGTGCGAGCGGCCGGGTTTGCTGGCAGGCGGGGAGGTGGGACACGGCAGGGGCGGGGGAGAAGGGCTGCGCCCCCAGGGCAGGTCCCTGCGCTATAAGAATGACTTTGGCTGGATCCAGCGGGAGGGAAGAGGCAGCTTCCACCTCTGCTGCCTCCAACAGCATCGCCCCGGCGAAGCCAGGCCCCGGAGATGAAGAGCCCGGCAGCGCCGGTCACCGCGCTCCTCCTGGTGCTGCTCTCCTCGGCCCTGGGGGGCCGGGCGGGTGCCCCGGAGAGGCAGCCGGGAGCTGGGGGCCATGGAGAAGACCCTTGGCCACCTGGAGATGGAGGGGACAACCTGCCCAGGGACAGCTCGGAGGGGAGCCGCCTCACAGCCAGTACACGGGAGGCGATGGGAGAGGTCCCCCCCGGCCCCAAGCCCCCCAGCAAGGCCACAGCCAAGGCCCCGCTGGGCAGCAGCGAGCAGCACCGCTCCCGCAAGCCCCGGGGGCTCCCACCACAGCCCTCCCGCAGCAGGACCCCGGGGCTGAGCCATCTCCTGAAGGGCCATGGGAGGTTCAACGGGGACACGGTAAGCATGACCTGCCCTCGGCCAGCCAGGATGAGGGTTTGGAGGGCACCAGGAGGGAGGGGAGGTGCCAGCCCCCCGCTCTAGACCCTGGGGTCGGGCAGCTCAGTGAGCCCCTCTGGCTGACCCATCTGCGGGGTGCAGAGGGGCCGCGTGTAACAGCCGCACGAGCGCCTAACGAAGAGGATGAGGACAAAGACACGGGCCCTTCCTCCACTTCGCAGCTCTGTGGGTTCCTCCGGGGCGGGTGGGATGCCCCCGGCCCAGCAGCGGGTCTGCACAGCGCAGAGACACCAACACCAGGCAGGACAGCCCCAAAACGCAGGTTTCACTGCGTTATTTTACCATATATCACATCATCTTCTGCAACTTGGCTCTGCTTTGTAACAAGAGCCTCTCCAGCCCACCCGTCTGCGGGAGACGAAGAGGCTCTTGCCAGCTTGTCTCACCCCCCGGCATCGCACTGCTGTCAGCTCGAGCACGACGGAGCCGACAGCCCCCGGCACGTGCAGTCCTGGGGCTGAGCAGTTCACGTTGCCCCAAAACAACTGACCAACCATCCGTGGGGTACGTGCACCCTGAAAGGAAACCTCCTGACCACCGCTCTCCCTCCCTCCCTCCCTCTCTCCGCAGCACTCCTGCCCCGGCATCCAGTCCCGGCCCTGCCAGAAGCCCTCTGACTGCGGCGGCTGCCTGGGGCTCTACACCTGCAAGCCACCCACCGGTACCTGCGCCCTGAAAGCTGTCTCCAGGCAGAGGGGTAGGTTGTCAGGCCCCCGGCCGCTGGCACCGGGGACCCCCTGCGCACAGCTGCCCCCCAGCACCGCCCTTCAGCTACCCCCTCCAAACCCGAGTCAGACCCACTCTGTGTGGGACAGGGTCTCGCTCCCAGCACCAGCCACCAACAGCGATGAACGACCGACCGTGCAGCCAACAGGGCGTTCCAACAAGTGTTTGCAGGAGCTGGGGTCTGCCCGGCCCCCTGAGCCCTCGCGGGGAAGCCAAGGAGGGGAAGGGGGCTCAAGGTTTCATGTGCGAGCTGCTTAATTAACCAGGCGCCGGCAGGGAGCGGAGATTGCGGCTTTTAACGTTTAGCCACGCGGAGCGAGTGTCCCAGCTCTCCGATGCCCCATGGTAGAAGCTGCCCCCGGGCCAGCTTCTCACCTTGGCACGTTTGTCTGCACCCACAGGGGCATGGGCACGGAGGAGCAGCTCATCCGAGGCTGCTGGACAGACAGACGGCAGCTCTGGTGCAGGAAACCAAACCCCCAGTCGTGGGGCATAGGGCAGGCGAGGAAAGCGCGTTGGGTGGATGTAGCACACACAGCATGTGCGTGTGTTTCAAGAAAGATGAGGAGCTACTGGAGAGAGTCCAGCAGAGGGCTACGAGGATGATGAGGGCACTGGAGCATCTCTCCTACGAGGAGAGGCTGAGGGAGCTGGGCTTGTTCAGCCTGAAGAAGAGAAGGCTGAGAGGGGACCTAATAAATGCTTATAAATATCTGAAGGGTGGGTGTCAGGAGGATGGGGCCAAGCTCTTTTCAGTGGTGTCCAGCGACAGGACAAGGGGCAACGGGCACAAACTGAGGCACAGGAAGTTCCGTCTGAACATGAGGAAGAACTTCTTCCCTCTGAGGGTGACGGAGCCCTGGAACAGGCTGCCCAGGGAGGTTGTGGAGTCTCCTTCTCTGGAGATATTCCAGACCCACCTGGACAAGGTCCTGTGCAGCCTGCTGTAGGTGACCCTGCTTCGGCAGGGGGGTTGGACTAGATGTCCCACAGAGGTCCCTGCCAACCCCGAACATTCTGTGATTCTGTGTGATTCTGTACTCACTGCACGTGCTCTGTTCACACTGTCTTCTCCGGGCATCTGCTGTTGGCAGCCTCCCCAGGAGGGCATGGTCAGACCCAGCCCAGCTGGTCCCCCGGCTTTTCTCCACAGGTGGATTCCTCCGAAGCATCCGGAGTGCTGAGGGGCGCAGGGTCCCGCTCATCCCGCAGCAACGCGGCTCGGCGTAAAGCTGGGGAGACCTGTCCCGCAGCTGGAGGCCAACGCTCTCCACCCGAGTTCCATTTCCAGTCCTTAAGGAGACAGCTGTAAATGTTTCTTCCACCGCACTTCCCACGCCGCTGCTGTTTCACACCCCCTGGATTTTGTGCACTGTGTAGGCTTGAGCCAAGCCACAAGGCCAGCTGCCTTCAGCACCCCACAAAGCCTCGCAGGCACCCTGGCTGCCTTGCCCCGGGCAGGTGCATCCCAGCTTTGCAAAAACTCCTTTCGCTGCCATTAAAAACACCTTCAGAAAGAGCCAGAACGCAGCATCTGATTCACTTTGAAGTCCACCACCACCTCCTGCGACGGAGCAAGCTGCAAGCAGTGCCGCCTTTGCTCGGCAGACGCAAGGGGCAGCCCCCGCGCCCCCCACCTGGCCACCTCTGTGCGATGGGCGGGGGGAGGGGGGGGGCAAGCGCTGCTGGCTTCTCTGACCCCCTCTGTTGCTGCTGCAACTGTCCCCGCACACGGGCTGGGGAGAGCAGAGCTGCGGGTGCTGCCCGCCCGTCCCCTGCCCGGCGCGGCGCTTCTGCTGCGCAGCATTTTTGGTGCTCAGCACAGAACCACCGAGGGGTCGAGGTGGGAAGGGACCTCCGGAGGTCGCCTGGGCCAGCCCCTGGCTCAAGCACAGCCACCCAGAGGTCCCAAGCGAGACCCTGCTGCCGAGCTCCACTGTGGGCTCCCCCTGCAAGCGGCCAGGGCAGGTAGCAAGGCCACCCAAGAGGCTCACGGGGAAGCAGAGGGCTCAGCTGCTAACGTCCCCTCTCCGGCTCACGCTCTGTGCCAGGCAGACACAGCTCTGCCCAAAACACCACGGGTCCGCACGCCTTCTGCACCACTCGCTTTTAATTACATTGTGTGAGGAAAGGCTTCTCCTCCTGCCAGGGCCCCCTGGCACGGCCACCCGGCGAGCTGGCTGGCCCATCAAGCCCTCAGTAGGTTTAGTGGTTCCCCCTCACCCCTCTCCCTCGCTTGGAAGCTCCTCCCGGGTGGTCCACGTCAGCCCCGCAGCCCTCAGCAGCCCCCGCTTTGCAGAGACGTGTTCACCCACACCCCTGCTCAGTCCCGCGGGAGCCCTGCTCCGGCCTCCCGCAGCACCCAGCAGAGAGGAGGCAGGGCAAGACTCACCGGTTAATAATTGTTCTAACCCCAACATAAATAGAAAAATACAACCAAATGAAGAATCGACTAGCTAAGAGATCCAATCCGCTGGGATGCCTGCAACGTGCCAGTGCAGAGTTCAGAGAGTGCTTGGTCCAGTGCATGGGACTGCAGATGTCCAGAATCCTGTCCCGGCAGCCCCGCCGCCTTCCTGCGGCACCGCGCGTCCCGGCGGTGGTCAGCTCCCCCAAGGCCGCGGCTCCTGGGAGCAACGGGAACGGTTGATACTAGTCTGATTTATTGCTGTTAAATGGTAAAGCCATTCTCTTCTGCGGAACGAGGACGTGCTTCGCTCTTACTTTTTGTGGAGGAATTTCATTTTGCTACCTGCAGAGACAGAGAAAGGAAAATGGACTCCCCACAGCGACAGACTCCTCACCACCAGCAGCTGAGCAAGCCCATGCAGAGAGCCGCCCCTGCCGCCAGCCAGCCCTGGCTCCTTACCCACAGCCACCCACCCTGCAGAGCTGGCAGCAGGTGCCTGCAGGGCAGACCCTGCAAACCCCCAGGCACACCCCCCAGAGCCCACCTGCCCTTGGAAGGTGAACGTACGACTGAGCCCACCTGGCCAGAGCGCCTGTGGCGTCGGAGGGAGCGCACACCAGCCCCCCTGACACTGCTGCTCTTGAATGGCCAAGAAAAGACAAGAGGGCCAGGGATGCGATCCCAACAGGAGATGAAACTCTCTTAGCCACGGTGTCCAGTGACTTATCAAGCACTCCTGATCTCAGTCTGGAGCCCTTGTCTAGCCCCACTGACAGTGGAAAATGGATCCAACCTTAGGATACTCCCGGGCGATTCCCACTGCTTGTCCCTAAGGGCAAACCTTCAGGTCATGGAGACTGTGTCACTGCCCCCACCACCCCCGTGGCACCGGTTGCTCCGCTGCCTCCTCAGACCTGCCTTCCTCCTATGGAAGACGCAGACAGAGCTCATGGCCCAAACTTTGCTTCTCCGCCAGGCTCCAGACAAGCGGTCGATCAGGGGGCAGAGCCAACGGCGTGCCAGAGCAGGGATACGTGGCCGGGCAGGGATCGCTCGAGGCTCCGAGGCGCTGCTCTGCAGGAAGCCACACGCAGCACCAGCAGAGCCCAGCCTCCCTCCAGCAGCTTCTCTGCTGCCAAACCCGAAGGCAACGAGCAGCCTAAGCCTCCTGAGCAGCCAAGGGTTTTGCCGATTCCTTACCTAGGCCTTTCAGGAACCTATTGACTCCACTCTGCTCTCCGCTGGGAAGCGTTTCCAGGTACTCCTGAGCCCGTACCTCAAACAGACCTGCAGAAAGAAAGAAGTCAACAGCTTCTATTTTGCTTCCCTATAAATAAAAGCAAGAATGCCCACCTGAAAGGCACAGGAAGTTCCGTCTGAACATGAGGAAGAACTTCTTCCCTCTGAGGGTGACGGAGCCCTGGAACAGGCTGCCCAGGGAGGTTGTGGAGTCTCCTTCTCTGGAGATATTAAAGACCCGCCTGGACAAGGTCTTGTGCAGCCTGCTGTAGGTGACCCTGCTTTGGCAGGGGGTTGGACTGGGTGACCCACAGAGGTCCCTTCCAACCCCTACTATTCTGTGATTCTGTGAAAGCTTACTGTCCCAGCTTACCAGTAAACTGTGGCACATGAGAGGGAACAACTCACTCCACCTCCTCCACCAGCTGAGCCCAGATCTGGGACAGGGGCTTTGGTCCATGTCCACAGGGTTCCCAGCAAAGAAGCCCTGCTACTGCCTCCTCCCCGCCACTGCAAGGCTGACTGAGCTTCTGTGCCTCGCACAGGGAGAGACAAGACCTCCGTTCATTCTGCTACCAACACGGCTAAGTCCAGAAAGTGAGATCATCTGGTCCTGTGCAGCCTGCTGTAGGTGACCCTGCTTCGGCAGGAGGGTTGGACTAGATGACCCACAGAGGTCCCTTCCAACCCCTACCATTCTGTGATTCTGTGATTCTGTAATTGTCACACGGGATTTACTACGCTGCAAAACCTCTTCTACTCAGCCACTTATTCAAGTGCCCACTGCTCATCAGTGCTTGGGAGGAAACTGCTAAGCCAGCACCGAGCAGCAGCAGGGGTGAGAAACTTCAGCTGCCAGTAGAGCCCTCGGGACCATGGGATAACAGGAGTGAAACAACAGCAGCAGCTCTGGGAAGACCACGAGCATCCATATTTTCTACCAGCCAACGCAGCCATAACCAAGCCAGCCAGTTCCTCCTCTCGACATGGGAAGAGGACATGAGGGACTGCAGGAATAAACCTTCCAGCAGTGTACCCCTTCTGTGACGGTCCTGATGGGAATTCAATGTGGAATGAAGAGGCATGCACGTGGAGGATACCGCTCATGTCCCTTTCTGCAGCAGTGAAGGATGCCTGTAACCCCAGCCTCAATGAGAAACTACCAGATCGTGCCCAAAAAGCCCCTGTCCTCCAGCAGCCAGTTCCCATGCCCTGTGCCTCACCACGCTCCCGTGAGGCGATATGCCCCTTTGAGAAGCTAAGGAAACAGAGACGAAAAACCCCTGAGTGACTCTGCAAGCCACACAGGGCTGCCAGGATAAACCATCAGCCCGCACTCGTGGGCCCACCACCTCCCACCCAGCATCCCTGCACGGACGCCGCGGCCTCCAGCCGTGGTGCTGGCAGCTGGTGAGCATCTCCCAGCTCTCGTAGGAGCAAAAGCAGAGCTTCCACGACTGCAGAGCCCAGGCACAGCCCCTCACCTCTGACCCCCTGCTTCCGCAGCTCCCGCTCCTGAATGAAGCCCCCGAACATCTGCGTCTCCATGAAGACCTCCAGGAAGCGTCGGAGGCTCTTGGAGGAGACGGACTTGCGGAAAGCCTCGCGCTGCAGGGTCCGCTCCTCTCGCTCGGTGGGGGTCAGGAAGAGGGAGTAGTGGCCCACGATCTCCACAAAGAAGCGGACAAAGGCCTCGGACACCACCTCGTTCAAAGGGCTGGTCTCTGAGGAGAAAAGAAAGAGGCAGCGGTGAGGACAGTGCTGTGAGGATGTGCTAGGAAAAGCCCTGGGCACAAACTCCCTGGCTTTTTCAAGACGTAGCCTGAGCAGAAAAAGCTGCTCAAGAGAGAGACAGCAGCCTAGGAAGTGCTTGCCATGGAAGAGGACTGGGCTGCTACTACTTTGAAAGCCACCAAGCTTTCTTTGTCTCGGCTCCCCTGCAACCGGGAGATGCCCACACTGCCCCGCAAAAAGCTGCCCCAGCCCGCTCGCCTGTGAGCCACGCGGCCGCCCCTGAGACCGCAGCTCTGCAGGTGGACTGCGCCCCGGAGCAGCCGGCACCGCTCACATGGTCAGCAGCGGGGAAAAGAGCACAGGGGTTCCCTGGAGCCATAAGGGAGGGACGGACACAGCCAGGAAGGGGTGAGTACTGTTTCTTTTCACACACAGAGAATTGTCCCCGGTGCAACAGATACTTAACACCGCTTCAACCAAAATCCTCACCTACCTCCAGTTTCTGCAGTGTTCAGTTCAGTACAAGCCTACTTCTCCCCTAAGAAGCGACAGGAGAAAAGGGGGCAGGGAGAGAGGTGGATGAAAGCTGAAAGGCACGGTGCTTTACCCTGCTTGCCATTGACAGGGCCCTCCTCCTTGTCACTCGCCAGCTCGTTCCTCTGCTCCAAAATATGCTCTAGGGCGGCCTGCAGCTTGCGGGGCAGGATGGAGTCCTCATCTTCCATCTGCAGAACAGAGGCACCTCCTCAGGGCCGGGGGCCGGGACACAGCCAGCCCCTGCCCTTCTTCTCCTCGCCGGCTCCCACCTGGTCTCCAGCACGGCAGGGGGAGCACTGAAAACGAACTGCGAGGAGAAGCGGAGGGAGAACCCGTAACACACTTGGCACCTTCCCAGCGCAGGACCGCCAAGAAGCGCGAGAGGAAAGAGAAAAGGGGTGTCCTGTCCCAGATATTCTCCCGTTCTGCAAGAATTTCAGGTGTCTGACCCACAGCCCCGCCGTCCACCTGCGAGCACCCACACCACCACACAGAGGGCCTGGCTGAACAACGCTGGCGTGCGGCCAGCCGAGCACAACCCCCTGCTCAGCTCTGCTCAGGCACCGATCCCCTTACAGCAGCGTTAACGAGCTCCCCTACAGCCACGAAGCCAAGGAACGGCCGGTGACTGCGTGAGTTCCTACCAGCCTGGCTGAGACAGCTGAGACAGCACGACTTCGCTTCAACCTCCAAAGGAGAGGTGCAAGGCAGAGCGCTACCCGGCAGCTCAGGCGGCTGGCGAGCGAGAACAGCACCCAAAGAGCGGCCTTCGCCCACACGCTGCTCCCCGCGGTAGGACCGCGCACATCCTGTCCTACCTGCGGGGCCTGAGGCACTGCTCAGCTATCTGCCACAGAGCTCGGCGGCACAACTAGCTTCCTGGGGCCACGAGCACATTCGCTCATCTGTCCTCTCCCCTCCAGTATCCTGGTCCTCCTCTCCATGACAGAGGGAAGTAAAAATGGGCAGGCAGTCTGGTCTTCAGAGCAACTTACAGGCTCTGGTGTACCGTGGCTTCCTACTTGTGACCCGCTCAGTGCAAGTAGTGAGGAATCACAAGCTCCCTGGGCAGGAAGGGATTTGAACAAACTGTCAAGGCCCCCTTCCTCGCTCAGGGCCGGGTATGCGATAGCAGATGGACCAACAGACACAGGCTGGACGAGCCCACGCTGCTCCCCAGCAGAGAGTGCTGAGCCAAGGCTTTCCAGCTCTACCCTCCGTCTCACTGGATGCTACTTGAGCATCCACAGTGCTCAAGTGCCACTGTTTCCCCTCTTTAAAAAAGAACTGAGAGATACGGCACAACGATTTGGTCCTCAGCGGCCGTGGTTTGGGACTCTGATGTGACACACGTACACAGCAACTCCTGCCAACCACAAACGCTGCCTCAGTTTGCGTGAGGAGTAAGAAAGCCAGCCAGGCAGGTCAGCAAACACAGATGGAGGTCAGGTGTGGTGGAAGAAGGGGGACAGAAGATGAGGGATTGAAATAGCTCTGCTCACCTGTCTCAGAAACCGGTTATTTACAAGGTCAACAACGAGGACCTAAAAATGACAGAGCAAGAATAAAAAGGGGTAGCCATTATTTCCATCATCAGAATTTATCTTAATCTGCAACTGCCCTGGAAGCAATGCTTTGGCCCTGCCCCTGCTCCTCCTACCCACCACCACTGAAGCAGGCACCCAGCGTGAGCCAAGAGCGGAGCCCACGCTGCGGATTTTTAACGAGGTCGCTGTGCATCGCAGACCAGCTTGGACAGCAGGAGGCTGTGTTCCAGGCCCAGCACACCGCTCCTCACCGCCCCACTCGGCCCCGTGCTCGGGGTCAGAGCTCGGTCTTTCCTCCCCACGCATCGCGCTGCTGTGCCCTGGGTGGGCAGTGAGGAAAATGCCTCCCCATCCACGTCCAGCCTTGCTGCATTCACCCTCGCACACCATCAACTGGTCTTCCTAATTATTTATTCATTTCATTCGGTACCCACATTAATTAGAGGGGCAGCTACCCTGGCCATTCTCTAGCAATCATACTTCAGGCCTAGCAGGTCTTTGCGCTTAGCTCTTAGACAACACTATCCAGAAACCAAAAGAAACCTTAAAAAAAATCACCTCCTCCCCGCAGCAGCCCCACAGTGGGAGACCCCAGCCTCCCTCACCCCCAGCTGTGGACAAGGCAGAGCACAGCCCTCTGCCTCCCTGGGGACATCGGCCTCCTCCCTCACCCCATGCAGGCAGGAGCCAGAGGACAAGAGCTGGGCTCCTTCACACCACTAGATGCCCAGGCAGACTCTCACGTGCAGCCTCTCTGGGACAGAAGACAACTCAGCCCACTGGAAGCAACCCAGAGCCAGGCTGTGGTGCTGGTGCACAGCTCACCTCCTCCACAGGGAGCTCCTTCAGGCGGGGCAGGGAGCTGGAGAGCAGGCCGATGAGGAAGGGGGTGGGCGAGCACACGATGTCGATCATGGAAGGCGGCAGGACGGGGATGTAGGTGTGCTGCCAGGTGAAGGGGTACAGGAGGGCCACCGTGGCATGGCAACACTTGGAGAGGGTGCTGGAAGATGAAACATAACCGAGGGCAACGGCTGGTCAGTCAGGTTAGTGGTGCTTTCTAGGCATCAAGGCTCTTTCAGCTGTTCCCAGATTGATCTCTCTAATTACTAGGGGCTTTCCCAAATTTCTGACCCCATTTTTCAGGCCTGGGAGCAATGACTCAAGACAGGAGCCCAGGTTACGAGACACTATCCCGGCCCACACGCGTGTGACAAGCAATGGGTCCCAGTGAATCCAGGACCTGCTTCTCCAGGGCCCTGATGGGAAATACCACACAGATGTAAGGTCTTCCACGCCACTGCCTCGCTTTAGAGAAATGATTTTATTCCCTCACAGCACACCTCTGGGGCTGTTCCCATGGGACAGCCACAGGTCTGCAGGCACGGGGGCTACGCCGTCCAGCACAGACAGCACCCAGCTGTGGGGTGCAGAAGGTGGCTCCACTACAGCAGCTATCTGTTGGGCTGCACTGTGGCCCACTGAGGCCACACTCTTCGCCTCGTCAGTGCAGATGGATGGCCTGCCTGGAGCCCCTGGCAAAGCCCCTGCAGCCGCAAGGTCCCCAGGTGTTCCTACAGGTTATTCCAGCCATGGTCCACGCCTGCCCCTTGGCTTGCTACCTGTGCAGCAGACATGCTTTGCCTTTGGGCAACCCTTACCAGGAGAAATCGCATGCCAATGGCACACTTTTCTATTGATCCCAATCGTACCCATAGCTTCTAGCAGCCATGCCAGAGCACAGAGGAAGGCAGCAGTCTCCAGCTGGAGGCTATCTGGGCACTCCGCAGCCTGTGGAGCCTGCCGAGACTTCACAGGCCCACGGGAGAGTGAAATCCCTGGAGGGGAGCACGTGGCCAGCTTCCAGGGGATTCTGCCCGCGGCTCACAGGACTGAAGCCATCCTTCTTTCCCCTTCAAACACCACCAGCAGCTCGGCTGTAAGCGCCTTTGCTGACAGCTTCCAAGAGGGTCCGTCCAGAAACCCCATCAGCTCTCTGGCAGGAGGCAGGCAGGGTCTGCAGCCAGACACAGCAGAGCCTGCTGCGGGGCACCAGTTACTCACCCGTTCTGGATCTGGAAGCATTTGTATGCATCAAGGGAGGGGGAAGGCTTGCCGCTATAAACCCTGTGTATAACGTCATTTTGTTTTACCAGCATCCAGGTCTCGAAAGGCTGGAGGAGGGGAGGGAGGCTGGTGCTGCCGGAAGAAATCACGTCGCCCAGCTGGCTCCTGCTAAACTCCCCAGGGGAGTTTACACTCAGCAACCAGGATCTGGCAGTTTATTGCCGACTTGGGGGTTGGTGGGTGTAGACTCAAGCTTGCTCTGAAAAGCAAAGCCTGCTTCCCCCCCAGCCCCCACTCTAGCTAAGTCTGGTGGATTTGAATCCCTGTGCTTTAACGCTAACACACGCTGAGCGGAGCAGGGTGGCTGGGCTGGCTTTCACCAGGCAAGTTCAGATTAGCAGAACACAATTATGGTTGCTGGGACATCAGTGTGACCATATGAAGCAACCAGGCAGTAAACATTGTTAAACACATGATGCTTTTTGAAAGCTGATCAACCCCAGAGGAGAGGCTGGAATCTGCTCAACATGAGAATTATATCTAGGACTGCAACAGGTAGGGAATGGGCACTTGGGAGGGACACCTGGGCTGGGAAAGTCTCTTTGTTAGATGAGGACAGTTTGCTCTCCCTGCACTCTCGGAGGCTTGCCTTTTCTTAACGGGATGCTCTACAAAACCAGAGGAGAACCCTTCAAAAGCTGTGTCACAGAGTGGTAGCTCTAAGCCTTTAGAGGGGAAAAACCCTTCGGCTCCACATCTTTGTTTAGGAAGGTCTCAGAGTATTCGCCTCCCTTCTCCGCATTCATTCCTGCTGGCTACCCCTCTATCGCTGCTCTCAAGCTGTGCCTGCCCTCATCAGCAAGCCCATGTCTTGCCATGTCTACCACAAAGGCAATGTAGATAATGAATCCGAAAGAAACAAAATGAAACCATATCAGAGTAGATTATTTCTCTTCTTTCGTACAAGATAATCTTGAAAGGAACTGCAACAAAAGTGAATGAGCCATCTTAGAAGTGCACTCCGAGTTAATGAGATCCTTTAAAACCTGTCTCCTCTGAGGTGGTGTTACTTGTACACTCATACATTTCAGGCCACATTAGCAGATGCAAAAGCAGGGGCTTCCCTTCCCCTCCATTACTGTAGAGCATATTTGCCACTCTAATTTCTGACTGACAAGAGCCCCAATAACATCATCACGGTGAAAGCTGAAAGAACTCCTCCTTTCATCACTTGTACATAGCACTGTGGCATTGCTCAGACCACCATCACTGGATTTCCACTTCAACCTCTCTTCCAAGAAGTGTTACAAGTTTCACCTTTGTCACAAATCCTCGATCTAAAAGGCACATCCAACTCTCCTGCCTAAAGGTGGGAACTGCCTTCGTAGACAGCACTTGAAAACCAAGGGAAAGGATCTCTGATTCCAGATAGCTCCACAGAGGAGCAGTGAGCAGCTGAAGTACATGGTTATTTATGGCATGGTGAGATATTACGGCATGCTGTCTCCTACTATATTTATGGTGGCTTGTTCTTCCCTCAACCCTGCTCTCAAGTCCCAGTGAGTACACATGGTACGTGAGAGATTAAGTGGGAGGAAAAATGGCTGAGGTCCAGTCAGTGGAAGGCACAGAGCTGTGCCAGTCTGAAATTGGGTACACCATGCAGTGGGAAGTAAAAAAAGCAAGCTTCCCCTTCCACCTTTCCATCTGTGAATGCCTCATCACCTCCAGGATAAATCCTAGTGATCTCTGCTCTGAAACATTTCTCACTGTGGAAGGCATTTTCAGGGAACAATACTGATGAGGCTGAAGCAATCTTCAAGGCAGAGCAGTTCAGAGATGGATGCAGACGAGGTAACATTGAGGTGTCTCTTCCGCATGCGATTCAGACTCACTCTGCAGAGTCTCAGGGAGCTGCAGCTTGCCCGCAGCCCAGCAGAACCTCGGTCCTTTGGAACGACTCCAGCCTAAGCTCCCTCCTTCTCTTGCATGCAGCACTGCAACAAGCACTAAGGCACCGCTGATTCACGCCGCGGCTACCGAGCCTTGCGAAAGAATCCAGTATAAGTTCCTTCTATGCCATCTGCGTGAGCATGCGCTCCTCAGCCACCAGCGATGGGGGAGACGGCCCAAACCGCAGAGTCATAATACAGCAGGTACCCCTCTGTGTAGAAGACAAATACGGCCACTGAATTTTTGGGCACTGCTCAAGCTGGATGCCTCTTTCTGCGAGATGTGCACAGCACCAGCCACAGTTTATGTGCACAACACCACCAGTACAGTTTAATGCACTCTCAAAGCCCTAACTATTGCAGTGTTGGTCAGCCCTTTGAGGGTTCTTCGACCAAACAGGCAGCCAATGCCCTTGGGTAGGTACTGCCAGCGTCCCTACTGAAATCCTGATATCCCAGGATGTACGCACCGTAACCACGATGACAACTGCTGCCATCGGACTAACACTGATCCGGGGTGCTGTGTTTTGCTTGGTGCACTCCAGATGCCACCAGCAACGAAGAGGTCTACTCAGTGCGATTGCAGTATGCTCTGGAGAGTGCCATGCACTGCCCTCAGGCCACAGAAGCTCAATGCCAGTCGTTCAAATGGGACACAGACACCACTTCTTCAAGCTTTTCGTTTCAACAGCTAATCCTTAAAACACCGCAGGTCTTTAAAGTGCACTTTCACAATCCTGAGTACACGTTCATGGGTTCATTCAGCCTCCTGTAGGGAACATGGCTGAGCTACGTCTGATGTCACTTGCACAGGAGCTTGCAGGAGAGACTGAGCTATCCCTAGTACAGAGGCTAAAGCGTATTGATGTACAAAGAACCATGTCAGATCCTTCCCTAAAGAGCTGATTTGGATATAGACCTACACACAGAACTCTGGCTGAGCAACCCCTTGGTCAGACTGATGACACCACAGCAATTTGTGACATTTGTTTGCTCGAACAACAGGCCTTCCCACCACACAGCATCCTATGCAAAAACCTACCACACAGCACCTCGTGCAGCTGCTGCTTCTTGTAGCCACCTTGAACAGCGGCAGCCAATATAGAATCTGCACACAACAGCTGCACCTACGTAGAAATCCTTCTTCCTTTCCTGGGAAAACCTGCTCCAAGACTAGCTTGCCTTGCTGTAAAAAGACACTGACAACTCGGAACAGCTTCTAAGGAAGGATACTGGCTGCTCAGACTGGCTGCTTTCCTCCCAAGTCAGTTCAGAGTGACTACAGGGTTTCCAGTTTTCTGCTCCAGAGGCAAGCACCTATACTAGAAAGCCCCCCAAGCTGAATCCCTCTTTGGGTTTAGGATACTTCATGATTTCTAGAAAACACTATTGCATCAATCAGCCCTTTGGAGTTTAATGCCAGGAAGCCCTTTGCTCCCTGTGTGAACCCAACTGCTGAAAATATGCTGGCATTTGGTAATTTAACATGGTTTGACTACCCGTTTTCAAATTTTCTTTTTTATAAGCCCTGCTACAGTAGGATTCATTTTACAAACACCTCAATTTCTGGCACTTTGTTACATCTGGATTTACTTATGACGGATCACAGATCTGGTTTACAACATTTAACAGGTGCAGGAGCTTCCAAACTTTGCCCCGTGACTTCGCGCAGCAAATCCCGCCAGGATGATGCCAGGTTCCACCAGCTGTGGGGACTGTCACTGCCTCCCACCGACGTGGCAGCTTAGTGCACGCGAAGAAGCGAGCGTTAAGAAGCTCTGAAGAAACCACGCCATTATCCGATATCCAAACTTCATCCTTGGGTTTCTTCTTCTCCTTAACCACAATACAAAAAGGAGAAACCTGGGAGGCTGGGATTTGCAGACCTAGATCAGAGTGGTTTTGTAGCACACGGGAAAGGCTTCTTTTTGATGATTAATTACCTTTTACTGGGGATGACCACATTTAAAGTGTCTACTCTAACTCCTTCAGATCTGCCTTTGATAACAATGATCACTGTGTTGTTGACACAGCTGTGGTTTCTGGCAGGGACAGAGGCAATTACTTGAGCCGGTCAGATCCACAACAGGCTTCTGAGGAGATATGGAAAAAGAGTGCCTTGATTTTTAGCCTGTGTAAGTTTTCCCGATCTAAAAAGCCCCCCGAATCTAACATATTTCCCCCTTGGGCCAGTAGAAACCTCCCAGCTCCAGGTAGCTTGTGAAATCAGGCCACTTTTATCTGGAAGATGCCTCCTAAAGGGTCGGTCTGCAGTGCCTCGAACCGCGTGCCAAGCAGCATCGCCTGGAAACAAAAGCGGTTCTCGTGTTGCAGTGCCTAACCCGTGCCCCGGCCACCACTGCCCCAGGACCAAAGTTTACAGTGCAGGAGCGAACAAAAGCTAGGGAAGACTACACAAACCAACAGTTTTAACAGTCATTTTCCCGGGTTGCAAGGCAATGTATACTCCTGTTTCCATAGCAATGGAAGGGGAAAATAAACCACCCCAAAACTAATAAACCAAATTCTTTCCTTTTCCGCTGCCAAGCTTTGGATTGACGGGGTTTTAAAAAACATTCAATGTTCATTCTAAAGATGGGAAAGAAAGTATTTCACTTGCTGTACACTTGTTAGATGCATTTTTTGGCTCAGCTTGAAAACATTTCACAGTTCACACAGTATTTGGCAAGGGACCTTTCAACTTTCTTTTCCCACAGACTGATTTCATAGCAATGAAAAGATGTAAATAAATTGCATACGTCATTTTCTCTGACACTCACATGCAGACACACCTTTACGCACACATACAGATAGTTATTGGTAGTGCCCACATGAAGAACTGCAGAGCTGAATGATAAATGTAATTTATTATGCATCTTTCACCGTGTCACCTGCACTCTCCCCATTAATCCATGTCAGCTGGATTATTTCTAGCATTCCTAACCTCTGAGCAGTTTCCAACAGCTGCTTTCATAATTTTTTTTTTTTTCTTCTCTTAAGCTATTGCCAAAAAGTGTTTCTTTTCTTTCCTCTGAAATTGGCATTTTCACCCCTGAAGTAAATACTGCTTAATGTTCACTGAGTTCAATGTGTTCCTGTCCCAGGAAAAATACAACTTGGACAGAAGATCCTGTATCTACAATATCATCAGCTTTCAAAACATGGAACTTCCACCAAGCAGAAGAGACTGTTTACCTTACGCAGGCTCACCAATGCAGTGCACTCAAGTCACTGGACTGGATTAAGATACAATAGCTTACTTAATTTTCAGGGTTATTGTCTTCGCTTTCAGTTTTTCAAGCCTTTACAGTCCTTTGGGGTCATTTTCAAGTTTTTTCCTCCACAAAAATGAGCCAGAGAAACTTCGTATTTTGTTACAGGAAAAGAAAAAAGACTCTTCTGAAATTGCTCAGAGCGAGGTCTTCTCAGAAACATCAAATATTAAGAGTCTTGTAGAGACCTGGCAGATCTACAGTAAATATTTGAATCTGAGCCCTGAATCATGGCCTCACAGAATCATGATCTTTAAAATGTGACAATTCTTTTTTTCACAGAAGAAAGCTGTTTATGGTATATTTAGAGATTCTAGAAACTATGATTCTATAGCGCTCTCCCTTTCTCTTTCACAGGCCTGGGCAGCTGGACTCACTCCTAAGGACCCTGGCAAAAGATATGGGGGGGGGGGGGGGAACCACCAAAACCCATCGAAGTACTTTGAATTGGAGATATTCTGTAACACACACCATGCTCAGAAAACATGGTGGTGTGCTGTCATATAAAGACGTAATAGGAAAAGATCTGGTTAATAGAGGTTCGTTCAAAAGTGACACCTTAAAAAGTTCCCTACCACTTATTACCACCCAGCCCTCATGTGGAGATTAGAATGCCATCTGTGTCCTTAACAGATTTTCTCAAAACGGAAAATTTGTCCTGCAGAGGAGTAGAAAAACCTTTGAAAACAAAGCCTGTCATCACAAAATATCACATAAATCACTATGCTACATAGAAATATAGCATTTGGATGAATTCTCTCCTTTTGAATGCAAGTCTGAATGCTCTGTATGAAATCTGTGGCTTAAGTATTCAGAATACTGAACATCTACATATGTTATATATCAGTGATGATAAAGAGGCAAATCTTCCCTCCTCTGACCCAAGGCAGCTGCCAAAAACCGCATGCAGCCAGTGCTGCCTGGATGCCACAGCTCTCCTCTCTCCAGTCTTCCTATCCCTGTGATGAGCCTGCCTGAGCTCTGCCCGCAAAGAGCCCCGGCTCCCTGCAGGATGAATTTTTCCCTTTGCCTTTCCGTAGCAGAGGCCTCCCCATCCTTTGCCCCGGCCCTGGGTCCCAGAGCTGCAGCCTGCTGGCTGGAAGTTGTGAAAACAGACAGCTTAGAGGCACTGTGCACTCCTGAAACCTGAGCGTGCTCCTAAGTGTCATTATTCATCCAGGCAGTTTTTCTTTCCCCAGCCTAGGCAAACTCTCCTCCCTGAAGCCTCAAGTGCTTCAAGGGCTGGAGAGCTGCCAGCCACCAGCTGCACAAGATCTTAAAGAAACCTGGGCCCATTTTCATAATTTCAGAGAGCAAACAAAAAAAAAAAACCACTTAAAAAAACCTCCAAAATACACAAATTGAGCGGATTCAAAATAGAAGAGCGAAGTCCTCCGTTTCATTCCCCCTCATTGCACCCTTTGCTTTCATCTCTCACATGGAAAAAGTCTTTAAGAACTGATATTAAAATACAAACTGAAGATTTAAGAAGATTTTGTGATATCAGGGAACAAGTCAGAAGGGACAGTGATCTCTGCCTGAGGCTCAACCTTTGGAAACTCCAGCACAGCGCAGTGGGGAACACTGCGGCATCATGAAGCAAAAGGAGGGGTTTCATTTACTTAGCACCAGGCCTCTGCTCTCAAACCATCTGGAGGAAAGGGAATTTGGTGCTCCTTGGGGACGAGATACAGCATGCTTTTCACAAGCCGCAAAGCGAAATTACAGTGCATGGCCTGAGCTCTCCACTACTGACAAGCACAGCCTTACTCATTTCAGATAAGAAGCTGGAAAAGAGCAGAGAAGCAAAAAAGAACAAGGCAGAGACACCAGTCACTGCAGTCTTCTCAGCCTTCCTTCCTTGGCAGCATTTTGTTTAAGGAAATGCAAGAGGGTACCTGAGCTTGTCTGCGATAAAGATCACCCTCCTCTCCAGAAGCAGGGAGGCGAAGACTCTGCTCAGGTGCCGCACACTGAGCGATGTGAACAAAGACTCGAAATCAACGTGCTCAAGCCTGGAGTCAAGAGGCCGCCGCAGCTCGATGACCTGTTGGAGAGACAAAGACCACGGTCAGCTCTCGCTGTCCACCCATACTGTGCAAGTACGGACAGCTATCAAGCATTACCGACTGTGCTGGTGAACACTGCACAGCATTAAGCCCTCAAACAGTCTTTCCTTGTGTTACCTCCCACAAATCCTTCTTCCAGATGAAGCTGAAGATGATTTGGAGTCCGCTCCAATGGGCACAGCATGAGACCAACCACAAGTTCTCCCCACTGGACTGAGGACAGGGAGCTCTTCGTAAGGAGGAAAACTAGTTTGTGTCCAGCCAGGAGTGGTTTCCAGGCTTTCTGGCATTCAAGCAGCAGAACGGCATGGAGCCTTTCAAATTTGCACTCTTTTTTTACAGTTATGATTTATTTATTTTTTTTTACTGCTAGTATCTGGATGCCTAACCTACCGACTATAAATTTTTTATATCATTCACAGAAAAGAGCAGCCTGTGAGCATTCTTCTTTGTTCATATCTACTTAAATAATACCTGTCACAGCACCTCAGACTCCTTATCTTAGACAAATGCTTATCTAAATTGATCTCAAAAGCCTCCAACACCACATATCTCAAACTCCACAAGAAAATCACTCTAGTTCTGAACTACCCTTACCAACACCAAGCCTGCAGCTGAAACATGTCAGTGACAAATTACAACAACTACCTGTTATTTTACTCTCAGTATACACTCCGAACAACTGGTCACCTTCCTGTCTGTACGAAATTTCTGGTATATTGGAAGGTTATTATCATGTGTCCTCCTTTGTCTTTTGTTTTCTATATTAGGCAAACAATTTTCTCAAGCTTTGCCTGTATTTTCTAAACCACTTAGCAAGTGGAACTACTCTTCTGCAGTGTTTGCATTTTTTTGGAAAATGATACTCCAAATAAATTTCTGCCAGTGCTGGAAAGCAGAAAAGCTGCTTTTATTTATTATTCACAGAATCACAGAATAGTAGGGGTTGGAAGGGACCTCTGTGGGTCATCTAGTCCAACCCTCCTGCCGAAGCAGGGTCACCTACAGCAGGCTGCTTTCTTTCATGATGCAGGAGTTTGTCTCAACACCATACTGTTACTTCCACTCACTTTATGGCCCACTATAGCACCAGATCCTTTTCTGAAGTACTGTTGCTCACTCAGTTACTTCCATGTTGTATTAGACTACTCATTTCTCGTTCCCAGCATTTTGCTCTTGTCCATATTGAATTTCAGACCAAATCTTCAATATAAGCAAGATAATTTTGAATTTTAATCCCTTACTCTCCGAAGTCCCTGCAACCCATCCCAATGCTGACATCCACCTATTGTGTAAATATGGTGTTTATGCCATCAGCCAGATAATTCATGAATGTTAAGGATCCTAGAAACAAAACAGCCAAAACATTCTCACAGTCTGACAGCACACCACTGGGACTCTGCTCCTCCAGTGCGGATTTTTAACTGTCTCTGCAGTAATTTCATTTAGCCTGGACTGTTCTCAGGCTGGCTGAGGAGAATGCCATTGTGTAGTGCCATGCTGAAAGCCCTCAGATGCAACACCTCTATCAGCTCAGTCATGTTCCTCTCTCTCACGTTCAAGGCATATGCTGCCCGACAGGAAGCATGGCCAAGACTACAATCAGTTTGGCTCCCTCCACCCTCCCACAGCCCTTCGATGCTACGCACAAAAGCTCTGCACTCTTAAAACCATCCTATTGTCCTCACCCCACACCACTGTCCTCACACTATGTGAGATGCAACACGTACCCTCACCTCCATGCTGTGAAAACATCATTCTGAAAGGCTGCAACATTGCCCTTGTGAGGTTTCAGGTATTTTTTG
Organism: Opisthocomus hoazin; assembly: GCF_030867145.1. Classification (NCBI taxonomy): domain Eukaryota; kingdom Metazoa; phylum Chordata; class Aves; order Opisthocomiformes; family Opisthocomidae; genus Opisthocomus; species Opisthocomus hoazin. The sequence goes on along the minus strand of NC_134421.1, from coordinate 9,475,558 downwards.
ACCAGAACCCCACACAAACAGTGGTTCTGTATTAAGGATGCTGGAGCACGCGCTATGAACCCTGTCTTCAGGAAGTTTTGGGGTCCTCCAGCAGATCCAAGGTCATGTGCTGGGCAGCATGGGGCCCACCAGTCTGTGCCACCCGGCCTCAAGGTCAATGCCCCATTTCATCTTGCCATATTAACATGGCTGTGTCCTTACGTTCATCTTTACCATATGATTTCCCTTTTGATTCTGAGGTCACCAATATCTCCACGCCACCCCCTCTGGTCCTCTATTTTACTCCCTAGCTTCCCCACACAGTTGCCAGACAATCTGTCCTCAAAGATCCCCAGCGCTATGCCACAGTGCCAGCTTCCAGTCGCCAGTTCTTCACCATTGCTGGCCTGACTCCCTTCCTGTAGGGCGGTGTCTTTACCTCTGTTCCCGAGCCTGGCAAGAAGTTCTTGACTGTAATTGTCCGGCCCAAAGCTGGGAAAGGTGCCTCCATGACACTCCTCATGAGAGGCTGCACCAAGGCTGGGGAAATGCCCCTTCTCTTCTCAACCTCATCCAAGATCTGAAATAAAAGCATGAAGACAAACACATGTAAATCAGGAGGAGGGAGGTAACACCAGGAATAAAGTGCACCAGCATCTGCATTCTCTCCTTAACCCAGCATCAACATGGAGCCTTGAAGCGTAAGAAGGAAGGTAAAAGGTGCAGCTGAAGACTGTTCATTTCCTTCAGCAAAAAAACTCATCTCCAGTGAGGCCAGTGGAAAGCTTACAATTTGCAAACTCCCCACCACCCTCAGAGTCAGGACCCCAACTTTTAATCTCTCAGTGCTTGTGTTCTGGTAGTTCTGCTGAAGGATCAAGGTAACAGCTGACAATCCATTTTACCTGTTAACCGTGTTTTTGCTAGGTTCTGGAATTAGCATGCGCTTGCCTTGCCACCACATATCAGGCCCTTTCTTCAGCCATCGGCTTCCCTGATCCCCATTCTTCTGGTGTTGACTTCACTTTCAGGTCCCTCTTGGCCTACAGCACAAATTCTGTCTCCCTCCAACCTTACCTTAGAGAAGAGATTGAAGCATCCAAGGCGACTCACAATGCAGTAAACTTCTGGGAGACGCTTCCCTTTCCCACTGGGCTTTCGAGACAAACGCAAATACACAGACAAAAAACACCGAGAAAATGTCAGAGTTGCAACTATTGCAGAGACAGAGCGACCAGTCTCTTAGTTCTGCAGCTCACCGGCTGGCTCAGAAACTGGCAGACATTCGGCAGCATGCCGCTGACGACAATATCTTAAGTCTGGCTCAAACCCTGGTGAGCTAGAAACAGTGGGGAGAAACGGGCACATCCACAGTATGACCCCAACCTTCCTAAGTCAAATGACTAAGGCAGGGCAGAGTGCTCTACAGAGACAACTGAGCCTACAGGACCGGCACAGGTTTAGACAACTGTTTAGTAGCTAACTAAACCTAAGGGAGACAAACCCTACCTTCAGCTTAGTAGTGGAAACAATAGTCCACGGTTACAACGTTAAGCACTGATGTAAGGAAAAGGTAAGAGAGCTGTGTCTGGAGTGGAGGATGGTACTGAGAGGGACTTTGGCACTCAGCTGAGCAGAAGAGAGCAAAGCTGCTCTGCTGCCGCTCTTTCTTTCCACACTGAAAGAGAAGAGCAGCAGCTTTCCACTTTCCAGAAAGGGTGCCAGTAACACCAACCCCACAAAAGGCTGCATCTCTAGGAAAAGAAAAAAACCAGGGATAATTACCAGCAGCCTCCTACAGTATCCAAATCGCCGGCTTCCATCTTCGCCCGTCAGGACAAACGAGAACGTCTCGCTGCAGAAGAAGAAACCAGAATGACAAGATACCCATCGCCCACATTAACAGTTTCTGACATACAAATACAATAAACCCACAAATTTTTTTTTTTTTTTCTTTCCAATACACCCCTCTCAGGGCTCTGCCCAGATTTCTACCGTAAGAGCTCTCCTATTTAATTAGCTTCATATATAAACCTGTTTCTCCTGAATCGGGACACAAAGTACAGTACTTACCTGGCAAACTGATGGATGGGTGCCCAGTCCTTCGCATCAGGGAAGCAAAACTGGGGAATAGCTTTCAACTGATCTTCTGCCTCTCGCATGAATTTGAATGAGCGCTCAAGCTAGCAGAACAGAGAGAAGGAATGTTTCCAATTAGTCATGTGGGGATGGAGTGACTTCAAATATTTTTCCTGTGACAAATGAAGAGGTGATGACAGAGGCTAAGTTTCCGCCTGGAAGATATTAAAATTTCTGTGATTCTGGCTCACCTAATCTTTAGATAGCTTAAAGTAACTCTATGCCCCCAATTCCACCAAGCCCTGCATCTGCAGCACCTGCCCCTGCTGTATCGTGCCTCTAATCTGGGACACATCTTCCAGCAAGCGGTGAGAGAACTGAAGTCTGAGGGGAGCTCTGGTTACATCCAATTCACAAACACACTGTCACACTGGCTCTGTGTCTCTCCCATTCCTTATTCCCTGTTTTGAGCTAGACTATTGGTGAAAGCTGTGTTAAGAACCTGTGTCTTCTCCAAAGCATCAGTTTTCTTTAAAGAGAAAAGGGAGAAAAAGGCAATAGCTGCATAAAAGTCATAGACCAGGGCAGCAAAAGACTTAAATGAGCTGCTGTTTCAACAGCAAGGAATATCATTACAATTCCTGGCGGGTGACTGCAGCCCCTCTGCCTCCAGCCTCACTGAACACTGACACAGCAGAGGGGTTACTGATATAACACACAGTCAACAGAGCAGCTGTGACTTCTCCAGCTGTGCAAGCGCACCAGGCAATCTGAGACATGTCAGCCAGACCTTCCCGACAGGCACCGCACCTTCAACGGGAACTGCTGGGTAACCTCGGGGATGTAGGCAGCCCCAGCCTGCTTCTTGTGCAACGACACCACGACGAAGTACTCGAACAGCTGCCTCTCTTGATATTCGATCAAGTCCCGTTCCAAGGTTTGGTACCGTGGGGTTTGCTTCAGGCGAGATTTCACATGCACCAGGCGCTGGCTGTGAGCTATGGGGAAAAAGATCAGAGACTGTGACTCTGCCTAGCTCTTTGCACAAAGCACCAGCAGCACTTTGCAGAGACTTACAAATAAATTTGAACCACCTCACTGCATCTACTTTGTCAGTGGCTGAGTAAGAGGTTGGAACCATATGGAAGCTGCACTACAAATATCGGCAGAGACGGGATGTAATCTTGAGAGTGCCATCACCCTGAAAAGCTTTGGCAGCAGCAGGATTTCATGGATAGCTTTTACAGCAGACAACCCAAACCGAGATCCATATGGGACTTGGTGTAACAGATAACGTCTGGGCATTCATCCTAGCATTCACTTACGCATCTTTCAAAGCCGGCACCGTTAGGTGATTGATCACCTTTGTGGAGGTGATCACAGAGGGGGCTTGTGGGTAGCGATCCCCACGGTTTTACAAGACCAGCACTTGGGTCAGGCTGGGGCTCCGCTGAGTAACAACAGGAGCTCCCAGCTTCAGTAACACAGCCTGGGCTGTAGGCCAACAACAAAAAAATGTGAGAAGAGGTACAAATGAAAAAGGCTGGCTCATGCCAGTCCCCCTTGTGCCTGAAACTAATCTCTGAGGAACATGTTTCTACAAGCTCACTCAAGACAATGGGAAAACAAGCAAAACTGCCAAGCAAGCTGTAACAGCAGCACACACGAGCTGTGGGACAATAAACATTCCAGCATGGAAAGTAATGAAAAGCTGCCTGCTGAGAAGAGACCAGACGAGATTCCCTAAGACCACCCCCTGCTTTGTTTTACAGTCGCATCCCAAATTAAATCTCCATGTCATCTCCCTTACCCCTACTACCAAAGAAAGAAAGAATTAACTACAAGCAAAGACTACAGCACATTCTCACAACTGTGTTTTTTGTGAATGCGGGTGGCAACACAACGTTTTGACAGAAACAACCACCACAGGGATACTGTGGAAACTCCCAATACATAAGATGCCTGCTGGGGAGACAGGACTTCCTGAAAGATGGCATGTAGTTCAGGACAGACTCTTGACCTTTTCTGTGGTAAAGCTGTGCCACTTGTGGACTATTCCAGACAATATAATTTAAAGCAATCTTGAGGTGCCCCTTAAATCAGAGAATGTAACAATCGCTGGGCAGCTAAAGCCCTGGAAAGATGGCTTAGACTCCTTTCTCTCATCACCTATTATGCTATTCGCTCTAAGGCTGGAACTCTTCAAAAGCTTTCAGAAGTGGTTTCTGTTTTACCAGGGACTTCAAAAGGAGCAGTGTCACAGCAATGCTGAGGGCTTCCAAAAAGCTTGCTCAAGCTCTGCATTGTTTATATTCTGTGCAACCTACTAAAGATACCAGGATTGTACTGCTGTCATCATGGCAGAGTTTGCCCTTGAACATTTTTCCTCCCCAAGGGTCAGCTCTGACACGCAGTCTGACGACTGCTGTCTGATGATTTACTGCATCTCAGTTGATGTACAATGACTTGCTAAGCGAGGTAACTGGCTGGTGTTTGGTCTGTTTAGTGCAAAACACAAAATTGAAAGTCCTAGACAAAAGAGACTTGCTAAATCATCTCACTTTTCCATCTGAAAATAGGAAAGTCAACAGTTCAACATGGCATAAAGCAAAACACAGGTGTAGACAGAGCAAAGAGCAAGCGCCAACGCTGCTGTTCAGTTATGCAGTTTTGCAGTCACTCAGATCCAGGTATGGATCTGGATATTGTTTGGAGTCCAGTGCTGTTGGATCTGAGATGACTTCACACTCTCTGTCATCCCCTCTCCAGGCAGTTCCTAGCTGCAGCTACACAGACGTTAGAGAAACCCAGGCTGATGCACATGATTCACTATGACAACCAGTAACAGACAAGAGTTTCATTCTTCACATCTACACGGACCATATTTCACAACATCATGTTTCAAGAGAGTTGTGAATGTAATTTCTGCGCAAACCCTCTCTCCCTGTCTCCAGGCTAGCCTGAGAGCCTGTCAAAAGGTAGGTGGTGGCAGCAATTTTCAGCCTGATCTTGCTAACACATTAGTACAGACAGAAGACTTCCCAATGTAGTGGAGAGCAAAAGCATACAGTAGTTCTTGTGTGGGAAGCTGTGCTCACAAGAGGGAACTCAGTCTGAGGTTTCTGTTCTGAAAACCTGAAAGGGAGTAAGGATGAGTACTCGAAAGCACAATGCCCTGTGGTTGACACAGAGCGGGAACTGCTGCTTATGCCTGTCTTTTCAGCTTGGGAGCTGACCTGCTACCCAGAGAAGGTGTGCATGTAAGTCAGGAAACTTTGGAATCTGAGGGACGTTCTGTCTTGCATTCTAACTCTGCCAGGACTTTTCACTTCCCATATAAATGCCAAAAGATTGTAATGCCACCAGCACCTCCCAGGGCTAAATACCAATACAAGGTTTCAGAAGCTTATTATGGAGACCAGCACGCTATATAACTCTACCGGAGTGAAGCAAGCAATGCAGCACTTTATCCCAACTCAGCCAATGCAGAAGAGTTTAACTAGCAATAAATTGTATAGTAAATTCTGTTTTCCTAGCTAACCAGTCTGGCTGGTGGGTTTTCTCCCTTAGCAAATGCGTAGTGGGGTTCTTGAACACCCTGCCCCAGGCCTCTGTCAGCCTGGTCACATATCTGTGACTGTGTACTTAGAAAAACCTCACCGTGTTTCCACAGTGCCCAAGCCACCTCGTAGGAAAGTCAGTGCAAAGAGCTTTGATGGGAATTGGAACAGATCTTTGCTTTGGAAGCCTGCAGTCCTGTGCCCATGGATTGTCTTCTGCAGTATTGAGATCTTTGTTTTTTCACTGTGTTCTGAGTGGAAACAAGCTCCTTCCCCAAAGGCAGAACACAAAGGAAAGATCTTGACCCAGGATCTCAGAGCAGAGTTTATCATCAGGAGCCATTTGCTCTCTTCACACATTTGCCTTACCTTTCAGCTTCTCTTCAGTATCACTGTCTGATTCACTGTTTTCATCTGTAACTAGGAAAAAAGAAAGCGGAAGATGAATTAAGTAAAGACTATTTATAACTGAGCATTTCTTGTCACTAGCATGAGAAAGCCAGGCTTGGCAACTTCAGGGGGAGGACAGTATAGATCCCCAGGGCCTTGTTCTTTTCAAGGGTACACATACCCACAGACATAGCTTACCAACCTTGGTATCTTCCCATTCCTTCAGGGAATAATAAAAAAACCCAACAAACAACAAAATCAATTTTGCACAGCCAAAAGTTGCATAAAGAACAAAACACCAGAGCAGTATTTTATCCAAGTCTGCATAAGCACAACACCAAGGCAAAATACTGACTAACATGCAGTAGTTTGTGGGACTAGGGAGAAAAACAAGAAAACAAACAAAAAAAACAACTGCCAGAATGAAGCAGACTCCAGGTCTACATGGTCCAACAGCCTGCTTCTGTCAATGATGCTTTAGATGCTTTAGAGAGGGGTATAAAACATGATGGAGAGTCAAATCTGGGATGCTTCCCCTGAAGGTTCTTATAAACACACTCATCCACCCTGTATATCCTATATAAAACAGGCCAAACAGTAACAAGTAATTGTGGGAAACCAATAGAGCTGGTGGTCACCTTTTGCTAGACATTAGGGTGTTCTGGGAAAAAAACACTGTGTTGGAAAGACATAATTTTGAGTTTTACAGAGATGAGATGTTTAAAAGTAATTGCTCTGAAGCACCTGAACACTTCTGGCAAGTTCATTGACAGTGGGAGGCCGAAAGTCCCAATGTTGCTGTGATGGAGATGGTCCTGCAGTCAAGTCTAGAAACCCTGGTTTCCAGCTGAGGCTATTGGTTTATTGAGATGCTGGAGGAACCAGGACTGTTTTAAAAATCTACTGTCTTCCATTGGACAGTTCACTGAAGTGACACATTCCCGCAAAATATTTTGATCTCAACAAATCAGTCTCTTTGGACAGAACATTCCTCTCTAAAGCTTCCAGCCCATTCCAGAAATAAACATCAAACAGAGGGGACATTTTTGGTGTGACCTATAAGATTATCATGTAAAGCCACGGAATGAAAATGAAGCAAGAGAAATAAAAGAGTTCCAATTTAATAAAAGTCTTTTGGGCAGATGAACAGCCCTAATCTTCCCAAAAGAAAGGGTGGAAGCCCCAACTCAATCTCATCCTGGACTGGAAAAAGCGCTAGAAAATGTCACATAAATCACTAAGCCAGCCTAAACTCTAAGATAAGTCCTCAAAAAGTCTTAGTTGTATGATGATTTAAAGTTCCTTTACCTTTCCCTGAATTGCTCTCTGTAGACTGCGACAGTCTCTTGACACGTTTCTTTCCCCTTCGTGCCTCATAAATGGCATTGATTTTCAACACAAGCTGTTCAGCAAACACACAAACAAACACGGTTATTTTCCTCCCCAGGCAAGAAAGTAAGTTAGAATTTCATGCAAAGTGCTCTATTTCCCAACCCTGGCCATACTGAAACTCTTCACTTGATGGCCAAGAACTGACAATTACCAGCATCTACCTTGCCCAGCAACCTACACCTGCGCTGCCAATTCTGGTACAGAAGCAGTACAGTAGCGCTGGCATGGCAGGAGCCTAAGGTAACAAGCTCTGATGAAAGGCCAGGTCTTAATGAACTTCCACACTGTGTGGCCGTACGAGCTTGACGGTGCCCACCTGGAGCCCTCCATACCATGGTCCACGCTCCAGGGAGCACCAGAGGGTCCCTTGGGAACCTGCCCAGGTCTGTAGGTTTGAACACACAAAACTGGCTGGAGAATGAGAGCAAACACTTATGTCTTTATTGCCTTTAACATCTCTTGGGGGATGTGTTGGAAAAGCCTTCATATCAAGCATGGGGGAAACGTATCATAGGAGGAATACTGAAGAAATCAAGATGGGTGGGAGCCAATGATCAGCACTACTTTATACTAGTGGTCTCCTTTGCAAATCCTTTAATCCCTGGCCTCCCAGCTAACCTGGAGAGCGGACATTTCCGTGGTGGGCATAGCTGGGCTTAGCAGCTCATTCAGTGCCTCTGGTCTCCCTCTCCATCCCTGAAAGGGAGCAGAGTTGCAGAAGGACCATGTCAGGCTTTCCCAAGACTCCTTGAGCAGAGCTGCCTCCTTGTCCAGGTCCCAGGCAGGAGCAGCAGGACAAGGCCACATCATTCAGATTTATTCCAGAAAGTCTGGGATCCCTGCACACATGTTCTGAGAGCTCAAGGTAGTACAGGCCCACCACACACTTGGCCAGGGAACTCTGAATCCAGATATTTAAGTGAGAGGCAGGATGTTCTGATGTGGAAGTGCAGCCTCCACCCAGCTGCCCAGCTCAAGTCTCAGGCCAGTCTCACCACTGACACAGTAAATCCCAGTTCTGAGCTTGCTCTGCAAGAGTGCTCTGGAGCACTGCCCAATAAATACATACTTGTAGTCTTCCCTTCAGTTGACATAAAAGTATGTGTGAACACACTGATAGAGCTCAAGCACATGCACGGATGTGCCAGCATACTGGGAAAGAAAACCCTAGACTTTTGTAGTCTTTGGCTCATTCTTGAAGAGCTAAGGTATACAGAGAGGGCATTCACAAATCAGATATGCAAACACAAACACAGATCTGGCAACCAGCAAACAAAGAACATAGACAAACACATCCCTTTTTCCCCAAATGAAAACTGTGGGTTCAGAAAAAAATCACCACAGACAGTCCCCGGTAGCTGCTGGTTGTTCTGCAAAGACTGGGACAAGCAACTGTGTTTTTATAACTGTTTTTGAAACATTCAATAGCTAGACTGCTGCCAAACCTCATTTGGACTGAATACACTTCCTGCTAGCTCTGAAAGAAAATAAAATTGAAACAGAGTCATGCTGTATCCAAATACGAAGTAGCTAATGTTGCTCCAGAAAATGCTCATGACCACAGATAACTCCTTTTGTCACTCAAATGCCAGTATTTTCATTGTTCACCTACAGTCACACCCTACCTTGAGTTAAGAAACACCCAATGCACGAATCAGACCTAGCAAAGAACAACAGATTGCCAGGAGGGAACACCAACACAACACACAGACAATTTCTGACTGTCCTATCCATCCAGCAAAGAAGAAAATATGTGGTAAGTTTTTTGCAAAAATATTAATTGGTTTTTTCCCCTCTGACCAACCTCAACTTCTATACAAAAAATAAAAGGCCTTTTTTTTACTTCTTATTTTATCTCTTCCGACAATCATGAAAAACAACTTCTTCAAAACTTGCAAAGATGTTTGTTAGCCTTCTCCTTCAGGCAGAAAAGGGGCTACACACAAGTCAAGTCAATTACTAGGACGACAGCTATATTGCAGGGATGCCACACTGGAAGCTAAAGAAAACATTCTCTGCTACTGACATTCCTGCCTGGAAGAAGCCACGCAAAAAAGAAAGCCCTAGATTTACCTTGGGAATCTTCCTTCTCCTCTTGCCATTCTGAGGGTCTCCCAAGGAGAAGGTGGTGTCATCTGGACTGCTGGGGGTTGAGGGAGGGCTGATTTTGGATGGTGACCCAGTCCCATCACGGCTCAGTTTCCGTATGTCTGGCAGCTTGAAACTCCGCCGCTCTGAGTTTTGTCGGAAAAAAATGGGCTTGGAAAGCAACTAGAAATGGAGGAGAAGGAATGAATGAACATAGCACCTTCCGTACCTTTGCTCCATTGCTCACGATGATAAATCCAGTGGGGCAGCCACAGCACTCAGCTGGTAAAACCGCCCAAATTCTGAGAACGCTCAGACCTCTGCACACATAAGGAACTTGCCCAGCTGCCGGGCTAGACCGGGACTATCTTGACCAGCAATTCAACCATCTCATATTCATTCCAGACCAGAATGCAGTCTCAGGGGTTGGCCAAAAAAACAGTGTGAAAAAACATCTCCCGGGACTTGTGCAACCCGGAGGCTGGGACTGTAAACAGGACAAGAATAACCAACCAGCCAACCACAAGCATTCAGGATAAGGAGCAACTAGCCACGAGGAACAGTGAAGAAGTGAGACTAGACAAGAAGTACTGTCAGTATGGCTGTCTTTGACAGTAGCCAGAAATAAATATTTCAGAAGAGGGTACAAGAAATACCATGATAGTGGTAACTGTGAATGTAACAAATGTAATACATAGGGGATGTTAATCACTTCAGGTAGTCAGGATCATTGCACAATCAAAACAAGTCTTGGTTCTTTGTGAATAATCAGGAGAGTTGTAAGATAAGGGGCTCCTGAATAATCCCTTTAGGCCTTGGGAGAACAAGTATGCAAACTACAGAGTAAGGAAGCTGCAAGATGATCTCAAGACCCCCAGCGGTGGAAGGATATTAACACCTACCAATGAGTTCTCGGAAAAACCATTACCATGATAAGGATTTCTTGGAAATGTAATCAATATGTATGTTAACATAGCATAAATACCTAGTAAGTGTGTCTCTTCGGTGCACACGTTTGGAGGAGAGATCCCCCGTGTGTGCCCAGCGCCGTAATAAAGAATACCTGCTTAATAGTCTTCCAACTATTGAGTCTTCAATTCTGGCTTTTCACAGCATCATTTCGTAATTATGGAGACTGGTTTCCTCCTAAGCTCACTAGCAAGTTCAGTGGGAGCACAGAGGTAGATATTTAAGTACGAGAGTAAAGTTCTTAAAGTCCCTGACCAAAAACAGCATTGGAGAAGCAGAAAGCTCAGCTCCAGATAGGGAAATCACTTCTCACCAGAAAGATGCTCAATAAAAACTCTTTTTGTCTTTTCCTACAGAATTTCCCAGCAGTAATGACAAGGTTAAGTTGCACCTTTTGAGGACACTGCATCTGGACTCCCAGGGGATGTATCTACATCGCACTAAGCAGTGTGGGGCAGAGGTATCCAAGGTAATTCTGAACAACTCACAGCAGCACCATAGCTGAGGCAGCATCATGGCTGCCTCCATCAACAGACACACTCAGCAGAGTTATTAGCCAGACCAGTCCATTCATTCAGGTTAGCTCAGGTGCCTCTGCATGGTTTGGCAGAAGATGCTCAACTCAAAAACGCTTACCACCCACAGACAAGTCACACATTAAAGCAAGTCTGGAAAGAGCCTTCACACTGAACAATCTCATCCTGCACCAGTGATAGAAACTACTAACTGCTTCAAGTCCATCCAGACCCATTCCCCATCAGTCTCCAGCCTGGGCAGGCTCTCCAGTGTGATTCACACTGCAGGAGCAAACCCACTAGTTGCCAAGACAGCTGCAGCACTTCTTTTCTGACTGATGAAGATCACTGCTTTTAGCTGTCAAAGCACCATAGCGTGACTTAATTACTCCCATTCAGCTCTTCACTAAGTATCTCCTGCTAGGAACCGTCTCCATGGTGAAAGCCATTCCTGTGTAACACTGCAGCCCCCTTTTGATAGCACATGTGGAAATGAGGGTGCACTGCTGATTGCAAAGCTCTCTGAGGGAAATCAACTCCATCCCACCACTCATATATATATATATACACACATATACATATATATATATATATATATATATATTTGTGTACATATATACCATTGCTGCTCTAGACCTAAACAGCAACAAGGAGAATGGATTGAGAACCACAGAACAATTTTGACTTTTAAGTGCTGAATTATCCAAAGAAACCTCAGTTGCTGATTAGGCTGGTTGGAAAAGAGCAACGCGTCAAGAAACACTGCACGTCAAGCTTCAGAAAACGTTGGGTAACAGCTCTAATAATAGTTGCAACTTGGAGAGCATGGGAAAACCCATCGGTCAGAAAAAACGCGTTTAGATCCCTGCTAACCGCTCTGAACCCAGTTGTTGCCAAGATGACTTCTGCTGTCACATTGTTCCTGCTGTTCCAGGCTTGGACTATCTAAATAGACAGCAAGAACCAACCAAAACAGCTTGGGAGGCTGAGAGCAGACCTGGCCTTGCTAAGTCCTGAGCTCTGAGCAGGAGATGCAGACCAGTGTTTTACCTCTTCTTTTGGTTTAACTGCCAAGGAGGAAGACTGCACCAAGCTGTGAGCTGCGCTGCTGGTGGGGACACCCTGGTAGCACCATCCTCCTAACCAGGGGACTGGCACTGCACTAGTTACCAGCAACCTGTCTCACCAAGGAGAGAGGGTCATAAGGGAAGGGGCTGCAGAGACACCTCGGCGTCAGCATGGGCAGACCGTGTACTGCCCACTGACACAAGATCACTTCAGGGCTCGACTACCCCAACACTTAATGCCCCCTTTGAGGGGAGAAAGGCCTTTCTATGCACTATAATAGCAAAAAGTCTTCCACCCTACCAGGGGAAGGTAGCCCTGCAGTGAGAAAAAGTGAAAGCCAGCAAACCATTTGTATAAGGGAACGCTGCTTTTTTACCTTGCTGAAGGGCAATAAATCCCTCTTATCATACCGTACTCTGTGGTAAAAGACAGAAAGGAAAAAACCCTGACATTATGAAAGTCATCGGCAAAACTCCACTTTTTCCACACAGGACCTGGATTTCACCCAAAAACCTTCTGAAGCAGGAGAGGTGGCCATTTGTATTACAGTACCTTAGTGGGAGTCCCAGGTACAGAAGAGGTGGGGGATGCTGGGAAGGTCAGGACACATTTCTTCCCCAAACAGCGGCTGTTGGTCTCAATGTCTTCATAAGGGTTTTCCTTTGATGGTGGATCTGCAGTAAAAAGCCACAAGCAAGAGATTGTAAGTGCAGAAAATCCTTGAGGTTTGCCATAAAACTCTCTCTGGGGATCTGCTGGCCTTCTCCCACCTCCCACATCAGACATAAAGACCTGTTCTCAAGCATTCCTGCAATTGCTTCATGCTCTCCATAGCCCTAGAAGTCCAGCTGCTCGCGGGACAGTGTCCAAACCCCGACACTGACATATGCAGCCATAGGAATGTATCACAGACACTACAGATGGAAAAGACCCAGAGAGTCCTCAAGTTCATATTCCTGTCTTCAGAGGAGCTGCGAGGTTCTCGAGCACATCAGTCCATAATTATATTTCCTTCTTTCCAGTCTTCTGCTTGGAATTGTCTCCAAACAAAACTGTGAGCTGAAGGCTAGCATACAGGTCCTCTCTCCTCTGTTTAAACCCCACATTTAGGGCGATCTCTGGTCATCATTTAATTGGGGCTGAAGCAATGCACTGCTCTTAGGCTGACCCTGCACGAATATTTCATCCACTCTGAACACGGATGTCTGTCACACAACATAGGTTTTCCAACACATCTTCCAATCATGGATGCCTCAATCTCACAAGCCCCACTTTAGAATGAGGGAAGGATTCACCTCACCTACCCTAGGCCATCCAAAGTCAGGATGCTCTCTCCCTGGAGGGTGCGGGGTGGGAAAGGGACACCTCTAAAGCAACATTCAGCTCATTACCTAGGATCCCCTTAAAAACACAAGACTTGAATGACCACACAGATGAATGTCCCTTTCTTTCCTCTGATTCTGGAGACAATGTACAGAACTAGTCCAAGTCTTAAACACCGAAAACTACACATAATGAAATCCTTGCATCCCACTCTCCAACAGTGCTGGGAAATGCAAATGCAAGTGTGTTCAAAAAGCACACACAACTCTGAAAAAACAGGTTGTGACAGCCCCATCCAAGCATCTAAGAAACCAATGACAAAGGCTTAGCCTAAGCATCTGTATGCACAGGCAATTTGTTATGAAATTTCTCTCTTCAGTGCCATCATTTCACACCACCCCAGGGGACAGCTGGGACTCGAAGCAACTGCCTTTCTCTTCTTGTCACGTAATGCTTGGCTGAGAGCACAGACTGGAGGTCAGTGATGCTGCAAGCCCCTGGAGCAGGGACTGGTAATGGCTGTAGGATCTGTTTAACTGGCATGCTCCCACCTGCCTGCCCTGCTGGGGCAGGAGTGCAGCTGAAGTCTTCAGACAAGGACAGAAACCCAAGCCTTTTCCAACACTGTCTTCTACCTGTAGCTTGTGACACCCAGCGCTATAGCAGTGGATCTGAAATCACTGAGGAGAAGGTAAGCCATGTGTGACACCAACAAAGCAAGCCTGCATGAACATTTTGTCAGCAAACATGCTCCTGTCCCTGAAAGTGCCTCCACTTTCTAATGCCAATGGCAAACTTCAGTACTGAAAATACACTTCAGCTGTCACATAACTGGGTAGATTGGTGAAAAAAGGAACAAGCTGGGGTTCTGTTGCCTACCCTGTCCTCAAACTGCTCAGCAGCATGTCCAATTAGCCTCACTCTAGAAGAACGAACACCGTTTCCCTCTTTTTGACAAATCAACCTTATCATCCATCTGCCCAGCACAATTTCCAATACCCCAGGTAAGCAGTGGCAAACGGGTAAAAAGATGGTGCATGAAGGGAATCTGTGTGACTTGCTGGGAAAGCGAACGGGACTCCCACCAACAGCTGAACCCTCCCTAGGTCAGACATATGAACATGGGTGTACGTGTGTGCTTGCATGCCCTGATGGACACGCACGATTATCTGGGGGTCAGCACTAGCATCCAGCAGCCAAAGTCTTGGTTCCCCCTCCACTGGTGCAGTTTTCACATGTTTATGTTTTGTGGACTATACCCGCCTGTGGTCTCATGAAAAACAAAACTAGGGTTTTTCTGAGCTATCCCTGTCCACCCCTTTTGCCAGACTTCCATGGTAACACCACCAGCACTGCAGGAACCAATTAAAGATCACTGACTCCAGGTAATGCCTAAACATGCAGAAAGAAAATAAAAAACCAAACATGCCCCATTAGCTGACAATTACCCATAACTTTGTTTTCTTTTAATCTTTGCAACTAAAAGCTGGAGGGGAGAGGAATTTCAGCCTGGTATTTGAGTTCTCTGCAAGCTTGGGACACAGGGGTGTGCTTGTGTTTGAATGGATGCATTTGCCTACACAGCCACTCTGTAATGCTATCCATGTTATTCCAGCTGATGAGGTGACTCTTACTCAGTGCTTTCTGAGACCTCCCACCATGTCCCAACACAAAAGAAGCCCAGCAGCTGCTCAGGCACTCCCTATTCCTTTGGCCCCCCAAGTCAAGAGAAGAAAAAGGCAAACACAGGGCCCCTAGCTGCACAAACGAGGCTGACAGCTTCAAAAATGTCAAAAAGGATGGAGTGGCATTACCTCGTTTGCCATCAGTTCCACAGGAACACAATTCCTTTGAGGGATCTTCCTTATCAAGTATGATCAGATTTTATTCATATCAAAATAACAATGCCCTGCCCGCTCCTGAGAAAGCGCAGCTCCTCCCACGCCAAACACTACAGACCGCCTTTGTAGGATTACAGCTGCATGGCTAGAGCTGATGCAGCTATTCTCTTCCTGTTCTGCTAAACTCAGCCAAGAGCTTTACACAGCACTAGCCTACAGCTACTAAAACTTCAGGCTTTTTCAAGCGGGGTGCTTCTATTCCATGTTCCATAAAAGGCCATCTAACTCACAACGTTAAAAAACACGACATAAATTGAGTGTTACAGGAAATAATCTTTAAAATGGCACTGCTCTGCCATCAAAGTTAGAGAATGAAATAAAACTCAGTTTCAAAGATCGTGGGACCAAGTTTCTTAATTTCAGTGGTACCTGGAGCCATACACAATCCTATCTCTGAACGATGGAAGTGACTGTTCGCATTATCTCAGCGGTGACAAGCTTACCAAAACCAACAGACCAGAACTGTGAGAATTAATCCACAGGACAAAAGGAAGACAGAGGAGAGATGCCAGCAAAAAAACCAAAAGCTGGTTCCCACATGCCTCAGGTTCATCTTTGAAGCTGATGAGTTTTGAAATATTCCATCCATTTTTCTTATTACTTACAAACCAAGACACTTTTTACACAATTGTTGGCATCTGGATAATAAACATACTTTATTCAGCACTCCTGGTGAGTGCCTGTTGATCATGAGTCTTCTCAGTCACACAGCATTAGCAGTCAAATCCCTCCCCTGTCCAAAGCTCCTACCCAGGATGTCTTCATAGATATTCTCCTCAGATAAAGTGCGTGTGAGGGCCAGCTTGGTCTGGGCGTACCAATCCACCCGGCCGTTCTCCGACGATGACTGCAGCAAGTCTTCAAACTCATACGACTTCCTACACCATTGATGAGAGGGGAGAAGGAGCAAAGAGGAGAGTGACACAGTTAACCAGCATTTGTAACCAAATCACGGCTAATTCACTACTCCAACATGCCACGCAGCTGGCGAAATGAATCACTGCAAAGAGAACATTTCACAGCCTCATCCTATATAAGGTATGAAAAAGTAACACTGAGATTGGTTATTTTTATCAGGCACACAAATGAAGGCATTTTAGGGATGCCGTAGACAATCCAGGTTGTCATGGCAATAGCAACACTTGTGTCTTCACAGCGTAAGTGGCACATGCTGTAACACAGCACACCACCTCAGGCCATATGAGGTCCCATCTACAGCACAGATCCCACCCTCGGCAGGAATAGGGGGGCCCCAAAATCAGCTCTCTGAGCAGTACAGGAAAGCAATACACACACACAGGATGGTAGAAAGGGTAAAAGCAGTTAAGTGTCCTCCGCTAACAAACCTGGAAGGTTTCGATTTCCTTCCTGCACCTGATCCAGGAATTTTTAGGTGATGGTTTATGCAGAGGGCATCAGAAACAGCTGTGCATTATACGCTCCCCACCCCAAAAATGTGTGACAGTCATGTGGGAGGGGAGAAAAGGCAAGAAAGCACTCCAGAAGAATATATACACATCAGATTCAGTTAGAGGAAAAGGTTTACTGTGAACAGTGAAAATACTGTCGTAGAGTCTAGAGATTCTCATTCCAGATCCTGTTCCAGACCAGCTGTGGTCATTTTGTAATTAAATAGATTTTCAGTTAAAAAAACAAACCAAAACCCCAAACCACTCCATCTTAGGCTTGAAAGTTAAGCCAAATAATACAGTGACCTTAAAGCCCAAATCTGCCACAACTTGTTCCCTCTCAGTTATCCTGTGAAGTTGTGCTGGCCACTCATATGTTCTCAGAGAGATAACCGAGTGCTGGTTATGGCCAGCAAGACTCCCTGGGGATTAGGAGCGACCAGGGAAGATCTGTTTTCCCCAGAGAGATACACAAAGGCAGGACTGCACCACCAAAACCAACACCTTTGTGAAACACAGCCGGAATACCTGTGGTCGGCATTGTTCTTGTGCTTCCCACTCCAGAGCCTCCTGCTGACAGCTGACGGAGGAGGAGAAGAGGGGAGAGGAGGAGGAGGAATGGATGGAAGTGGGGGTAAGTTTCTTTTATTCCTAGCTGCTGGCACCCAGTCCTCTTCCCCCTCGTGTTTGAAAGTCCGCCGGGGCTTTGGCAGCGGGTTGATGAAGGGTTTCTTCTCTGGCACCCCTGGCTCAGTGTACACGTTCTCCACCGTGCCGTCCTTGGACTTCACATGAGAAGTTCTTACCTCTTCTAGAGTCCCAAAAATTGGCTCACTGATTTCAGAGTCCAAGCCAAGAAGCCTTTTGTTGAGCTCAGCCCCACATGTGCTCTCGTGGCCCTCGGAAGCAGTGTGCCCTTGTGCTGCCTTCTCCTGCAAGCACTGTGGGGAGTAGTAGGTACCAGGCAACTGTGGCTGCAGCTCTGCTGAACCGTCTTTCAAAGCCTGCTCTAGCTTCTTGACCTGACTAAGCACTGAAAGATTCTCCTTCTGGACCTCCCACTTCCCACCTTTCACCTCCTTGCACTTCCCAAGGCTGGACTCCACTTCCGCATCCTTCTGCATTTTTCCCTTTCGCTCTACTGCCTGCCCTGTGCCTTTGGGAGTTCCTGCTTTCCACTCATTCTCTTTGCCTGTCCCTTTGCACTCCAGTTCCCAGTTTGTAAGTCTCTTGGTCTCCACTTTCCAAGTCATCAGTGCTTCCCCACTCATCTTCTCAGTTGCACAGGACACCTTGTGCTCCTCTTTAACTCCCTGCTCCTCCTCTCTGCAACAAGCAGACTGTGTTTCCTTTTTCCCTTCCCATTCTGAAATTTTGTCCTTGATGCTGAAGGATTTATTCCTCAAGCCAATTTTTCCAGGTGATCGTATATTCCGAGTGCCTCCTAGCTGTCTCCTGATGATTTTACTGTTTTCTTTAACATTCAGATCCACAGACTGGTCACTGATGATCATTTTGGGATTAAGCATGTTCTGCTGAAAGCAGTCTAGCCTTGCATGCAGCATCAAGTTCTCCAAAGCTCCCAGCGGGTTCTTCACCACAAAAGAAACTGGTTCAGCTTCAGGTGTTAATCCCAGGGTGACACAGGAACCTTCAGAACATCTCTCACTCAAAAATACACACAAAGGACTTTCTGATTCCTTCACAGCTGCTGTATTGTTTGTATCTGCAAGCTTGATCCTACACACCAAAGACAAAAAGAGAAGAAACATTCACCATCATTGCTCACCCTTGGTTTAGTCCATCAGCTCCACAAGCTCTACTCGTAAAGCTGGTAACAGCAGAGGATGCTCAAACCAAGCACCTGAGATGGGCTTATGCGTGAGGATGCTCAGAGAACGGTCCTTGTAGCCAGAACACAATGCTCTCCTCATGTGACAACCAAGACAGAATTTGAAATGAAGTCCTTCTCTGGGGCAGGTGAGAGAGGTAGTTTTTGTACAGCAGACATGCTGAACCAATGAGAGGTTCACCAGCATTTTTTGTATGTGTTCAGAAGTGCAGTAGAGTTTTGGACATCATCAGGGCATTAAGCAAATAAATGCAAAATGGACCATTTGCAAACAACACCAAAACTGCTGCTGTTAAACAGAGGAGAAAATGCATAATACAGCTGGCATTCCTCTAGAGCCTGCCCACAGGATCTCTCTCGGTCCATCCAGAAGTTCCCCAAATGCATATTGATGCACAAAGCCTGCGCTTTTATTATCACATTACTATGGCCCTGCCATCCCAGGCCACATGTGGCCTTGGGCTCCCAGGCACATCGCTTGGCCTGGAGCATATGACGTAGCACCCAGACACCAGATTCAACATTCTCAGAGCAAAGGGTTAAACGTCTTCACTATTCGAGCCCAGACTGCACCAAGACTCCCTAATATATTTAGTCATGGGATTTCCAAAAGTGTGGTATCACAATATCAGTATTGTGGTATTTTATCAATATAGCAAAGTTCCAGCTGAACTGACAGTTATTTCAACAGGAAATGTTTCTGAACCAAAGCACTTAGCCATGCCTTTCAGGTTTGCCTGGACTCAGGAAGGAGCACCAGGACAACACAACGTAGTTACTGGAATGAAAAATCCCTATCATTAGTCCCATTTAACCACGATCCAAACACTAAGATTCAACTCGGGAAATCGTTCTGTTAACTTAAATGTATCAAGCGTGACTCTTTCAGAACTTAGCGCTCTTTTAAGAGCTTCCATGTGGATATCCTGCATGCTAGCAGGCCTCGAGCTTTGCCCTGGAGTTAAGCAAGGCTGGCAGCCACTGCAGGCTCAGCTGCAATGCAAATTGAGTCTGGGATGGGTTTCTGAGCAGAAGTGGGACCGGAGCCAGATACTGTTCTTTCCTAGCCTCACAGCTATTTAACTCCTGACTGTCTTGGCGACAACATCATGCTTTGGTGAAGAGCTGGCACTGTGAGCACCATGGCCCTCCCCAAGGAGCAGGGCATCGCAGTGCCACTGGTGGTTGGGCTGCGCAGTAGAAATCAAGGTTGGACACTGGGAAAAACCTGCAATGGGTGGGGAGAGTAGCACCTGTCTGCGGAGTCTCCAGCACTGAAAATTTCAAGTGCAGAGGGGGCAAACATTGACAGGGATGTCATCAGCACAAACAGTCTTGCCTTTGGACAGACCTCCTTTAGCACTGTGAGCCCAGGATATTATGAGTCTGACTGGATGCTAAAATGCGCAGCGTCACACTCCTGCGATGGCAATGAAACCACCTGTTGACCTACAGGGTTGTGTTCTAACATGTGAGGAGAGAGGGACAGTCCAGAGCAGAGAGAATGTCTCCTTCCTTTGGTTTTCTTTTTGCTGAGGATAATAAACACAAGCAAAACACCCTGGCACTGAAACATGGAACGCTCTCACCTCTTGACAGACTTGCAGACACTGCTTTCAGACTTGCTGCTCACATCGGCCGCCTTGCTAGCTGTCATCATGTCAGCACACAGCAGGGCAGCAGGTCACCTGCAGACAGACACAAGGAAGAGGCATTGCTCTGTGCTCACTGTCCTC
The DNA here is from genome assembly GCF_030867145.1 of Opisthocomus hoazin. Lineage (NCBI taxonomy): Eukaryota > Metazoa > Chordata > Aves > Opisthocomiformes > Opisthocomidae > Opisthocomus > Opisthocomus hoazin. The sequence goes on along the minus strand of NC_134421.1, from coordinate 9,455,297 downwards.
TCTTCCTTCCACATGCACACACACGTTTCTCCTTGAAATCCAGAAGAGCAGAAGCAAGACATGACAGCTCTCTGAGGATAGCCTCAGTTTCCTCCTCTGCGAAATGGGAAGACAGGTGACAGCATTACCCCTCAGAAGCCCAGGGAGGAGTCCATGGGTTTTGAGGGCAGAAACCATCTTTGACTCAGCATCAACTGCTGTACCACAACTTGAATACCGAGCATGTTTTATGAAGGCTTTTATTATAGCTAAGATCTCAGCAGATTTAGATTTTTTTTTTTCCTTGCAAAAGACTAAAACAAAATAATTTTAAAACAACCTGTGTTAAGGCCACCTGACCAAAGTGAACACTGTCACAATGTCCCCAGCTTGGGACAGAAAACATTCTAGGCTGAAGAGACACTGCACTGCAGCCACTGGTCTCCTCCTCTCTGGTAGGCCATGTTAGCCTGCTACTGATCCGCTTTCAGAGGACTGCTCCTCGATGGGGTAAGATAAATCAGTCACAAAAATGAGTCATTCCGTTTGCCTCATGATTTCTAGCATCCATGGAGTGACTGTCCCTCTCTTTCTTCTGAGTACTGCTGGTATCCAGTTAATGCAATAAACTCCGTCCTCTTTTTATTGCTCCACAATATTGCTCCACTCTTACTCATTAAATAAGAAAACAAAGGAATTCTTCCGTTACTCTGCAGCACCATGTCTCCTCACTTCTCAGGGTGGTCTGCCTGCTCTGCAGCACTGCAGTGACAAGGGGCTCACCATCTCATAGGCAATACTTGCAAAATCTGAGGCCTCTCAAATCTGTCCATTTGGCTGGTCTGCCAGATGCTGCCCTGCCATGCTGAGCATTTGGCAACAAGACCGAGTGCCTTCAGAAATCTAGTAGGCTTTTGTCATTAAAAAAATAAAAACCACCACACCAGAAACAGTAAAGAACAAAAGGATCTCTCATTTCCACTGTTCAAGTATCTTGGGCAGTGAGAGGAAAAAAGGAAAAAAAAAGAAAAAGTCAGTCTTGTTTGTTCCCAGTTTTCTCTCCCTCCTTTTATCCCACACTGGCAACGTTCCTGAGGCGAGGAGTGAACTCTGGGTCAACTCAATGTGTACACACTCGGGGCAGCTCACTGCTAACCATTTAGCAGACTTTTTCCCCAGACAATAAACCCCCTTGGCTTCTCTACCTCCTTAGTAACTGGAACAAACACCCACCTCACTTCTAGACACAGAGCAGCCTTGCAACACTGTCAAGAAAATTTACCAGCCCAAGGAACAAAACCTATTCATCCATAACTGTTACAGCTTGAGAATAATGAAAAAGTAACCATCACTCCCACCCTCCGCCAAAGAGTGACTCACCCAGGCAGCCGAAGCAGATTCCTGCGAAGCTGCAGCAGAGAGGCTGCTCTGCACTGGGCTTACCACATCCCTAGAGCAGGGCCGGCCTCTTCACTCATCGCTCACTTGACGCCTCGCACAGCAGGGTCAGTGGCCGGAGCTCCTCGGCACTGCCTGTACCAGTAGCAAACATAACGATAACAGGACTCGGCATACACACCACGCCTGCGGCTCCACTGCCACACCGAACGTTCACTCGGGATGAGCTCCTGTGTCTTGGTAAGATCACACAATTTTCCCATCAGGAAACTCGATGTCTCAACCTTTTCCAACAGCCTCCTAACAAACACTGCCTTGAAAACGAACATCTGGGTACGAGCAAAGGGGTGCTGGTGCTCAGCACACTTACAGATCCCACGTAGCTGCTGTGGGAGAGACCAAAAAGCAGACAACACCAAACATGAAGTGCACTTGTTTCTTTATCTATAGTGGATGGGACCGACCCCGTCACCCTTGGTGAGCAGAAGTGAGGCACGAAGCAGTTGCCGAGTGCTGCAAAAGAGCCTTCCGTGAAAAGAGCACCACTGCGATCAGCAGATGGGCATCATCTGGAGCCAAGGCCAGAGGGACATCTGTCCCTCCCAGCCACCACACGTGGCAGGAGTAACCAAAGCAATGCACTCACACTGGGCAGATTAAAGAGCAGGCCAGGAGCTTCCACAGCAACAACACATCACATGCTGCAACACGACAACAACCAGGTACCTACCACCACACGCACTGACAACACATCCCGCCTCGGGGAGCAAAGGCATCCCTAGGAGATGCACAGACTGCTGCGCCTTCACCATTGAGCAGCAGGGCCTACAGGGTGTCCTCAGCATCACCTAGGGGATTATTGTAGAATGTTAGCTGGTCCTGCCCAAAAGAGTAAATATTATCCAAGCACACTGGAAAACATGAGGGAAAAAAAGAGTCACCTCTGGAATAAGACAGCAGAAAATAATAAGGTACCCCCCAATTAGTCCAACAGTCAGGTAATTTGCTTGGGCCCTATCTCAAGCCCAAATGACCTTCGAAAGCGATGGGATCATCTCTTCCGCTAACAAGGTCACCAGAAACGACTTGCAGACCTTACCCACAGGCATTGCGAACACCTGACAAGATGAAGCTGGGATAGCAGTGATGGAAAATTCCTCCCATAGGAAAACAAAAAGTAGATGTTCTCTACCAAGGTTTGGCTCCACAAGGCACCCACAGTTAATATGACAGTTCAGTGCAATGGGAGCTCATGTTCCTCCTGTCTCCCCACATCCCTGCTACGATCAACCACACACTGCCCTGATTGTGTGCTGGCTCGGCCTCTCTGGAGCACCTCTGTGACCTGCTATAGCTCACAGAGTTTTAGACACAACAGCTCATGGAAGGGGCCCAAAATGTACCCGATCTGGTACAAGGGAGGTGGTGAGACTGTGTGGAGAGGAGGGAAAGAGGCAGGGAGGTGGAGAAAGTGGTCATGAGAGAGTGTGCGCGTAGGGATGGGGAAGGGAGACCTGCCAGAGGCTCAGAAGAGTTATAGCCAAAATGCTCTGGTTTCCTGCGTCACGTGCAACATGACCAGGGCCCTACACACTGCCTAGAAGAAACATGCAGGGCTGAGTCCAGTTAGTAGGCCATCCCAGAAGGCTGTATCAATATATATCAAGCTGGTACTTCTGGACTGATGGCTGCTTTCTCTAAAAACTACAAAAGAACTTTCTAGCAGCAATGGGAGGCACAGCCCGAGGCAACGCGAGCCCAGGGCCACCACTCCTGGCACGTACATCCTGGAGCAGCAAGGCCATAAAAGGGGAGAGCCGCGCCACTGCAATTTATTCAGTAATCCCTGCCATTGTTTGGGGGAACAAAGCAGTCATCTGATATAGCTTCAAAACTAAACTGGGAAAGGAAGGACAGGGGAGGAGGCGGGGTAAAAGAGGGAGGCAGCTCTCAAACCTGTTGGCTGGACCCTGGGAAGGATGTGAAGTCTCCCAGCAGAAGCCTCTCGGCGTATCTCCCACCAGCACCCGGCCTCATGATTCCCAGGGCCATGTGATAGGGGCTTCCTGCTACCAAGCGAAGTGAGACCTACCCCGACCTCTCTCTTCCAAACAGAGTTCCTGCCTGCTTTGTGTTCGCAAAGAGGCGTTTGTTTACTGATCTATCATTGGCATGCAGGAAACAGCCTTGAAATGAGCTGTAATCATCTGTCTCCGGCATTAGCTGTTTGGCTTTCTCCTAATTTAAGTTTTCCTCCCACCCCCGCTTCCCCAGTGCCCTCTTCCCCACTTCCGATCAAAACGCTTTAGGAGTACGTGCATCTGGTTCAGGGCACTAGATACTACGCCATGTTTCCAAAGCAAGCGCTGAACAAACAAGAGGCGCTGACAAGGAGGCACGCTCCCACTCCCAGAGCACACAGAAGGCTTCCAGAGGAACACGAGCTAAACTCCTTCAGGGAGAGGCAGCAGCCAGCTGTGCCCGCTGCACTTGGTGTGGCCACCAGACAATGACCAAAGCCAAAGGAGCACCAAATGCCCTGCAGTCTCCATCAGAAATGTAGGCAGCCAGCACACAGGTCGCACACGTGGAGTCCTGCCTCCGATAAGGTCAGGCAGCGATGGCAACGAGCCTTCCAGGCCTCCCTTCTTTGCTATTTTGTTTGTGGGGAATAAACAAAATATACCTCAAAGGGGCTTGTGGTTTGGGGATGGGTATTACCACTGCTGCGTGCTGGAGGCCATGTCTCAAGATTTTCTTTGCTGTGCTTACTCTGCACCTCGCACAAAAATCGGATCCAAGTCCATAGCTGGACACTAGCCACACCACTGGTGCATATAAACAGTAAGGCTTCATCGCACTAGGAGCGACCCGCAGCTGCTCAAACTCTCCTCCAAGCAGAAAAAAAGCCATGCTGCGCGCTTAAAGCCCACGCACACTTTCTTCTCCTTGGTGTCCACAGAAACATCTCTCCAACTGCTTTCAGGAGTAACCCCGAGCAGCCAGACAAAGCCTGCAACTAACACCTCTGCTCCGGTGCTTTACAGAACAAAGGATGCAACATACAGACAGCAACAACAATATATCACACACATATATAAAGAACAGGAAGGATGCCAAGAAGACAAAACACTAACAGGAAAAACGTGAGTAAGGGGAAGCCAACAGTTAAAGCCTTCAAGGCTCCCTCCCCCAGCCCTCGCTCTGGAGCCCGTTTCCCTTTGGGGGAAGGAGCAGGCATGAGGACGCCTGCTTGTGCACGAACACACACACACATACACACACACACAGAGACCACCGCGTGGGCCCCTGTGCACAGTCCCAGCACCAGGCAGCGTCCCTGGGCCCGGGTACAAGCACGCTGCCTTCCCGAGGTGCTCAGCAGCAGCGCAACCTCAGGGGATGAGCCCTTGCAGAGCGCAGAGGCCACCAGCCGAGCCAGGACATGGCTACAACAGAGGAGGGCAACAGGGCCCAAGAGCAGGCTCCCTTGGCAAAACAAGATGCTCGCAGTGGGGGGGTCACTGACTCGTGGTGCCCAACACCAACCCAGCAGCAAGGCAAGGGTTTACTGAGACTTGAGCGCAGGGTGTTAGACCCAAAGCTCCACAAGCACCATGAGCCTTCCCTAGCTGACAGCAGCAACAGTTTCTCCTGAGAGGATTTCCGTGAAGTCCACTTCTTTTCTCTCCCAGTCAGCCCTGCAGATGAACACATCCCAAGGTCTGGGAGGATGGGTCACCTCTGCAACAGCAGGGCTTCTCAGTGGCATCCAGTGAAAGGACAAGTCAGCTTATACACGAGAAAAAACTTTTCTACCGAGATGGTGACCGACCACTAGAGAGGTTGTGGAGGCTCTAACCTTGGAGATACTCAAAACCCAACTGGACAATATCCTGAGCAAGCTGCTCTACATGACCCCACTCCGAGCAGGAGGCCAGACTTGGCCATCTCCAGAGGTGCCTTCCCATCTCAGCTACTCTGCCATCCTTTGCTGGGCACAGTTAGTTCGAGGCAAGGTGAGCTGTCATCTCTTCACAGGCACTGATTGTCCTGGCTGCGCGAGTCTCCTGTGGGCCATGGAGACTGAAGACACTAACAGCAGCATCGTTCAGTTCATCACACTCATCACGGGATCCTAACTGCAGATTGTCAGGCCCAAGTCATTTATTAAAGAAAAAAAAGCAGGATAAACTTGTGTAAACATATTGATGAAGGACCAATGACTGGGAAGCGATATGCTCCTACAGTACCTTTTAGAGACAGATCCCACACAGCCTCCTACTCCCCTTGTCCCACCCAGTCCTAACTTCTCCCTTTGATCTATCGTACCTTACACCATCGGGCTTACAAGAGGGTCAGGAGAATCCCATGTGTCAAAACAAACTGTATTTTCAAAAACCCCAAGTGGAATCAACGTACCGCAACCTCTTTCTTTGTGCACGCACCCCATGTCCGAGGAACAAGGCTGCAATGCAAGGAACGCAATAACTCGCAGTGTTGGTGTTCAGCCTCTGTGCAGAAAAGCTGTGTTGTGTATTATAATATGTCTTTAATTTTCTGATATACTCTGCTCTACTGACCTTCTCCCTCTCTAAGCCCTCAGAACAAACTCTGCTTGCTTATATGTCACTAACCTGATTTAAAGGTTCTGTGGCTAAAGTGACTGCCTTGCTTCTCCCTTTCCTCGGGCCCCTGCTCCTCCCTTGACTGCTAGCAACGTGGTCTCATCCCTGTCCTTGGTGGAAGACGTGCCTGATCAGATCTAATCGTTCCACTGACCCAGGGTGTGCCTACTTTTTCCTCCCTTCTTGCTCCTGCTTCCTTACTATTAGCTCCAACGCTTGTACAGCCCTTTCTGGGCTTGCAAGGGCTAGCAAGCTAGCTAGTTCAACCAGCAAAGAAATAAAAGGGGGTAAAAGCAAAAAGTTTTCTGCTCGGATAGTGGCATCAGTCACCTGTCATGGAAAACCTGATGACCGCTACAGCACACAGAAGGGAAGGGACAAAAAAAATCACATTGCTGGGACACAGTCACCGAATCTTTTGCTTTCTCCTCACTGCTTCCCTTCCAAGGACATTTGCTGCTCACCACATAACCATATAAATGGCAAATTGTTGCACAGACTACAGGAAAAAACTACAATTTGGTCTTAGTACAGGGACGAGCAAGACTTGATCTTTCAGACTGTTCCAACTGCAAACCCCACCACCTTCACAAGCAATGCCAGGGGCAAGCCCCATGGCCCCATGTCTAGCACCCAGGCCAGGGAACACACAGGCGGCAAAAACTTGCTTTCAGGGTTTGTCCAACATTACAGCGAGCTCTAGGAAGGGCAGGTGAGGAGGTTCCTAGCCATTTCTCCTTCATTACCTGCCAAAGTAAGCAAGGAACCCCTGCAGGCACCCATTTCACTTGCTACATTACCCCGACTCATGAACCACGAGCCAGCAGTGTGCCCTGGTTGCCAAGAAGGCCAATGGGGTCCTGGCATGCATGAGGAGGAGTGTGGCCAGCAGGTCGAGGGAGGACCTCCTTCCCTTCTACTCTGCCCTAGTGAGGCCTCATCTGGAGTACTGTGTCCAGTTCTGGGCTCCCCACTTCAAGAAAGATGAGGAGCTACTGGAGAGAGTCCAGCGAAGGGCTATGAGGATGGTGAGCGGACTGGAGCAACTCTCCTACGAGGAGAGGCTGAGGGAGCTGGGCTTGCTCAGCCTGAAGAGAAGGCTGAGAGGGGACCTAATAAATGCCTATAAATATCTTAAGGGTGGATGTTGAGAGGACAGGGCCAGCGACAGGGCAAGGGGCAACGGGCACAAACTAAAGCAGAGGAAGTTCTGTCTGAACGCAAGGAAGAACTACTTCCCTGAGGGTGACGGAGCCCTGGAACAGGCTGCCTAGGGAAGTTGTGCAGTCTCCTTCTCTGGAGATATTCAAGACCTGCCCGGACAAGGTCTTGTGCAGCCTGCTCTAGGTGATCCTGCTTTGTCGGGGGGGTAGACTAGATGATCCCCAGAGGTCCCTTCCAACCAAAACATTCTGTGATTCTGTGACTCGCCTCCAGACCAAGCCCCTTCTGCTGCATGGGAGGAGGCTGCAGACACGCAGAACAGACACTTGTGACCACCAGCCAAGCCTGACTGCTGCAGTGCACACACGTGGAAGACAGCTGAAATGGCATGGACAACTGTAAACGTGGTGCTTCTCAGCTCCCGAGTGCTCCACTTGACACATACAGAAACTGCATTTGGAGAACACAAAGTTTCAGCTTTGGGTTGGTTGGTTTAAAGGCAAACTGAACAAAACCCCACTGGAGTCCCACAGTGCGGGACAGCACAGAGTTACCACATGACTGGATGCTTCGGCCCCACCACAGGGACCTCTGGCACCTGAGTTGGTGGAATAGCTGGCAACAGCAGCAGCTCCTGGCAGAGGATGGGACAGATGCTCTGCCAGGGGTTTTGTAAACACTTGCTGGGGCACAGGGACCTTCAGTAACCACAGGCTCCACTCCAGGCTTTGGAATTGAGCAGGTTATGGGGGCCACACCATTGTTTTTAAGCTTGTTCTCTGTCCTTTCACCTCCTCACACTAGAACCTTGTAACATAGTCTTCCTCGTCTACTCAATACTAGTCACCAGGTCTCCCCTTGCCCAGACAGCTCAGGTTTCACTCTCTGAGGTCACCATTCAAGTCCCAGTTTCCTCACCCACGGCTAATCGCACACTCACTATCAGCTGTCCCAGGCAGGCCCTCTCTGCCCCTCCCCATCACTGCTTCCCTCTATACCTCTTTCCAAACTTGCCCCTTCAAATCATTGCTTAGCTGGTCCTTCTTTGCCCACAACTCGTCCAAACACCTTCCATCCTAAGGACTTTCTTTGGTGGCTTCTAGCTGCAGACTCTTCCTCCCCTTACTTGCCCCTCCCTGCCCAAACTAAGGGCTCTCCCACATCTACTCAACCTTCAGACCTGCCTCAGTTTTCCTCACCCACCCCTGTCCTACCTTCCTGCTCCTGCAGACACAGCCTCCGCTCCACACTTTCAGCCTCAGGAAGCCTCCACCACTCAATCTTCTACCTTAAAAGCTGCTTCCCTATAGCTTCCTGTTTTGGGGTCGGTTTTTTTGTTTTGTTCTGGTTTTTTTCACCTGCCCCCATGCCTAGGCTCACAAAGACAAAGCCACCTGGCTCCAGACTGGCTTGAGCACCTCCTTTCTGCCTGCCTTTACAGGGCAGAACTTGAGAAGCTTGCTTACTTCCCCAGGTTTTAGACCCATTATAGCTCTCTCCTGGCTATGAAACATTCCAAACTCCTGGATACAGCTTCTGCTGTGCTTATCTGAGACAGCACTTGCCCCGCGTGGGCAGTCTGCACCTGCACGTTGAAGACACTGGACCCCATACAAGCATTTCCACTGTCAATACCCTGAGTGGATCCTACATCTCTCCCTCACTGCATACACACACACGCACAGTGTAGCAATTACTCCTTCATAAGCAGAACGACTGCATCTTTATGTCCAAATCATTGACCTTGACTAGGATCAAGGATCTTTTTCTTCCTTCCTTCCTAGTCCAGGTTTTGCCTCTTCTGGATACTATTAAATCAAGCCTTTCCCACTTCTTTTCTGCTATGGTGCCTGCAGAATAATTGATGGCACAGGAGGAACAAACTCCTGGGCTGAGATTTACAAGGCAGTCCTACTAAACCCCAGGGATGTATTTGGTACCTCTGGCTCTGAGCTGCAGATGGCATGTATTCACTCACCTACGACTCCCAGGCTTGGGGTTTTATTATAGGACCAGTGTTAGGACTGGGCTGGCAGCAAGGCTCTGCTTGGAAAGAAGCTAACCCTCAGCAATGAGCAGAGGGGAGCCATGACAACCTGCGGTGGGCAATATTGCTGGGTCACCCAGGGTCTCAATTGCATCCTTAGGCCATCCCTGTTCTGCAGTAAAGCAGCTGGGTTCCTTGAGCTACTACCCTCACCTCCTGGCCATCACCTCCCTCCGCCATCCATTTGTTGAAGGTTGTAGGTGAAGCTCCACAGGAATAACACCAGGGTCACCTGCCTGGCACACGGAGCTGGAAGGACAGCACATTAAGTAACGAGGCAAGTAATGAAGATTTCAATTTCTAAAACCAAAAACCTCTACTGACCATGTGCCAGCTGAAATTTTTTTCTCTCAGAACCTTGAAAGAGTTAAGGTAGAGATGACACAGGAGCGGCAAAGGAGAAATTCCCAATCCAAACAGCATATGAACACTTCTGTTTCAAAGCATACGATTGCTATTAGCAAAAAAGAAAAGCCTGATGCACTTTCTAATGCAGGGGAAATAGCACATTTTTCTCCCCCAGCTTCACTCTGAAACAGCTGAAACATTTTGCCTGAAGGCTTTCAAAAGTAATTCAGCCAGAGGCAAATACTCACCACGGAAAACTGCAGACTGAAACAAAAACATTTGACCCGAAGGCAGAAATCGAAAACAGGGTCTCACAATGTGCATTGTCTTCTGTTAAAGGTGGGGCTCGCTGCACCCACTATTGTGAAGCTAGTCCCCCATTTCCCATTGTCTTATTTTCCCTTTCTTCTCCCTCTAAACACACAACAAACAGAAGAAAAGCTCAACAACTCAAAGCCTATTCAACATCCCTCCCGTTTCCTTCAGGCAGCCACACCCTCAGCTGGAAAACACAGCATTTCCAGGGTTAGCGGTGGGATGTTAGATGACCACGTCAAAACAGCAACGCTCTTTTTCTAACTCACTGCTCACCAGCACAGATTAAGTCTTGCATGTACAGAAGGTAAATAATGTTATTCTTTGTGGCAGCAAGTATGGTTTGTATTACTGCTTAGTGACGAGTCTTCACTCCTGCAGGTAGGTTAACAAATATTAAGAAAAAATTCACATGGGAAGGAAGAGAAAGATTCAGTATTTCCCAATCTGGCTGCTAAAATGAAATCCAGTTACAATGTTTAGCGGAACGACATGTTTCAGGCTAAGCTTTCTACAAAGAAGTCATGAACAAAAGACTGAAAAACAACCCCAAACCAACCCCATAATTCCAGATGGAGAAACCAGGACCCTGGGAAGCGAAGGCAGGAGCAGAGGACAGCTCTTCTGTGACGGTTCTTGGCAATACTAGATTATCTCCTTGTGTTTTAGATCTTGCATTAGCGCATGTGTGCACACAGTGGGGTTGCTCAGCCCCTTTCAAAGTGGGATAATATTTACTTACGCTTTGCAGCCTAATAAATGAAACTTCAGTTACTCTAAGTCCAGGCTGAAGAAGACATTAGCAGTGAATCCTGCGTTACTGAAGCGAACATGAGCTTGCTGATGACATCAGTGGAGCCGACATTTCATACCTGTTTTCTTTGGCTTTGAAACTACTCACGTACAAGACGACTGTAGTCAACATGGACTAAAACAAAAGAAATAGGGCCCAGATTTACATGAGGAGACATCTGCCAGCAGAACTATCTATCAGCCACATGGAGGGGCAGGATTATTCCTAGCAGATGCAGTGCAACTGGCTTCCACCCCAAGGAAAGATTGGAGGATTGAACTAGATGACCCACAGAGGTCCCTTCCAACCCCTACCATTCTGTGAAAAATGAAGCTACATTGGCAAACATGCGTTTCTATCAGTGCAGCCAAGTGGTGTAGGTACTTTCCCTCCTTTGATAGTAATCTGGGTTACCAATACACCAGTCCTACTACAACAGTAAAACACTTCTAGCGTGAAAAGTATTGGAAAGAATTCTAGGTTATTACTGTGCTTGTAAGAAACCCAAACATTTGACAGCATAGGAAACAACCTGCCACTAAAATGCAGTGCTCGGCTCATGAACCACACTGGAATTAACTTTTGATGTGGTGAGATAACCTCTGCTACTCTAGCATAAATGGGACCCAAAGAGGTCCCTTCAAGGAGCAACTCTGCAAAGAGTTTCCTGGCAGGAAGACAAATTGTATCACATTCAGAAAGGAAATGAGAGCATTAAAATAAGGAACCTCAAGTTCTTCCAAAATAAGTTATCATCAGGGAAGATAAATGGAGCCTCAGCAAATCTCTCCTTCGGTGGCCTTCACCCTGCAGGATGCTGACTCTTGCCCCTCCTGATGCGGATGCAGCGCGCAGCTTCCTGAAGCGTCCATCACCACAACCTTGGGGCACCATCTGCAGACCCCCTGGTCGCTGCATGCTCCAGGAGACCCTTCCGTACCAGCTCTGTGTCCATGACCTGCCGCTACAGTCTGTCTCTATTAAGGATCATCTTCTGAACTCAAGCAAAAAGTCACCTGTAGATTGGTTTTTGGTTCCAGAGACCCCACTTTCCCCCGTCTTGCTCAACCTTCTCTTTCCTCCCATCCTCACGCTCCCACATCACGGCCATCACACACACGATCTGCTTATTGCAGATCTTCTGTCTTTTAGAAATCTTTCAATCACAGCACAGCACACCACCCCCTTGTTCAACCTTCCTCAGCAGAGAGCAGGGCCAGGCAGCACGTGAGCCACCGAAGATTTACCCATTACCAAGAGGAAACTCGCCCAGCTCCAAAGAAGAAAAACCTCTGCAAAGAGGGCTTGCATTTATTTATCTTTCCAGGAGGAAAGCTGCTCTCTGTGGGTGTGTGCGTGCATGCGTGCGTGTGTTTGTCAGGACAATAGGAAAAAGGACATCGAAGCGGAGCTGCCAGGAAACAGTCGGCCATCTGCCCGTGTGGAGAGCAGTTTTTCCTTTTCTTTTGTACGAAGAGGAATGTAGCTGAGAGCCGCCATCCGCCCGCGCTGGGAGGAAATCTGAGAGCCTGAGCTCTGCCAGGGAGAGGAAACGTGGGGGAGGCAGCAAGCCTGCTCCGTGCGGTTAAGCGGTCATTGCACTCACAGCCAATAAAAGTGGGAAAAAACTCCACCCTAACCAAAAACCCCAAATCCTAGGGAAAAATTGCCCTTCCTCCTCTGCCCTTTCACTCTCAGCACGGTTCAATACTCTCTCCCTCCCAGGGTGATGCCGAGCACAGGAACCGCTCAAGGGACTCTGCAGCAGAACATGTCAGGAGGGCAACGGCCTGGGGAAACACCAGGGTTTCCCCCCGCACTGGCACTCCTGGGCAAGAAAGCAAGACAAGCAGAAAATCACCTCACATTGCCCTGTGGCTCAGCTGCCCATGTCCCTCTCGGTAACCAGGCATTTAGTAACCCAAATGCAGAACAGCTTGGGGAAGGACCTGTTGCTCTTTTGCTCCCCAACGCACTGAACACAGGTGGAGCATAAGGAGTAAGTCTGCTGCTTAGAACCATCCACACCTTCTCCCTCACCACCTTTTGCGCCACTTAGGACTATAAAAGAAAACTACGTAACAGAAGGTGAAAAGCATCAGATCTTCTGGTACCATCAGGCAAAAATGCTGGCACACCACCATGATAGCTTGGTAGCACATTCTTCTGCCACTCTGGTGGCAGAAAAGCACCCCCCCCAAAAAAAAAATAAAAAAATCAAAGGTAAAATCTTCAGCAGTGACTACACAACTTTGAAGTTCAAGACCCATTTTCGAAACCAACTGAGGATCAGGGGTTTTTTAAAACAAACATGGTAAAAGTGGCTAGCATTTTCAAAGAACGGTAAGCACTCAATTCACTTTTCACTGGTGGCAACAGGAGACATTGTCTAGGTACGGTTGGGAAAATTGAGAAAACATCTATCTGCATCTTCATGCATGTAAACACCTTGCAAACTCTGGCACTTACCAGGTGCCAGATCCTGCAGAACTTAAGGCAGGAGATGTCTGAGATAACAGGTCACAGTCCTGAAAAACACACTTCCACAAGAACGGATTCATCCAGACATGGTCTGAAGAGCTTCCTCATGTCCCGGCAGCTCACGAGACAGACTGACCCCATGACACTCTGCACCTAAGTGTGTCCAAGTCAGATCTGGACTGCCATCCACATGCCCCAGTCCCTTTCATAACGGAGACAGGTTTCCACATTCTGTCATGACTTTTTGAACGTTTTACTCCTCATAAAACCAAAACCACCAGTGTAGCACAGTGTGTGACCTGAAGCAAATTCTTTGGCTGCCTCTCTCTTGGGTGGATGAGAGAGAACGGAAACAAGTGGAAACAAAGTAGAGACTTGTTATAAGGAAAATGTTTTTCACCAGAAGGATAATACAGCACTGGAGGTTTTCAAGACCCAAGCAGATAAAGCCCTGAGCAACCTGGTCTGAGCTCAGACCTGAACCTCTCTGAGCAAGAAGCTAGAGTAGAGATCTCCTGCAATCTCTTCCAACCTGGATTATCCTATGACAGCCTGTCATCAATTACTGTAAAAGAGAGAATTCACTCATTTTCTCTGTGGAAAACAAAACAATTGCAAAAAAAATTCCCTTTCAAAACACTATTACTAGGAGAGTTTTCCTCCCCAACAGATACTTTTTGCCTTTCACCCCTTTAAACTCTCCATCTGACCAGCAAGCAAGCAATGAAAAATGGCTGCTAAAACAAGACGTACAATTACGCTCTTCCTAACACATTTCCACTTTCTTTTGTCCCTAGTAATCCTGTAGTGCCTAACAACTTCAACAGCGCAGTGAAAGCTATTAGGGAGGCCATGAATCCACCAGTAAGACTGCCTTGGCAAATACTGATGAGAGTGCTTTTTTTTAAAAAAATAAAGTTATTTATTGATTCAATTAAAAAACAAAACAGCAACTGAGAAATACTGAAAGCATTTACTTGGGAGATCTTTGGGGTATTTTTGTTGACACATTTCTTTGGGTTTCTCATGGCAGAAAACCTAGAAACAGGAGATTTATCCCACAGGCACATATTGTTCTCTGCTTTCGTCCAAGGGATGTGCTACAGGCAATACATATTCTAGAGGACTTTAATCTCCACCATCTACTTTCATATACATCAAACTGTTTGACAGCGGAGCAGAAGCAGAGCACCCACATACACTTTCCTCCATCAAGCCCTTATCTCACAACCGAAGCAGAGCTACTCTTATAGAAGCTTCCAACTCGGAGAACATGCATCCAATTTTTGTATTCCAGGGTAACCACAAGGGCGTACTCCACCCAAGATGTTTGAATGTTGTCCTGGACTGGGCCCCGACACTGTTTATCGTGCACAGGAAAAGCTCATTACTACAAAGCAGCCAGCACTGAATGCATTTCACAAGGGTACATTTTACAGGACCCAGAACAAACTACCAAAGTAGGAGTCTTCTGGAGCCAAACCCTTTGCAGAAGACCCTGTCCCCTGAACAATTCTGTGAATATCATCCCCTTTAACCTTCAATGCTCATAAATATCTCGTTCCAGTCCAACCTGAGGCAAAATCCTAGCTCTGCTGGAACTATTGATTTGACTCCAGTGATTTTGCTGCAGCTTGCTTTTCACCCACCCAACTGTCCACAGTCACCTCATTTCTGCTCCTCACCAACACAGGTCCACAGAAACCCAAGCAGAGGCCCCTCAGCTCAAGTCCATAAAGTCTCTCCTGAGGCAATAAGTCACACAGGTTTTCACATGGTGCTACAGAATACAAAGGTTTCCCACAGGGTGAGGAATGAGGTCTTCGCCCCCCCATACATGACCAGCACTAGGAGACAGATGACATTCCAAGAGGATGCCCTGACAACATGCAGGTTCCTCTGTGAAGTTCCCACCCGCCCTGCTCCAAAAACATCAGCATTACACACTTGGCTCTAAAGGTCCAGCTCAGGAAGAGAGGCTGTCCATAAACGTTTTTCTCACTGCAGAAGATGGTGATTTTAACAAATGCAGATGTTCTCTAGATTTAGATACCCTATTAACAGGCCAGTTTAGACAGGTACTCCTCACCAGAACCACCTTCTGTATGCAAAGGTAGACACTGCACTGTGTTGTTTTAATTATCCATGGCTGAACACAACGGATCTTTTGATAACAACCAGATCTTTACTGAATATAGAATGTCTACAGACATTACTGGCAAACTAAACCCAAGAATGATCTTCCAGGAGAAATTCCCCAAACATTTTCTTCAGTTAGAGCCAGCTTCTTTATTGTGAAATGACGTTACCTACCAAAATTGAGCCAGACTGGTATGTGTGTGTTAAACCTCCCATTCACAAGGAGCTGAAATACTTTGTTTAGGCTTCCCCTCCTTTCTACCATATTTTTTTGGAAGGTAAAAAAGGAGGGAAGGGAAGAGATGGGGCTACCTTGCCACCTTTCTCCAAACAGTTATTTAAATAATTTTTTATTCAACCACAAAACTGAAAAAGAAATACCATAAAATTTCCTGCAAAGTAACAAAAAGCCCCAAACCTCACTTCCAGGTCATTGCTCCGCTAAAGTTAATGGAGCAATGAGAGCTGACACCACCTTGTTTGTCTGGTGATCTCACCCACACATATCTCACTGTGCTTCATCAGTGTTATCACCAAGTTCTGCTGACTGTGAGGCAACTGCTTAAGAAAAGTTGCATTATACTATCTTCTGCCTAATTCTGCAGGCAAGGATTTCATGGCAAGTCACAACAACGTCTCCTCTATTGCAAAATACTGTTTGTAAGTTTAAAAAAAAAAGTTACACGTGCAATAGAGACAGTGAGACAGCTGAACTTCTTAAGTCCTTCAGGAAAAAAGAATGGGTCCATGACTACCTGTTTTCAGGCCTTTTCGAAAATTTCCTTTTAATTAAAAATAGAAAGAAAAAGAAAGAAAAAAAGAATCAATGTATTCCAAGGTCAGGCTTCATTATTCAAAAAGCAGATCTTTACCAAGAGCCTGAAGTCAAAGTAAAATGCTAACACTGCTACTACTAAAAACTGAATGGAAGGCTGCCTTGAGTGTGAATGAGCAGCAGGACGGGGATTGGCACATGTGACTAGTTTGAAGTATCTGTTCCTGCAGCAATTGTTGGTCAGAGTTGAAGTCCTTCACTACCATTGACAAGGCAAGTCCTCCGTTTCTGATAATATTTCTAGATTCCTCTGGATCAGGAAAATAATTTTACCCCATGCAACCAAACATTAAGCAAGTGGGACACAAAGCAATACATTGCATGTCACAGTAAGTTAAAGAAAAGAAAACTAAACAAAACCACGTCGTCAAATTCTGACAACTTTTTATGAGGTGATCCTATTTGTCCTTGAAACACATTCAAAACGGTCTTTGACTGACTAGTGGAGGAATTTAGGAATTTAGCAGGGGAAACCTTGGTTTCCCCCGAATTCACATACGCTAAGTCATCCTAGAAGGAAAGCTCCCTCCTGTGCAAACAAGAGGATAGCGATGTGGCAAGCTCTAGCACAGGCTAAGTGGCAATAGCCATCAGTATCCTTCACCAACACAAGCACAGGACTGTTGTATGAGACAGACGACGCCACAGCAAATCTTCAGCTTGGAGTCACTCACAGTAATCTCAGGGGACAGAGACAGAAATCTGATGCAAAAAACAGTTACCATGTGTTGGTTTCCCAGTAGGAAACCTCTCAGTCCTCTCTCCAAGTTTGACAAAGCTGAAAAATGGCAGCCAGCTAGATCAGGGCTTCTTACATCATCTGGAAAAGCTCAATAGCTTACACATCTCTCTAGTAAGCTTGCAGAATTTGACTACAGATTGCTGCACATCCAGCCTAGCACGTCAAGGCAGAGAAAAACAGATTCTCAATTACACCATGATCCTAAGCTCACTGAATTCACAGAAAAGCTCCCATGGACTTCAGTAGACTGTGGAGAGGATGTCTCAGGGTCTATTTTTTGGCCAGATGTTGGTTTTTGAAGTGCTACATGTGCTGGAGAAGACATCCTTCTTGACTTTAGTAAGAGGCATTTATTGCTCTTTGCAGCTATGCCGCTCTGAGCTCTGGATAACCCAAGACTCGACTGTTACCTAAAAGCAAGCGTGAAGCCTGTATTCACAGCATGCTTTGTAGCTGAAACACATTGTGTTTTTGTATGTTGAAAACATATCCATCTTCTGTGGGGGCTTAACAGCTAAAAGAAAAAGCTCCACTAGCCTGAAAAGTCTCTGGGAGCACTTTCCTTTTTAATTTAGCAAGGGGGTGTTTGGCTGACACCAGCAAGCAAACTCATATTTATGCAGTGCCCTCACAGTGCCCTGTGAAATCTGCCATTTCCTTCCATGACAGTCAGCGCTATCTATCACGAGAACATAATCCCTTAGGACAGGAGACCCGAGCCCCTTCGCCGCTCTCCTCTGCAAACAGATGTGTGCACTTTCCCCAGCTCTGTAAGTCACGGCCAGCTTTTGGCAAGGAACATCAGCAGTTGCACATCTGCAGAGGAGAAAAGCTTTCAGCAAAAAATACAGAGGGGGATCTCATCCTCCCCCTGCCTGCGAAGCAAGCTCAGCATTTGTTCCTCTCCAGATGACACCCCAATGGGCTGATTTAATCGTTCACATATGCATGCCTATTCACAACGCTAGCAAAATACCAGGGCCGTGACAGCATCTCACCTGAGCCGCTCACAGTAACATAGCTTGTCAGCAAGCACTTGGCAAGCAGTCTCGCAGGATATTAAGAGGAAAGAAACTTTCAAGGACATTGCTAATATAAAATGATTCTACAGAATACAACTGGGTGTACGAAAGACCACTTGTGATTAGGTAAACACCTAAGCAGGTGTTTAATTTTAAGCCTATGCTCAAAACCCACTGTCTTCAATTAGACTGTATGAAGAACAGTCCAAACTTCCCTGAGCAGGAATGATGTACTGCCCTGGGAGCCAAAGTGCTCTGCTGGGTGGATTTAAGCATGCGCTTAGACCTACACCTCTGCTTAAACGATTTGTCAAACCAGGGCACTGCACAGAATATTTAAGTGTAGCAGGATCACAGAAACACTTCACCACTTTTATTCCCAAAGGGAAATTTAATTAAAACACAGAGCATCTAGCCACTTCAAATTACTCTGGTTACAAAAAGCAGCAAATCCTTGCCCCCAAAACAGTCTCTGGTGGATTGCCAAAGTCCCCAGAAAGTTTCTGGAAACACAACTTACATGTCTGAGCTTGGTCAGGAGCCATCTGCTCTCAGGGATCTGCAGGATCAGGAGTCTCAATGCCTGGCAGGGTCCCACCCAGAACTCTTTCGTCCACTTCCAAGTGAGACGGCACCTTTCCCCACTCAAGCTGCCCCCAACCATCATCAGCTCTCAACATTTTAAGTGTCTGAGCCAGATTTTCAAATGAGCTCAGAGCCAAGCGTTTCTGACTGTTTCTCTGAAACCAAATCTTCTGCCAGGCAGTCTCCTGCACAGATATCTAACCAAGGCCAGGCCCTTTCAAGCAAGGTCGTCACCCCATATGCTGAACTGTTCAGCAAATCTGATTATTACCATGACGCCAAATGAGGAGCTGGGCATAGGAAGAACACAGCTGCCAGCCTCTACTTACAGAACCTATCTTTACACTAATCTCAATCCAGCTCGATAGCTCTCTGTTGTACGCGTGTTGAAAGGAACAAGGCTAGTGAAACAAACCTCTATCAACATTAGCAATACTATTTTACAGAGGTGTGACAAGACTTGCTGCAGTTAAAGGATGCCGCAGCTGAAAATAAAGTAATGCCTCTCCAACGGCTCGTGCAGCAACATCTGCCTTACTAGTGGCACAGCACCAGTAGCACCTCACAAACCCCACTTCAGGCATCACAGATAGAGCCAAACAGCAGCTACCTTACCCATCCAGCTTCATTCCTTTTGCCTTTTACTTTGATCTTCCATCACACATCTCAAAATGATCCATATCCCATGCCCACACTCCTAGATGAGACCTTGTCAGCACTGCACGTGAAGCCAACTGCGTGAAGAACCCTGGGGATGGCCTGGCTCATCTTTTAGAGGCTTTTCTCTGTGTGGGTTGGTGTTTTTATTTTAACTCCCTCTGCTTCTGGGCCCCTCTCCGTCTCTCGCCCCTCCCATCTCCCTCTCTCTGCTCATGAGGACAGAGTTTCCATCCTGGCTCCGGGCCAGCACATGCATGAGCAAACGCAGCGCTCGGTAAAAGCCATCTTCTGCTCCCTTTCATCACGTAAACAATGCTGGTTCACAGCCCAGGAGCACAGGGCTGCACGAGAGTTTTGGCTGCAGCGCAGGAGGACCGAGCATCTGCGACTGCTGCATGGGCTGAATGCAGCAGCCTGGCCTCACAGCAATCGCCTCCTCTTCTCACCCCCCTGCTCCCGATGAGCAACCCACGGCTTCTCCCCAACTGACCACAAGTTGCTGGTCAGATAGCCAGCACAGACATGTCTCATGTTCAGCAAAGGACCACGCCTAACAGCACATAAAGATAACAGGTAACACTCCAGTCAAAATCTTGTTCGCATGAGCAACTGAAAAAAGAAAACCAAAAGACACCGTGCAAACCCAGCTGGCAGTGTCCCAGCAGCGGGATGATGACCTCGCCCAAAATGTACAGGACCTCAAGAGATGTACTAACTCCTAAGAAGTTTAATTAGTAAAAACTGACCTTTAATCACCACTGTAACTACTGCTAAGTCCCTGGAACTAACACTATGCCAGCTGCAGCTGGTCTCCCTGACCTGGGGAGGGGAAGAAGCACTGAAACAAAGGATCAAGGGTACACCAGCACCCACACCATTCATTCCAGCAGGACACTACTCTTTCGAGCTTCTGTCTTTCCAGTTATGCTTGACTTCCCCCCCAGCTTTACTGTGGGACACTGTTATTTGCAGAAAAGACAGAAATAAGATTTTCAATACATGTTACGGTATTAAAGAAAGGAGTCCTAATGTTTCAAACTTCTTGCAAGGAAGGTTTCTCGTGAGCACCCCTTTTGAGGTCTTTGTCGCACATCTGTGGCGCCCCACCCTCGACCAGCAAAAGTTTTGGCAATGTATTTACCTCTGAGAAGTACAAAACAATGGGGTTTCAGCATAGGATTACCCTGGCCATCACACCAGGATTATCCCACGAGCACAACCTCTGCTGGGAACTGCAACGGTAACAGGCTGGAGCCACGTGACATGGCTCAGAGCTGTCTCAGCACAGGAAGGACAGACCCATCACAACGGCAGAGCCCCAAAGGAGTTCCACTGCAGGCTCTATGCCATGACTTCCCACTTAGCTCCCAGCTCTCTAAGAGGGATGAACTAGTGAGGACTGGCGTAAGCAGCAGGCACGTATCCATTGCTCCAACAAGGAACTGGACTGGGGACTTACGACTTTCACCTCATCAGTTCCATGTCTACAGACACAGAGTACCTTGACCCAATCAGGTGGTGAAGCACGTAAAGGTTGGAAAAAGATCTTGAATAGGACTAGCCTACAGGACCTTAATTGTTTCCTTATGTAAGATAGTGACGATGTCTTTTAGTGCCATACCGACAACAGAGACGTTGAACTGGTCCTCAGCCTGTTCTGTGCCAGGCTTCCAGGCAAGGACACGGCCCTTGGTTGAAAACCCAGGTTGCAGAGGGTCAGCAGCCCCAGGGGCTCTAGCTTCTTTGTCTTAGGCACCCAACTCCAAGCTCACCCAAGGCCCCGCAGGAGCCTACATTTTAAAAGCACAGCCTTCATGAAGCCAAGAGCCTGGAGTTCAGCCACATGGTGTACGCAAGGCTGATGACAGATGCCAAGAACGAAAGCAGTCTTCACTAAAACCTGGGCTGAAACCATCACCAAATGGCATGTATATTCACACATTTCAGCCTTTGCTTTCACTTCCAGTAGCTGGTAAAGCTGTTTAGTGGTGAAAACCAGAAAAAAAAATCCCATAAGCAAGATAACCGTACTATTGTCTTTTGTATTTGCACTTCAGAGCTACAACCCAGAAAACACTGCCTTTTCTCCAGCCCTGTCTGGGTAAAACAGTGCTCCCAGACAAGTACCCCTCAGATGTAATGTTATTTCACCTGTATCTAGGCAAAACTGGGCTCATTCATTTACTGCCAGAACTTGAACGCCACAAGGAATTTCTAGCTACATCCCACTCTCCCTTCTTCCCTGCGGAGTCTTCTCAGTCCTTATGGAACTGCTATGCAAGTTCATTAAAAGTCCCATTTCAGCATTTCCTTCATAGTAGAGGCCTCTTCCAGCCAGCTCTTGGGATCCTGCCAACAGACCTATCAGCCACTAGCACTCAAATCCTTCCGCTAAAAAATGCTTCCCCAAAGAGCTTATACCCCAGCTCTGGATGCCTAAGAGAGCTGATCATCGAAATTAACCAGCCTCAGCAAGAGCCTGAGAGGTTCTTCTACACTCTCATGGGCTTAACGCTGCACGACAGTGTCTTTTCTCCCCTTGGTCTGGCCTCCGCTTCGAAAGGGGAAGCTTCAGCACAGTTTTAGTCCACAAATAAGTATCAGGTGCTACAAAAGGAAGAGAACCAGCTGCCTTGCATGACGCATTCAGGGGGATTCAAAAGAACACAACACTTCTGAAACACCCAGCATCTCCCCATGTTTAACAGTCTGGCTCTGTTGCTGAAGATCTGATTGGAGAATTTCTTACACTTGGGGCAAGGAGTGCATCTGTCTCTGTGTCCCCAGAGCACCCAGCACAAGAGAGGTTTTAGTTCCTGTCCGTACGAGGTAGTTGTTAAGGCTGATCTTCAGAATAACTCAGTGGAAAAGCTCCTACTGAGTTAAGATCACCTCTGAAAACCACACTCTTTGCAGCTTACAGGGTCTTTATTTATCATCCCTTGTCAAAATGAACATCTCTAACATGTAAACACACCAGGCATGGGAGAAAGACCAGCATATTGCAAGCACTTGACAAAGGATCTAAGGGCCCTTCTTGTTTTTGGAGAACAGAAAACATCACGTGGTTGTCTCTGCAGACAAAATGTCCTAAAAGATTTCCCAAGGCAGCGAGCTGGGTACACTACAGGAAGCAGCACTTTGGGACACTCCACATGCACTTGCAGTCTGCAAGGAGGTTTGTGCTTGGGGATCTAAGCTGATGAACAGGGAGCACTTCTGTACTGCCTGTCAGGACAGGGAACATGCCGAAGGACAACTCAGGCTTCAGCACACAACCTTCTCACCCACAGGCAAAGAAAGGGCCTAGACGAGCCATGAATCTTTAGCCTGCTTTTCACATCCCGGGTCGCTCCAGCGCCCTTTGTCTTCAGTGCTTTCTCTTCTGCTTCTCAGAGAGATTCTGTATTACCCTGGGAAATCCTGTGGCTTTCCTCTCATTTCCACACTCAAGGAGTTGTTTCCAAGTCTGTCCCAGTGTGGTAGATATCCTCTCTCACACGCTGAAACAGTTTGGATTATTTTAAAAAACCCAACTACACAAAAAAACCAAACAAACAACCACCACCAAGCCCCACAAACACTACCCTGATGACAACAATTCAGAACACAACACAAAGGTCGAAGGAAAGCATTTTCTTCCTCTGGCAGGATGCAGCAACAACTCTCTCTCTCATGGTTCAGAAACAGAGCCAGTATACTTTATTAGACTTTGCTAGCACACACCAAGAATGCATGGTCAGCAAGGTGGCAGCCAACACAGAAAACAGCTTTTTAATCCACCAGCAACACCAGCAGCTCCCCTCCCACGAGCAAATAAAAGCCCCACGGAAACCCCTCTATCCTCTTTATCCTCCCAGCTGAGCTCTGCAACGGAGAAGCTCCTCTCCAAAAAGGAACAACCCTGCCTGGTTGGCCAGAGCAAAGGTGGCCGGGACCATATCAGGGTCAGGAACAGCTCCCATACAACTTGCTGATCTGCTCAGGAAACAAACCGGGCTCTTGTGAAGAGCGGGATGAAGCACTGTGTGCTTAGCCCTTACAGTCTGCTTCAGTGCAGCCCCAAGCAGCCAGAAAGCCTGCATCCCACCGCGACCATCCCTTTTCCAGCACTGAGCACCAAGGAGACTCACAGAGCCGAACTCTCTGAAAGCATCCCAACAGCACCTTGCACAATTTACCCTCCAGTTTGCATCTGACACCTGGGACCAAGGCAGCAGACAGCTGTCAGGTCCTCCTGGTTCCCTTCCCAGCTGTGCTCTCCTACTGCCTCGGTGCCCGAGCCGTGAGCACCCCTCACCCCTGGGTGCCACAGGAGGAAGGCGAGCTGGTGCTTCCCGCCTCGGGACAGGTGAATGCTCTGACGGATCCCACCCGGGAGCCAGAAGTGCCACCCTGTCAAGCACCCGAGCGCAGACCTTTCCTCCTGCTGCGACAAAGCCAGAGAAAGAGCGCAGGGCTAAGCCCACGGAGAGCATCGGGGCTCTGCTGGGGGCTCCTGCAGGGCCCAGGCTTCCCCCACAGAACTCGCCCGGCGCTCCCTCCTCCGCCTCGCTGCGGGGGACAGGGGCCGGGCCGGGGGCCCCACGCCGGGCTGCCCCGCTCGGGCCGCCGCCCTCCCCGCGTCCCCTCGGCTCTCCCCTCACTCGGCGGGGACGAGGGGAGCAGCTGCGGTCCCCTCAGCGGCCGGGGGGCTTTCGCCTCACACCTCCCCCTCCCCAGGCCGCCTCCCGAGCCCTCTGCCCAGCCTGCCCCGGTAACCCCCCCGCGCCTCCCCTACCTTCCTCGGCGGCGGGGCTGGGGGGCCGTGCCCCAGCATGGCGGCGCCCGGCGCCGGGCTGGCGGCGTGGGGACGCGCGGCTGGGGGCTCCCCGCCCGCCGCGCCATGCAGCGCCCCGCCGGCACCGGCCCCGCCCCTGCGCGGGTGAGGAGTGGGAAGGGGCCTCTCGCCCTCCCCCGGCACAGCCACAGGCGGAGCGGGAGCGGCCGCACCCGCTCGCTCCGGCGCTTCCCCTCCCGGCCCCCGGGCGGGAAGACTCCCCTCACAGCGCTCCGCCGCTCCCGCTCCTGTCCCTTTAAGGGGCGGGGCGCCGCCGCGCGCCGGCGCCGATTGGCTGGCTGCCCCCCCCAGGGGGCCGGTGAGGGCGGGCGATGGTGGTGGGCGGTGCTGCGCGGGGGGGCGGTGGCGGCGGGGCGCGGCGGGCTGCGGGCGGGGCACTGGGCCGCGGCGGCCCTGGCCGTGCCCGCCGGAGCCGGTGGGAAGGAGCGGGCGGGGCGGCGGGGGCCGATGTGGGTCGGGAAGCGCGGCCCGGAGCCGCGGCCGCGGGGGTGGTTGTGGCGGTTGGGTCTGGCGCTGCGGTTGGGCCTGCGGGCCCGCGGGTTGCTGCTGCGCTTCGGGCCGCTGCTGCTGCTCTGCCCGCTGTGCCGCCTGTGGCCCGGCCTGGGCGCCCTGTGGCTGCGGCTGCTGCGGAGGGCGGCCGAGGCCACCGGGCCCACCTGGGTCAAGCTGGGCCAGTGGGCCAGCACCCGGAGGGACCTATTCTCCCAGGCCTTTTGCGACGAGTTTTCCAAGCTGCACGTCGAGGTGAGCCCACACCCGTGGGGCCACACCGACCAGCTCCTGAGGAAGGCCTTCGGCGAGGACTGGACAGGCATCCTCAAGTTCCAGAGCTGGGAGCCGGCTGGCTCGGGCTGTGTCGCCCGGGTGTATAAAGCCTACGCTGACCTGACGGCTATCGCCGGCTCCCTGCCCGAGGAGCTGGCGCCACGCTCAGAGCTGCACTCTGCTTTCAAAGCGTGGGAAATGTCGGGTTTTAGAGGCCTCCTGGGGTGGCTGAGGAGGAGGAAGAGCGAGCAGATGCGGGACGAGAGGAGCAGAGAGGAGCCGAGCCCAGCAGATAGCCCCCAGAGAAGTGCTGGGAGTGGGACTTTCCTTAGGGAGCAGGCGGCCAAACTGCTCGTGAGTGCACATCCTTCATCAGCCAGACATCTCACGCCTGTAGCCATTAAAGTAAGTCGTACAGCTGGCTGGTAGACTTGTGAAAATACAGCATGCTAGACAACGCCAAGCAGATTTTAATCCCTGTAGAGATGAGCGGCTGGCTAGGGCCAGGCAGGGTGAGGAAAGTGATGCTCGTCTCCCTCAGTGACTTTTCTTAGCGCTGTGGCTCCAGCCAGCTGCAATCCAGGCTTGCGGTGGTCCCAGCTCTTCCCAGCCCAGAGAGCTCGAGTGTGCGTACGGCGTATGGTGCCATCAACGTGACGTGTGGATACCAGAAATGGCTGCAAGGGCCCAGTTTATACTGAAAGAATGAATATTAAGCTTGGTTCCACCGTCCAGAAAATGAATCCCCTTCTCTGCTCACATAAAGAAATCTGGAACAGATACGTTCTTTCCAGCAAAGTTTATTTAAAGAGATCTTATATTCGAGCTGCTCCAAATACTAGTCAGTACTGCCTGGTGGGGAGAGGGAGTGTGAAAGTAACGGAAAATGGCATTGGGTGACACTGTAGTCACCAGCACAGATATATTCCATTGACAATTATAGAAGGTTTCTTTACAACTTAATCCATGGCAAAATGTGAATTCTTTTGAGCACTAGCTGCAGAAGCCTTGTTTGCTCCCAGTTGTACGGGCTGGGTTCTGTCTATTCGGAACGCATCGCTTCAGCGCTGATTGAAATGGGGTGTCTGGGGAGTTGGTCTTGCCACTGTTCATTCTTGCACAGGTCCTGCACCCTGGGCTAATCCACCAAGTCCAGATGGATCTGTTCCTCATGAAGATGGATAGCCACATCATTGGACTTCTCCCCGGATTCAAGTGGCTCAGTTTGACAGAGGTCATGGAGAAGTTTGAGAAGCTTATGATTCAGCAGGTGGATGCCATGCCATGGTCGCCACATACTGAAACAGAACTGCTTTTTGTCTTGCTAGTGGCTGGCTCTAACTCTGCTCATAGTGCTGCTTTTTAAGGGGCTAGATGAAGGCTTGCTTGTTAGTTATGTTCTTTCTTGTAATCAGTCATGTAATGTTACTGCAGGAAAGCTTACGTGCTCACAGAGTAAAAAAGCAAAGCAATGAAAAAAATTTCACAGTCTTTATGAGATTTTCAAATCTTTTTGAAGACTTTGTTTTCTAGTGAACAGCCTGAACAACTAGCTAGCCGTAGTCATGGTCTTTTTTGCAGCATTAGGAAAGAAAGATGAACACTGGGGAGATGCCTCTCCTCAGGAGAAGAATCTCTCCAAACAAGTGCTCAGATGTGTGTTTTTTCTCTTTCATCCTAAATGTATGTTTGCAATCGGTACTCACTGGTCATCTTTATTAGCACTGAGGGGTATATATATTGGCATAACTAATATACTTTTACACAAGTTAGTAGTACATTCTATGTTGTATCATCATCATACTCACAGTATTGGTAAGGTCAAGCTTTGCAAATAGATCTGAAAACATGTCCTGATTCACTAATGACTTACAGAGACACAGTACTGAAGAGTCCTTATTCCCAAACTTACATACTTACACTACAGGCTTAAGTAGGCGTGTGTTTCCACTAAAATGAACCATTATCTGCTAATTTCATTTTTGTGTCTAGATTGCAGAGTCTGAAGTCTGTTATAAGCTTTTGAAAGCCTTCATACTTTTCTACTATCACAAAACAATCTACACAGCAAATCCATGTTGTAAACTGTTGACTGTATTCAGATGTGGCTCAAGGTCATTAGTGCCAGTTTAGTTGAGCAGAGCTGCTTCTGGGTGCTCTGAAGACTGAGGGTTAGGAGAGCATCTGATAGGCCTATTGTAATTTCATTTCTCTTTGAAAGAACAAGAAATGTTCCTGGGTTATTTCCCACTGCCATATGAGGGAGGTGAGGCAAGGTCATCCTGCCTCCTTGAACAGCAGTAGCAGTGGGCAGGAGAGATGCCCTTGTGTCAAGGCACTGGGTCACTGAAGAGCTGGGGCTGGGGCTTTGTGTAGTGGGTTATTTTGTATGTGTTACATTAAATTTATTCCTACTATGGCTGCCTAACTGTGAAGTGAGGCTAGGGCTGCAGTTCTTCTACCCTGTCTGTCTGCCTTGCTATTTGGATGGTGAGCTTTGGTTCAGGATCGGTCTCGCCCTTGAAAATAGTGCAGTCCTGGTCTTTTCTGAGGCACCGTGCCGATAGTAAGATCAACCTGTATTTCAAAGATGTGGTGTTGTGGGCCATTTGTTAATTCTGCTCTTCCATCAGGAAAGCTATAAGCATGTAAAAAGCACTACTCTCTGTTTTGTTTTCTTTCTGGCTTTCTGGCCAGTTCTGTTGGTATTGAGTATTGCACTGTACAGTCATGTCCTCATATAGGATCCTCAAGATCTAATTGCATCTAACTTCCAACCTGCTTTTTCTTTTTCTCCCTTGAGATTGACTTGCTCTACGAAGCCAGAAATCTGGAGCGCTTCCGACAAAATTTCCTCTATATCGATTTTGTGAAGTTCCCAACTCCCCTTCGCCCTTTGGTAACGACAGATGTTCTGGTGGAAACATTTGAGGTAAGAATTGCAGGCTCTGAGACCTCTGGTGGCAGTGAGAAGGCCCTCAGGAGAACGTGTCAAGGAGGTGTTTTTTGAGAAGAAGCAATCAGAGGCCAAAGGATGCTTTTCTCTATTTGCTTAAAGAGATTGGTGTCCTTCCTCAGTGTCTCTTCCACTCTCTTTGTCTGTAAACAGTGCATCCGAGAAGACAGGTGGCAGACAGCTCCATATGGAAGTGAACACTTGGCCTGAAACCAAACAGACCACCAGTGTGTCCAGCCACCATGAGCTTGCCTGTGCTTTGCAAACCAACACCATGCTTCAGCTGTCCTCTGTGGTGGGTCAAAGCAAGGAGCTCAGCAATCTGACGCTTTCTGATGCTTGCCTCACTTCCCTTGTGGATGTTTGAGTCACAGACCAAAGCTACTCTCAGCCCTAGCTTTCGTGCATGTGATCCTGGCAAGAGTTCTGCCCCAGGCTATGTCACGCCGTTTTTCCAATGGACACACTCTTGCTTCTCTCATGTTCTCCATCAAATTAGGTGCAACCTCTATTGAGCAGGTCATTTCTAGGTTATTGTTATCGCCTTCCCTCAGCTCTGGCCACCTAGGTAAAGGTGTGGTTGAAGGTGAGACACGGGGTGTGTTTGACTCCAGCTCTGTCTTTATTTCAGGAGAGTGAGCCTATTTCGCACTACCTGCATGCGGAGATTGCCACAGAGCTGAGGCAGAGACTTGCCAAGATGGGCATGGACATGCTGCTAAAGATGGTAGGCGCTTGGCTGAGGCTGGGAGGGAAGGTGCTTTTCCTGGTGAAGCTCCTCACTTGGGGTTAGAAGGCAAATATGGCTAAAGAGAGAATCCCCACTTGCCTCCCACGCCTCCTACCCTTCTCCCCATGGACTCAAAGACAGAGCTGTGCCAGTTGGAGCCAGCCTGTGGATGCCAGGTATCTCGTGGTAACCCAGGACTTGGGCTGCTAGGGCACTGTGCAGTGCCTGAGCTGGCAGAGGGAGGGTCTGTACTTCACGTGCAATGTAACACTAAAGCCTGGGCTGGATACACCACTACTGTAGACTTTGACTCAGAGCTTCTTCCACTGCAGAAGGGCAATCTGCTTGCACACAGCAGGGTCCTCCTGATCAGTACGTTGCTTAGGAAACCCACTAATCCATTTAACAAATATTTATGTACTGCCCAAAAACTATAAAGCACAGCGTAATTAGTGAATACCATGCTCTCTGCAGAGACTATGGATGTGACTGACAGAGAACACAGCTAGCAACTGTGTCATTTATTGACCCCTCCTCCAAAACTACCTTTTTGTAAGGAAGAACTAAATATGGAGTAGAGAAAACAAACCTGGCCAGATTCAGCTTCTGGCTGGCTAGTTCTTTTGTGGTTGAAATAATCTCAAATGATCTGGAAAGGAGCGTTGAAAGGCGACACAGGTGGCTCCTGAGGAGCCAGGAGAACTAGCAGGGAAGAGTTGCAAAAGAACCTCACAGTACTGAGTGCGTGGGCAGTAAGTGTCAGATGAAATTCAGCTGGTAACTGCAACGTCATGCTAGGGCGATGGCCAGGTCTGCGGTTCTGACTCCCTGTACTGAGACAGACTCTGAAATAGTTTTTACCACTCAGAAAAGCAGTGGTGGAACAATAATAGGTTTATACTAACATCGGATTCAACGGTCAGGAGCAAAGCGAAACCCCCAAATTTCAGGAGTAAAAAAGAGTTAAAGAGCAAAGTAACAACATTATAGCTGTAAGTAAAACAAACACCTATTTATTGAATAAATTCTGCAGTTCTAGTCCCGTGCTGTCCAGGCCCCTCCATTTCAAAGGCTGCAATAGAACTAGAAGAGGTGCAGAGGAAGGCGACCAGGATGATTACTGGTGTGGAATGGCTTCCATACAGGAATGGTGGAATAGTTTCGACTCTTAACTTGGGAAAGCAGAGAAATCAGTAGCTTATGACAAAGATATATACAGTCATGAGTGCAGGAGAGTGAATATGGATCTATTGTCTATGATTTCTCAGAACAGAACAATGAGGAGGACATAAAATTATCAGAGGTCATTTTTTTCAGGGAACACCTAAAAATATCTCCCTTTTTCACGCAGCTGTAATTATTTACGTGGCAAACATGAAATGAAATACAAAGATAACCTCCTTGGGGCAGGAAGTCCTGCAGTCCCATGTGGTCAGGAGGGTTAGTGGGGAAGTACTACCTTGTGCTTGCCCTCTTGCTAGTCCTTTCTGCTAGTAACCACTAGCAGAGGCAGAGAAGTGCTGCATACATTGGTTTCTTCTTAAATTTTTCCTTACTTTTCAATACAGTTGTAATGTGGGTTGATGTCCCAGGCTAGGCAAACATAACCATTCACTATAACCCATGCCACTGAATAGAAAATGCTTTATTTTTGCTGCATTACTCTTTGCCAAGGCCCACCAGCGTGACCCCAGTTTAGGGTTAATTGCCAAAGAGCACTGCCATTCCCTGCTGGGACTCCTGGCCGTCCTACCTGACCTCTAGGAAGCACAGAGGACTGGTTCACACAGCTCTGCTGACTCCCCTAGAGTGAGTAGCACCCATCCATTTCAGCACAGCAGGTCTGCAGCAGAAGCCTAGTGTGATGCACGTTACTAACGACAGCGAACAGACCAGAAACAACCCTCTGCTGTTTGCCTGGGAGTTTTGGCATGGGCAGGTTTGGTTGGAATGAGCTGCTCTAAGACTTCCCTGTCCTCTAGGTCTTCGTTGACAACTTTGTCCATGCTGACCTGCACCCTGGGAACATCCTGGTTCAAGGCATGGCCCATGTCAGCACCAGCTGCAAGGAGCAGACAGCCATCGTGGACCTGTGCGACACACTTGTGGTGGAAGTGCGGCCTCCCCTCGGGCGGCTCTGCCTGGTGCTGCTGGATGCAGGGATCGTGGCGGAGCTGCAGGGCGCTGACCTGCAGAACTTCCAGGTGGTTTTCACAGCAGTGGTCCAGGACCAGGTGAGGCCTCTGGCACGGGGCTGGGGAGCTGAGGCTGCGGAAGGGAGATAGCTGCAGAGTCTGATGGTGGAAGCGGTAGTTTTCTCTCTATTTCCGTTTACAATCCTCCCTAGGAGGGGAGAGGAGACTTGCTAGCATGGAAGCCATACTAGACACCGGGATAAGATGTTCAGCCACGGCAAGGAGGCTGCCAGAGTGGAGTGATTTCAGTGGCCTGGGAAATGGGAGGTGTTAAATGGGAAGCACTGGCTGCCACTCCCTGGTTAGGAGCACGCTGGGACTGCCTGGGAGCCGCTCGCATTTCAGAGGCTGTTGCATAATCTGCCAGATTTTGCTGGAGAAGAAGAGGGAGTGGATTAACGTCTTGGTCTTGCACACGTTCCCTTCTGCAGCCTTGCTGCTGGGAAGCTCGTATGCCATCCTCCATGTTGCTGTTGTGTCAGTGTCTGTAGAGAGGAGGAAGCAAAACAGGTGGGATGGGCAGGTCTGACCTCTACCAGGTTCCTCTGTATAAAGGGAACTACTTTATACTCCTTCCCACTTATTTAAAATACACTCTCAGATGGATTAGATCATCCAGTGCTGATGTCTCCTGTTCATTCTGAGAACAAGGATCTGTACTCATGCTTGCATGCTGCTGCTTCTCAGCTGTGGGTTGGATGGCTGAACAGCATACCTGGAGGGACATGTTTGAATTTGATCTGTTTAATCTGCCGAAGCATACTGAGGCGTCAGTGCTAAACCGTGTATTGAGGCCCATCCTGTGCTGTCAGACTTACTTCTCAGTTACCAAGCAAAAGCTGCAAACGTTTGACTGCAAGTCCTTCATGGCTCCAGATGGGTGTAATTCATGATCTGCAGGTGAAAAACTTGAAAAACTTCTACATCGTCTCATTGCCAGACCTGGGGCCTTTGGCTCTGTTGCTGTCAGACACGACTTCCCAGAAGAGCTCTAAATCCTCTCACAAGCAGAGCCTGGGTATGGATCCCTACCTTTCTCACCAAGCATCTGCTGGTGTAGAATCAGCTCGCTCTTCCTCCGCAGTCTGCAGATGGAAGGTTGGACTTAGCCCATAAAGGAGGTTAATAGATACCCTTCTTCACACCAATATGTCCTCTGTTAAGAAGAAAATGCCAGTCCTGTGGGGTTTATTTTTCCCCCTGAAACTCCTCCTGATGGCCTGAGAGATGTCTTTGTTGTGTTCTACTCTATAAGACCTGCAAGAAAAATAAGCAGGGTTTTGCCAGCTAAGACTTTTGGACCAGTTCTGGTCTTCTGCGCTTGCTTCTGTTGATTTGTTTGGTCTCTGTTGCTGGAATGGGAAAGCATGGCCCTGGGAGTTCTCCCTGCAGTATGCCTCCTCCAGGACCTTTGCAGTAGAGGCCTTCCAGGGATGGTGACGTGCAGCTCCCTGTAGGGCTGCTGGCACCAGTGATCAAGCTCTGATTCTCCTTTCCAACTTGTTTCACAGGGGGAGATAGTGGCAGAACTGATCCTTCACCACGCCCGTGCTAACCAGTGCCAGGATATTGAGTGATTCAAAGCTGAGATGGTGGAACTAGTGACCAAGGTTTGGAGGAACACCATTGCCCTAGGAAAGGCAAGTGCACAAACAACACCCCGCCCTCACTTACCTGTAATTCAGTGCAACTTAGCTTTCAGAATGTCTGTGTGGAAAGGCCAGCTCTGATCTCTTCAGCACCACCAACCAGTACTGGGTGCCTCTAGTCTCACAGAATAACAGAATCACAGAATGTTTGGGTTTGGAAGGGACCTCTGTGGGTCATCTAGTCCAACCCCCTGGCCGAAGCAGGGTCACCTACAGCAGGCTGCACAGGGCCTTGTCCAGGTGGGTCTTGAACCACAGAAGGAGACTCCACAACCTCCCTGGGCAGTCTGTGCCAGGGCTCCGTCGCCCTCAGAGTGAAGTTCTTCCTCATGTTGAGCTGGAACTTCCTCTGCTTCAGTTTGTGCCCGTTGCCCCTTGTCCTCAGGTGCAGCAAGTCTTGTCTTTTAGCAGCAGCAAGTCTTGCTTAATAAGAAAATGCTTTCTTATTTCCTGCTCAGTAAAAAAACCTGTGTGTTTGTAGGTGTTACTCATGTGGCTCAGTCTTGACCACAGGGGTTTTTTTTATCAGCTGTTAACTTCTCCTTTTATATTCCAGCTTCAGGTGGCAAATCTACTCTCCAATGTCTTTAAACTATTGATGACCCATCAGGTAAGGTCCTGCCACTGTCTGCCTTCTAATGCCTGGAAGTTCATTTGGGGAGAGAGCAATACTGGGAATGTGAAGGGCTGACAAGGAGAGGGACTGTGGCTTTGGAAGTGAAGTGCTAGGAGGGGGACTGCAGGCGTGCATCCACGTGTGGCAGGCATACTGTTTCTCAGGCCTTGATACGCACCCTACCAAGAACAATTTCTGTTTTCTTGGGTTTTGTCTTAGTACTGTATGTAATGGCTGATATTATTTACTGAAAAGAATGTTGCTGTAACAATATCCTATCTTTTTTATAGTTCCCTACAAGGAGAAAATGAGATTTAATATATGTTCCACTTGCATGTCATTGCATGTTTTCTTCCCGGGACCTCTTTGTTGATATGTGGTTTATGTAACAGCACTGGGCCATTTTACTGGTTTGTTGGAGGCCTCAAAAACGGGGAGTTGCTCACAGAACAGACGTTCCTTCTTACAGTTGATAGTATTTGAGGGACAACTTTCTATGGCTGCAGACAGCTTTGGAGATCAACAGAGCTATGGTGGCCTGAAGTAGAGGCAATGAGAAGGTTGTCAGCCACAGGGCTGCCCAAGCTGCAAAGGATGCCCCTAAACTTTCCTTAGTGAGAGGTTTTTGTCACTGAGCCTCATTAAGCTGGTGTCTGATAACACTAAATGTAATTTTGGCCCTTACAAAGCAAGTCCTCCCAGCTCCATGAAGTCTTAATGCCCTGGTATGCCTTGAAACAATCCTGGTGCCTGGCTGGCAACTGGGGAGTAGTTTGTCTACACACAGAGCAGAGGTTCATTTCCTCTAATCTCTGGGGGCCTTTTGTGGCTGTTCAGAAAGTGAGCTCCCACTTACACAAGTGCATGTGTTCAGGTACGTTGGATACTACTGCACTCCTAAGCTCCTGCTATTCCAGCCTAGAAAAAACACCAGAACACATTCTTCTTCCTGGAACTGAAAACCAAACTCTTGCGTTCCCTTAGGGCTCTTCCCCTGAAACTGATGTCTTGTTTTTGGGCCTGCTGCTGGATTTCTTTGTGTTCTGAAACCTCAGGTGCTGGTGTTGCAGTATGAAAAAGGCCCACTGAATTCATTCAGTCACTTGTGGTTCTAGGTGAAGCTCGAAAGCAATTTTGCTTCCATCATCTTTGCCATCATGGTTCTGGAAGGTCTCGGTCGTTCGCTGGACCCTGAAGTGGACATCCTAGAGGCAGCCAAACCACTGCTCATCAAAACTGCAGCTTCTGTCCTTCAATAGACTCACGTGGCTGCCACCCTCTCGCTGTGCGGGGTTCCCTGAGTCCTCTGTGAGCTGACGGAGAAAGAAGCTGAAGGTGAGAAGTCATGTGCACCTTGGGGAACTGCCATGCAGTGGTTGCTCTCCATTAACGTTGCCTTCAGCCATTTCAGCGAAGCACCAGGCATGGGATGGTTAAAATGTCTATGCCAGAAACCGGGCAGACTTTGCACACTTGGAGAGTTCGGACTCGTGACGCAGTTCTGTGAGCTAGTGTGCTCTGACAGGTTTTAAACGCATCATGTAGTTGAGGTGCAAAAGATCACTGCAGCCTGATGAGAAAAGCAGTCTTATGTGTCTAAAAGTCTTTAAAAAGATGTTCATTGATGAATTCTGTTTTTAAATGTATCGGGTTAAATATTTAAAGATAATTTACTGACACGTCTGTCACTGTGGTATGAGAAATAGTGTTCTAACAGCTCCTAAGCAACTAATTCAGGCTGAAAAAAGCCAATGAACCGTTTTATCTTTTGTACTTTTAACTTCTGCTTTTATTGTAGAATTGTCCTGAGATCCTGTGTGGAGTGGTCTGTTTTTATCATCCAGAAAGCCCCAAGAATTTGCATATTAAGGTTTTGAGTTGACCAGGGTGAGACTAAGGGAGCAAGGGGGAGAGTAGCAGGAAGGAAGCACACAGAGGGAAAAAAAAAACCACACCACAAACTTTTTTTTATGCTTCAGGAAGAAAACTAAGACCAGTACAAATATTCCCAGAGGGTGTTTTTTATTACAGAATTAGGTGTTCTCCCTAGGCAGGTATTTTCTTTTGCTGTTTTTAATCCAAACTCCTATAGTATTGTGCTAGAGTACAGAAGTTTGGGGAGGGGGAAAAAAGAAATTAAGCTAATTGACTGAATTCAGACCAGTCAATGTGTTGTGCTGAGGTGATCAGGAGGATCGAGAGTTTGAGGCTGATAATCCTGCTGCTTCTCCTATGGGAGGGGGGACAGGGGGATTCAGCCTGGTTTCAGGAAGGACACAGGGAAGAACGGGGGTGGGGTGGGGGTGAGGGTGGCTGAACCAGCTCCCCTCCAAGCCCCTCTCCGAGAAGCTAAGGAATGAGGAAAGAGACTTTTTAATAAATACTGGGAACACTTATTCAGTATTGAACACACGTAAAGGGAAATATAGTCGTAAATCAGTAGATGTTGTTGGTGTGACAGGGCAAAGAGAAAATAGGCCTTTTTTTTAGAGCCATTGAAATTTAGATTGGGAAAACAGTGGGTAACTCACCAGTTTTTATATATGCCTGAATGCCCTTTGCCTTTATTAGGGCAAGACTTGCTAAGTAAATTAGAGGCACAAATAACTTTTAAAAATGGGGAAACTGAATTATTGATACCAAAACCAAAAGCCATAGAGGGGAGAGTGTTTATGTTACAGGATTCTTTTAAGGAGGAACAAATTCCAGAAGAGGTGGAAGAGGCAGTAATGCCCTTGGTTTGGGCAAATGAAGTTCCGGGATGGCCCAAATTGGCAGAACTGGTGCAAGTGACCTTAGAACCTGGATCCAAATCGGTAAGACAAAAACAGTATCCTATTAAGTGGGAGGCTCGAAAAGGATTGGAGGGGTTAATACCAAATTTTTGGACTATGGACTTTTGGTAGAATGCGAGTCAGAATATAACACTCCTATATTACCGGTAAGGAAATCTGGAGGAAAAGAATACCGGCTAGTCCAGGATTTAAGAGCTATAAATCAGATAGTTCAAGATATACACCCAGTAGTAGCCAATCCCTATACTTTACTGACATCTCTGAAAGAGGAACATAAATGGTTTACTGTACTAGATTTAAAGGATGCCTTCTTTTGCATACCTCTGGATATACAAAGTCAAAGCATATTTGCTTTTGAATGGGAGAGCCCTGCAACAGGACGAAAGATGCAATTGACATGGACTGTACTTGCACAAGGATTCAAAAGTAGCCCCACAATATTTGGGAATCAGTTGGCAAAAGAATTAGAAATATGGAAGAAACAGAGCCAGGAAAAGAGAGCGTTGCTGAACTTAAAAAGGCATTGATGATGGCCCCTGCCTTGGGTTTACCTGATCTAACCAAACCTTTTGTGCTGTTTGTGCATGAGAGGTAACACCTGGCCCTTGGAGTGCTGGCACAACGTCTGGGATCCTGGAAGCGACCAGTAGGATACTTCTCTAAACAACCTGACAACGTGAGTAAAGGATGGCCGGGATGTTTATGTGCTGTGGCAGCAACAGTATTGCTGATTCATGAAGCTCGAGAATTGACTATGGGCCAAAAGATGGTGGTGTATGTACCACACAGGGTGGTAACTGTTTTAGAACAAAAGGGGAGTCATTAGCTATCCCCTAGCAGAATGCTGAAATATCAGGCTGTCTTGCTGGAACAAGACAATGTGGAATTAAAAACCACAACCGTTGTAAATCCAGCAATGTTTCTGTTGATGGAAAATCCGACAGAAAGTCTAGAACATGACTGCCTGCTAACTGTTGAACAAGTCTGTCCCAGCAGACCGGACCTGAAAGATGAACCTCTGGAAAATACTGATTTGGAGTTATTTACGGATGGGAGCAGCTTTGTGAAAGAAGGAAGATGAACGGCCGGATATGCTGTCGTCACCACCACTGAGGTACTGGAGTCAGGAACGCTACCTGCAAATACCTTGGCACAGAAAGCAGGACTGGTGGCATTGAAGCAAGCCTTGTGAATGGCAGAAGGAAAGAGGGTAAATACATGGACTGATTGCAAATATGCATTTGGTGTGTGTCATGCTCATGGGGCTATCTGCAAAGAAAGAGGACTGCTGTGAGCCTGAGGATCATCGATAAAACATAAAGAAGAAATCCTCCAGCTCCTAGAAGAGGTGCAGAAGCCAAAGGAAGTGGCGGTAATGCATTGTAAAGCTCATCAATTTGGTCAGACAGCTGTAAACACAGGTAATTGACTGGCGGACAAAACGGCAAAGGAGGCTGCAGAACAAGGTAGCCTTGCACTAGTACCAGTAAAACAGATAAAAATCCCGAATCTGAAACCAAAATATAGTAAATTGGATGAGCAATCAGTGGAACAATTAAAAGCATCACAAAATACAGAAGGGTGGTGGGTAATGCCAGAAAAGCAGGTAATAGTAACCCCGCAAGTTATGTTAGAACTTGCGTAAGAAAAATGTGCCAGACAGATTGGGGTGTCGATGCTAAGGTCTCGAGTTTAACATCATCTGTAGTGTGTGTAGAAATGACAGGAATAATTAAATCAATAGTGGCCACGTGTCCAATGTGTCTCAAAAATAATCCATTAAATTGGAAAAAGGCACCCTTAGGAGTTACGAAACAGGGTAACTCCCCAGGAGACTATTGGCAGGTTGATTTTTCTGAATTACCTAGGCAAAATGGGTTTAGATATTTATTAGTATTAATTGATACATTTTCTGGATGGCTGGAAGCCTTTGCTTGTTCCACCAACAAAACAAGAGAAGTGGTTAAATTATTGCTAAAAGAAATAACACCAAGGTTTGGGGTACCAATAGGCATGTCTTCTGATAGGGGACCACATTTTGTAGCAGAAATAGTTCAACAAGTAAGTAAAATTTTAGGAATAAATTGGGATTTACATACCCCCTGGAGGCCGCAATCAAGTGGGAAAATTGAAAGAATGAAACAAACGTTAAAAAGACAAATAAGTAAGATTTGTCAAAAAGTATCTTTAAAATGGCCACAAGCTTTACCATTAGCACTCCTGAGAATCAGAATTCAACCAAGATCTAAAGATGGTGCTAATCCATACGAAATCTTGTACGGCAGACCTTATCAACCTCCTTTAATCTCAGGGGATATGAAAATAGCAGGGGAAACATTTAAAAATGTATTTGGTTTCTTTAGGAGAAACCCTTGAAACACTCTGAAAATATGTGTTGCTGACCCGATCACTTGCTTTGGATACACCTGTGCATCAGTATCAGCCAGGTGATTTCGTGTCTATAAATCCTTAGAACTCTGAACCACTGCAGGGGTCCAGGTCCAGGGACATTTCTGGGTACTGTTAACAACTGTGATGAATGTAGAAGGGGTGGAACCGTGGCCACACTACACTTGAGTGAAGAAGGCCCCTTCATG
The DNA here is from genome assembly GCF_030867145.1 of Opisthocomus hoazin. Taxonomy (NCBI): domain Eukaryota; kingdom Metazoa; phylum Chordata; class Aves; order Opisthocomiformes; family Opisthocomidae; genus Opisthocomus; species Opisthocomus hoazin. The sequence goes on along the minus strand of NC_134421.1, from coordinate 9,417,018 downwards.
GAGAATCATCAACAGAGATCCAGAGACTGCAAAACTGATCTTAAACTATATCTAAAAGGGGGGCTATCCTTGTAAAATATGGAAAAAATGAATTCTAACCTGGAGACTGATGCTGGTGGGAGCATTGTTTAAATATTATTATTTCAAAACTTCCAAAGGGGTGAAATGTGCATCCAGCGCTGCAATAAAGAATGTCTGCATTTTTTAACAGTACATTGGTGTTAGGAGGTTTTATTCCCGGATTTTCGGTGACAGTTGGACTGTGTTTCCACCCCTGGGGCAGTCGATTCCAGGTGTACTGGATGCCCCTCCATTTGAAAGCAAACTGTGGCCTGCACTCTGCTGCCAAAGGGATGGAGAAGAATGCATTAGCGATGTCAATTGTAGTGTACCTCTTGGCTGCCTTTGGCTCCAGCTGATATTGAAGTTCTAGCATGTGTGGCACAGCAGCACTCAGCGGTGGTGTGACTTCATTCAGGCCACAGTAGTCTTGGGTGAGTGAGCTTTGATGATTACTCCTTGACTCTCCAGCTGGCAGGTCAGCTGATGAATGGGGAGTTTGTTTTGGAGGACTTCGGGCATGTAGATGTGTGTGTATTTGGTGTAAGTGGTTACTACCCAGTGTGTGGAGGAGTAATGGCTGCTGTAGTGTGTGGTTGGCATCATAGTGTTTGTTGTTTCCTGTTTCTTGTGATGTTCTTCCTGTTTGTGGAGGAGTTGGAGATCATAGGGTTGTGTTTGGTAACTGTAGAGTGTGTGTTTTGGTGTCTGGAGGACTTCTGTAGGATAGAGTTGATGTGTGGAATCATAGAGATTTAGTTCTGGTTTTGTGGAGGAGTTGTACACCAGAGAGATGTAGTTCTGGAAGTGAGAAGTTGCATGGTGGTCATACACTTGTGACTGTGGAGCTGGTGTGTGTGTATTGTGCTTTTGGTGACTTGGGCATCATAGAGTTGGAATTGCAACCATCGAGTTCATTGTCTTGTCTTGTGGTTGGTGTGCTTGTTTCAGATCTGTGTGCGTATTATGGAGTTGTTGTTTTGTGTTTTATGTGGGTGTGTGTGGGGGGGGCAGGTTTTAGGGTGTGAGTGTTGTGGGTGGTGAGTGGTTGTATGTAGTGTTATTTGGGTGTCTGTTGTAAATTAATTTTAAAAGTCTAGTGCAGCAGTAGAAATTTGCACCCACGCTGGAAGTAATTTTTTGAAGTTGTTTACGTAACTGTTACTTATATTACTGCCAAGGTGGGTGCAAATTTCTACAGCTTTAAAATTATAGGATTTGAGTAAATGTTTGTTTGCTCTAGATTGCAACAGACTATTTTGCACTTTTTAGTATTACTTAGTTTCAGGGCTGAGACAAAGAGGAAACAGACAGACTGGCAGCCAACAAGAAAACAGAGACAGGTATAAGACATAGTGTGTCAGTCTGTTTTAACCCTCTGAGAAAACAAACTTCACACAAATAGCAATGACAACTACATCCGAGAGCCAGATTTTGTTTTGCGCTGGTATTCTCGGTCTAAACCAAAGGTGACTGAGACCAGCAGAGCAAAAACTAATACAAAGACTAACACAGAGTCTGCCAAAAATGTTATTTTTTCCCACTTCTGCTTGTTCTGCAAATGCTAACTGTCAAAAAGACTCACCTATCAAACACAGACAGAGGAAAAACACACAATGCTACGACACATAAACACCAAACATTTTAAAGACAAGGAGAAAGTCTATTCCTCTGTGCATACATTCCCTCAGTAGCATTAGACTGCTCACTAAAAGGAACTGGACACAGAAAAGTATAACCTTTATTACACTTCATTAAATTTTAAATAAAAAGTTTAATACAGAGCCAGTTTTCTTTTGCTTGCTACATATTCCCAGTGCACAATGTCTCAACAACCTTATGTACCTCTAGTACTTCTGATGGATACTGCACATGTCCAAATTTGAATTCCCTTTAGCAGCTCCTTGGATGGTTTCTCCACAGTACAACTCCCCGTTCATTCATCGCCTCCGTTGCCCCGTGAACATCACTGTCCGGTTTGGACATGTGTTACACCCACCTATTGCTCTACAAGACCTTCAAACTACTCCTCCCTCTTAGATCAGCAATTATGCTACCCCTATTAAGCTGTGCTCCAAGTAGTAAGACGCAGGATTTCTTTTAAACCACTGACAGCTACGTTACACTAATGGGATGTACAACTGGCCCTCACATGCCAGTTTCACCTTAATTGGTCATTTGCAACACAGTTTCATTGCCCTTATACTCCCCAGCCACACCTGGCACTATCTGCAGTGCATTTTTTCCCCAAACCGTGTATTTACCTATGGACGTTGAGGGCCGCCCTTAGTTTAGCACCGTCATTTCCAGTCTGTTGAGCACTGGGATGGTAGCCTACATCGTTCACTGTCCTACGCTTCAGTTTCTCTCATTTTTCCAGATTCATCTGGCTCACTACTGACGCCGAGAAAGTTTTCCATTATCATTACCCACATTCCATTTCCACCATTTACTAGAATAGTACTATAGGACTTACTGCCTCATTCATCTTAACTGCTGCTATTACTTTAGTCCATTTTAACTCATTCCATGTGATCCTTGAATCAAACTCTACAAAGTCTCCATTACAGCTTTCAACACCATTGCACCTGTAAATCCACAAACCCTAGCTACAATCCTTCCTGCCTTGCTCCCTTCCGTTCAGCACAGAAGCCACTGCTACACATAAATAATTGTTCCTCCACAAGGCAACATCATCTCTGCTCCTTGCACACCCAGGCAGACTATGACTGAGCTCTGCTCCGCCCCATGAACTCTCCTCTTCAACCTACATGCTCATATAAACATTAAACAGACCATTCTGTCACAGACTACAATGACCACAGCAGTTTACAACCCTAACACTCTACAATACAGTTAGGCCAACTTGCTACACATGCCAGTCCTTGTCAACACTGCCATCTAGTCCAACTCCCCACACCCTTCTGCTCCATGAACCTCAATCATCTTCCTATGACTGTCTGCTACAGGTGCATCCCTGCAGTGATACAGAATTCCAACATTCCAGGGGAGCGCTCCCCAGAAACAGTATTCCCTGAAGCCCCCAAATTCACCCTGGCTGCCAAAACCCCGGCCCGAGCCTGCCCACGGCCCAAACATTGGCGATGAATGTCGCCTTGCAGAGCGGCCAGGACCAGGGAAAAAAAGATAACCCAGCTGGGGGAAGGAAAAAGAAATCCCCCAGCTGGGGTTTTTTTTATTCTAACATGGTTGGGGTTTTTTTTCAGCTACTTCTACATGTCTGGAAAAAACTACATCTCAAGCCCACATACAGCCCGCTACAGAAACACAATCATCAACCATACACCACTCAACAACACTGGCGGTCAACTACCACGCTAATCACCCCACACGCTCACCCCATCCATTCGGCTGCCTGCCTGCCAGCCGTCGCCCAGTGTCTGCAGAGCTCCTCAGGAACGCTGTTCCCAGGAGCCTCAAAATTCACTGTGCCTGCAAAAACCCCAGCTCAAATCTAACTGCGGTCCAAACACTGGCAATAAACATCACCTCACCAAGCAGCTAGGACCAGGGAAAAAAACACCCAGCGGCGGGAAGGCAAAAAAAATCCACCAGCTGTTTTTTTTATTTTAACACTATTTTCCTAATTCCTATATATCTCAAAAAAAATAGACTCAGCCTCCCATACAGTCTGAAAAGAAAAACATATTTAACCCTGACAGCATCATACAGTATCAGACACATTCAAAATCTACCACTGATTCCACAGCCATTCATTACACTCCTCACTCAGAACATAGCGCCTTTGCCACGTGCCTGCCACAAAAGCAGGTCACAGCACATCGAGAGCCACCCCTGGAACTGCCTCACTGGGTATCTCAAAACTACATCGCCGCTCCACATGATCCCAAACTGTTAGCCTTCATAACCAGATGCTGAGCTACTTCCACTTCTGCTCTGTCTTCACTTATCTTTGTATACTCCAGCTAAATACAATCAAGTATTTGCTCAGGGGTACAAAGTACTCAGTGGCACCCGCAAACCGCAATGGAAAGGAGTCTACAGCCTGCTGGCCCACAGCTACCAGCCCTGAAAAACCCATACAACCTCCACCCAAAAGGACCATGCTAATCAACACAGGACCATCCCATGCTGGGACTGTTCCACCCCTACTAGAATCGCTACACAAACACACAAAGCATCTCCACCTCAAACGCACACACTCTCTACACACATGACCTCGGGACACCAGACCACCACACAGGTGACTGTTACTGCTACACCAAGATACGCAGCCTGACAATAAACACAACAATGCTGAGGCTATGTGGCAGGGACCCTCTGGTGTGCCCTGCCTTGAGAGCACCTCAGCTTTGGCTAAAAGACAGGGGATTGAGTCACAGTAATCGATGGAGACTAAATGCCACAAAAACACTGGAAGTAGGATGCCACAGGAAATAAACCCCTGGGATAACTGTGAAGAACAGTCAGCGAGGAAACACCTGCTGGTAAAGCCCAAACTGCAAAGCAGACTAGCCTAATGCACAAGTGATGCTAGATCGGTCTAGTGGCACTGCCCTGGCACATCATTCAGTGAAACAAGATGTGCTCAACTGGCACCATGTCAATAACTCAACCCTGCATAGACACTACTGACAGCTGCTGCGATTGCAGTACGGTGACAATATGCCTGATGCTCTACAAGCACCTTGTGCCGCACTATCACATGCAAAAACATAACATGAGCCTCCTTAACAGACACCACACCCAGAATATAAGGCGGCCCTCTGCAGCTCCGCTCCAAAACCTAGAATAACAGTCAGAGTCCTCTGTGACAATTAAGAATTCCAGAGCATCCTAATAACTGATGAGCACCAAAGCAACCGACTGCTGCGGCCCGTCACGCTGCACCTCAGACCTCATCTCAACTGTTTCTAGAGGCTTGCTGCAAAGTGCCTCCAAAGACAATCGGAAAGACATTGCTGAGTTACAAATTTACCTCATGCTACCTCTCAATCCAATAGCGATCAGCTCGACTCCATCTCACATGCGTCAAGACCTCCGAGTCACTTCCAGCCTCTACCCTGACACTGCCATGCCATACCGTATGGACTTAAACACCAAACCGAAGAACACTGGCAACATTAACGCCATACGATGCAACGCGCTCTTACATAACCGACAAGACACACCGCAACACAGGCCCATACAATGCTTAACCGTCTCAGAGAGCGTCCATAAAGAGCGCTGCAATGCAAGACCAGAGATATACAATGCAATTCAAAATCAAGTAAAAACAGAGCTCCACGTTACAAAATGCAACACGGCCCTCAATACAAGGCAAGACAAGTCTCCAAGAACAGAGAACACAAGTACAGAGCACTGCGATGCCAGACCGATACAGAGACAAGCACTGCAATGCAAAATCAAGTACAGAGTGCTGCAGTAAAAACCACAATACGGCATCATACAAAGCAGGACGCTCTCAGGTAACATTCGATACAAGTACAGATTGATGCAATGCAAGACAAAACACAGTACAGAGCCATGCAATGCAAGATGGTCCCAGGTATCGCACGCTGCAAGTACAGAGCGCTGCAATCCAAGACCAGTACAGACACAAACAATGCAATGCTAGATCAAATACAGAGATCCACAAGAAAAACACAATACATGGCTATATAAGCCTATACATATTCAAATACAGAGCTCCACATTACAAAACACAATATGAGTTCACACAAGGCAAGACAGTCTCTGATAGCAGTCCATGCAAGTAGTGAGTGCTGCAGTGCAACACGCCCAAACATTGAAATAAAAATTCTAATATAGAGCACTACAACACAACAGCAACACACAGCAATACAAGGCAATACAAATAAAAATACAGTGCTACGAGAAAAAAATCCAGGGCTGTACAATTCAATAGAAATACAGAGCACTGCAATACAACACACAATACAGGACTATTCAGTGTGAGACACTCACATGCCAGGTGATACAAGGCATAATAATACAGTGCAAAAGAACACAAAATGCTGCAAAACGATGCAGTCGCAGATGGTGGTCAAAACCAATACAGAGTTTGGAGAAGCCAGGATTTAAGACCTAAGCCCATAACGAGGCAGAGATGAAATGCTGCAGGGGAACTCTATGGTAGGAGAACCGCCATGAGCAGAGCTTTCATTCTGGCCCAGATCACCTCTGCAAAGGGGACTCTCCAGAAAGACCTCTGATGAAAACTACACCTTAAGCTCTGATTGCAAGATGAGGAACGCTTGACAGGCTCTAGGCCAAAGCAGCGAAGCTTGAGACACCCAATGCACACCGACCAAAGTGCACAAGAGTGCAGAGAGCCCATGGGACAGAAGGTAGATACCTGTAGAAAGCATCACATACAAGACTAATCACACAACACAAATGACAGTGGGAAACACACAGGCCAGAACAGTCACACCCTAAAGGACAGATGCCAAGACCTCTGTCTGCCCCAAACTTAACAGACCCTAAATAGCTCCCTCTGCAACCCTGGTGTTACACCTCCTGCCAGCCTCACCTCACCCACAGCTTTTGCCCTGGACTTACCTTTGAGGGAAGGATGCAGAACCCATCCTCATTGAGCACATCATCAAATTGGATGCTCCTGCATTCCACATGTTCTACTTCAGAATCTGCATAAAATATATAAACAAACACACCTCACTAACATTACTGACTGGAAGCACCACATTAGCAAACACCGCTCCCTTCCACAAGATACCCAGTTGCTGATAACATAACTTAGGGAGTCCAGCAATATCGGTAGCATTTTGGAATACCTTCCAGAGTCCAACAAAAGCTTGCAATTAAAAACAAACCCCCCAAAACCCAAACTTGAAGCCCCACACCTACAAGCCTGAACACTGTCAACATTCAGTCTTCTTTGCTACTGCTGATCATCCCCTCCCACATAGCTCCCATCATCACTTCAGAACACTGTTGAAATGACAGACCGCACAGCCTGCCAAGGAGCAACTCCATGCGAGCTCACTACCCAACTGCTGCCTGAACAGTTGAGGCCTATCAACAGATTAAGCATAGTCTCCTATCGCTATGCCACCTAACCCTCACTCTACACCCATGGGCAGAGAAGCACAAAACACACACACAGGCACAGACCAACATTACACACACCACCACAAACAATGGGATTCAAAGAACAGAGAAAACTCTCTGCAACGAGAATGACTCCCCAATGGGAGACGCTGTCCGGCAAGAAGACCAGCAGGGCCACAATGGCCCAGAACAAGGAGGCTCTACGGCAGCCCCAGAAGAGCAGAGTTGAACAGAATGGTCCATTACAAGAAGTTACACTCTAAACAGAGACGATGGATCTGCAAGAAGCCAGCTTCAAGACCTAAGAATGTAACATTGCAGGGAAGAAGTCCCCCAGTCCATGACAATGGACCGCTAGAGAGAAGAGCTGCTGACACAGCCTGGGATGACACCGCAAGAGAGAACCAACCGGAAACTTACCAGATGTGACACCGATCTACGCTTTATGTGCAAAATGCAAGATGAGAAGCACCCAGGGGACACTATGCCAAAGAGCACAGACATTCCAGACCCTAGGAATGGCACCCGATATGCATAATGTGCTCATTGAGCACAGAGAGCAATGACAATGTTGACACACAGGTAAAATCCAGGACACAAGACACAGACCACACAGATGACACACCACCACAGACACAGGCTGGAACTACCCTGCCCTGCTGGGCTACAGAGAAACCCCTTCCCTTGACCCGCCCAAAGGGGCCTGTTCCTGGACAGCCCTCTCCCCTACACTAGCTTCACAAGCCCTCCCTGCAATGCCCAACCGTAGTCCCCTCCCTCCAGACCCTTCCAAGCCCCTGGACTTAGCTTTCAGAGGGACACGGGCTCTAAATCCAGCCTCGACCAAAAATGCGTTGGGAATCTGGGATGCTCCTGCAGTCACCAGGTTGCACTTCATCACTGAAAGAGAGAAAACCCAGAAACAGTGCTGACAGGAAGCATCACATTGGCCAAGACCAACCTCTTCCGCAAAAACCCCCTCCTCAGAAGCATCCAGGTGCTCTGCTCACCTGCTCGTTCCAGAGTCGGACACTGCAGCCATCATTGCTTCTGCTACCTCAGATACCAAGAGACACACAATCACCATTATGCCTATGAGAAGTCACCCTCTCCACGCTCCTCCTCGCTGCCACCCCGGCTCATCTCAAACAGTTGTCCAATGCCAGAGGCGGCCCGCTCAGCCCCTGCAAAACCAAGAGAGAGACGTCTCACTGAGTTGCTGCACAATAATTTGCTCTCGCACACTGACCCAGCACACAACTGCCTCACCTTTTCAGACCTCTTGTCAGCACGCTGCTCTGCTCCTCCAAGGCTATGTGCAGCACCTGCAAAAAAAACCAAAGCAAAACAGGACATGCTGAGATACTGCCCAAAACCAAAGCCTGCCTGCATCAATCCCAATCTCCTGCTCCTTTACTTTGCTGCTCACCCACTCTGCCCCTGCCATTTCCACGTTCCCTGGTTTCCCTGGGCAGAGCAGTTCCACGGCAAGCACACACAGGCACAGACCAACATTACACACAACACCACAAAGAGATTCAAAAACAGAGAAGACTCTCTGCGAGAAGAATGACTCCCTGACAGGAGACGCTGTCAGACAAGGAGACCGACAGGGCCGCAATGGCCCAGAGTGAGGAGGCTCCACGGCAGCCCCAGAAAACCAGATTACAACAGAATGGTCTGGTACAAAAAGTTACGGGCAAAGTGGAGACGATGGATGTGCAAGAAGCCCGGCTTCAAGACCTAAGAGCATAAGGATGCAGGGAACAAGTCCCACAGTCCATAAAAATGGACTGGAAGAGAGAAGAGCTGCTGGCACAGCCTGGAACAATGCCACAAAAGAGAGATGCAAGACTGATCCACGCTTTACGCTTGTAAGGCAAGAAGAGAAGAGCTGAATTGGCACTATGCCAATGAGTACACGCATTCAAGACCCCAGGTATGGTACAGAGGCACATGATGAGCTTCGTCAGTGCAAAGAGAAACAAGGACATCGAGACCAGAGAAAGGTCTGCAACACAAGACACCACAAAAACAGCATAGCACCAAAGACACAGGCTGGAACTGCCCTGGCCACCTGGGCTGAAGAGAAACCCCTTCCTTCCCTTTACATGCCCAAAAGGGCCTGCTCCTGGACAGCCCTCTCCCCTACACTAACTTTACAAGCCCTCTCTGCAATTCCCAGCCATGGTCCCCTCCCTCCAGTCCCTCGACTTAGCTTTTGGAGGGCCAGGAGTCTGAATCCATCCTTAACAAAAAGCACATTGGCTAATTGGGAAGCTCCTGCAGTCACCTGGTTCCGCTTTGTCATCCAAAAAGGAAAAAAAACCCCAGAAACAGTGCTGACAGGAAGCATCACACTGGCCAAGACCAACCTCTTCCACAGCAACCTCCTCCTCAGAAGCACCCGGGTGCTCTGCTCACCTGCTCGTTCCAGAGTCAGACGCTGCGGCCATCATCATTTCTGCTACCTCAGATACCAAGAGACAAAGTTACCACTGCGCCCATGAGAAGTCACCTGCCCCACACTGCCACCCTGGCTCACCTCAAGAGCTTGTCCAATGCCACAGGTGGCCCACTCAGCCCCTGCAAAACCAGAAGAGATACGCTTCACTGAGTTGCTGCACAATACTTTGCTGTCACACACTGACCCGGCCCACAATTGCCTCACCTTCTCAGACCTCTGGTCAGCATGTTGCTGTGCCCCTCCAAGTCTGCATGCGGCATCTGCAACAATCACAGCAAAGAGACACAGGTTGAGATACTGCCCAAAACCACACAGTCTACCCACACCAACTGCTATCACCCAGCCTTTACCTTGGCTGCTCACCTGTGTTGTCTCTGCCATTTACGTGTTGCCATGCTGCAGCTTGGGTACCATCTACGAAACACAAACAAAGGATGCTTATAGCTTCACCAACTATATGACACCTGAAAAATAACTGATACTTCAGCCCACTGGTCATGGCTCACCTTGTTGAAGTCACCGCTGGTGCCGATACCTCACTGCACTTATTCCTTTGCACCTTCAAAATAACACACAAACCACCAACTAAGCAGAGTCATGTAGCCACCGGTCACATCTTCCCTTGACATCGTGCACCAACCCACCTTCTTTTGGCACACCTCTCGCCACCTCCACGGCTCTTTGGTGCCCATCTTGTCCACAGGCAACTGCAAAAAAGTAATAAACGTGTCACCCAGAGGCTGACCAAGACTTTAGAGTCCAGCTCTATCGCTCGATTTCAGAATACCATCTAGAGGCCAACTCTAGCCTGCCATTAAGAAAAAACAATGGAAAAAGGACAAAACTTTAGACCCCACACATAGACCCCATACATAGAAGCCCGAACACTGTTGAGATTCAACCCGCTTTGCTGCTGTCGATCAGCCCCTCCTACACAATTCCCATTATCTCTGTAAGACACTGTTGAAATGACAGTCCACACTGCCTGCTGATGGCCACTCTGTCTGAGCTCACTTCCCAGCCTCTGCCTAAACAGTCTAGGCCTGTCGACCTATTAACCACAGCCTCTTCTCGCTATGCCACCTACCCCTGACTCTATGCCTCTGGGCAGAGCAGCTCCAGGCCAAAACACACATAGGCACAGACTGACATTACACACACCACCACAAACAATGGATTCAAAGAAGAGAGAAAACTCTGCAAGAACAATGACTGCTGGACCAGAGAAGCTGTCACACAAGGAGACCGACAGGGCCGCAATAGCCCAGAGTGAGGAGGCTCCACGGCAGCCCCAGAAAAACAGGAGAACCCAATGGTCCCTTACAAGAAGTTACAGTCAAAATGGAGACGATGGATGTGCAAGAAGCCTGGCTTCAAGACCTAAGAACATAAGGATGCAGGGAACAAGTCTCACAGTCCATGAAGATGGACCGGTAGAGAGAAGACCTGCTGGCACAGCCTGGAACACCACAGAAGAGAACCAACCGGAAGCTTCCAAGGTGTGAGATTGATCCATGCTTTACGCTTCTAAGGCAAGAAGAGACATGCCCAATTGGCACTATGCCGATGAGTATGGTCATTCAAGACCCCAGGGGTGGTGCCTGATGTGCATAATGTGCTCCTTGACCGTGAAGAACAACGAGGATGTTGAGACCCTGGTAAGGTCTAAGACACAGAAGATGGATGACAAACAACACAGCACCACAGACACGGGCTGGAACTGCCCTGCCCACTTGGGCTGAAGACAAACTCCTTCCTTCTCTTTACACGCCCTAAGGGGCCCGCTCCTGCACAGCCCTCTCCCCTACGCTAGCTTCACAAGCCCTCCCTGCAATGCCCAACCGTGGTCCCCTCTCTCCAGACCCTCCCCAATCCCTCAAACTTAGCTTTTAGAGGGTCGAGGGTCTGAATCCATGCTCAACATGAACACGCATGGGCTAACCAGATGCTCCGGCAGTCACCAGGTTCTGCTTCCTCCTCTGCAAAAAAAGAAAACCCAGAAACAGTTCTGACGGTAAGCATTACACTGGCCAACACCAACATCATCCACAGCATCCCCCTCAGAAGCACTGGGATTCTCCGCTCACCTGCTGGGTCCAGAATGGGACGCTGCGGCCCTCATTGCTCTTGCTAACATAAGATACCGAGACACAAAATTACCATTGCGCTGCTGAGAAATCACCTGCCCCAGGTGCCTCCTCACTGCCACCCCAGCTCACCTCAAACGCTGGTCCGAGGCCAAAGGAGAGCCACACAGCCCCTGCAAAACCAAAAGAGATACGTGTTATTGAGGTGCCATATGATACTTTGCTCCGAGACGCTGATCCGACCCACGACCGCCTCACCTTGTCAGATCTCTTGTCAGCATGCTGCTTTGCGCGTTTGAGACCGTGTGACACCTGCAAAGAAAACCAAGTAGAAGACACATGCTGAGATACTGCCAAAATTGCAGCCTGCCCGCAGCGATTCCCATCTCCTGCACCTTGGCTGCTTGCCCGTGTCACCCCTGCTGTTTACATGTTACCACCTCAAGGCTCTGGTACCACCTGAAAAACCACAAATAAGGGATGTTGATAACTTCAATGACAATACTGTACCAGAACAATAGCTGCTACCGTAGCCTACTACTCATTGTTCTCCTTGACCGAGGCACCCCTGGTGCCCATATCCTGCTTTGCTTCTTTCTTTACGCCTACAACATTGAGGAAAAAACCCACCAACCATAATTCAGTCACATAGCCACCAAACGCACCCTCCCTCTGACGCTATGCACCCATCCGCCTTCATAGAGCAGTCTGTTCAATGCCTCCATTGGTCCTCTGTGCCCATCTTGTCCCCCGAACATCTGAAAAAAACATTGAAAAAGTCACCTGGAGGCTGCTCAAGCCATTAACTGTTCCAGATAGTATTCCAGAATGGAATCAATACTATCTGCTGTGCAACTGCAGCCTGCCACTAAAATGAAAAAAGGGCCAGACTTCAAGCCCCACACAGACAAGCCAGAACGCTGTCCAGATTCAAGCTCCTTTGCTGCTGCTGATTGACCCCTCCCACGCAGCTCCCAGCACCTCCTCTAACCACCGTCCAAATGACGGACCACGCAGCCTGCTGATGGCTGCTCCCTGCGAGCTCGCTGCCCAACCTCTGCTGCAGCAGTCTAGGCCTATCGACATACTAACTGCAGCTTCCTGTCGCTATTCCTTCTACCCCTGACTTTACACCCCTGGGCAGAGCAGCTCCAAGCCAACACACAGGCACAGACCAACGGTACACACACCACCACAAACAATGGGATTCAAAGAAGAAGAAAACTCTCCGCAAGAAGAATGACTCCCTGATGGGAGACGCTGTCGGGCAAGAAGACCTACGGGGCTGCGACGGCCCAGAGCAAGGAGGTGCTATGGCAGCCCCAGAAAAACAGAAAATGCAAGAGGCCCTTATAAGAAGTTAAGGTCAAGACAGATGACGGATGCGCAAGAAGCCCGGCTTCAAGACCTAAGAACGTAAGGATGAGGGAAGAAGTCCCACTGTCCGTGAAAATGGACCAGTACACAGAAGAGCAGCTGACACAGCCAGGAATGATGCCGCAAATGAGAACCGACTGGAAACTTGCGAGGCGTGGCACCGATCCACGCTTTACGCTCACAGGGAAATAAAAGAATCGCCCAATTGACAGTGTGCCACTGACCACAGGCATTCGAGACCCTAGGGATGGCACCTGATGTGTCTAAGGTGCTCATTGAACACAGAGACCAGTGAAGAACTGGAGACCCAGGTAAGTTTTAAGATGCATAAGATGGACCACACAAACACCACAGACACAGGCTGGAACTGCCTTGCCCGCTGGGGCTTAAGAGAAACCCCTTCCCTTTACTGGCCCAAAGGGGCCTCTTCTGGGATGGCCCGCTCCCCTTTGCTAAATTCACAGGCCCTCCCCAATATGCCCAACCATGGCCCCCTCTCTCCACACCCTCCCCAGGCCCCGATCCCTCTACTTCACTTTCAGAAGCACACGGCTCTAAACCCATCCTCAACAGAAAACACATCGGATATCTGGGATGCTCCTGCAGTCGCCAGGTTCTGCTTCCTCCTCTGCAAAAAAGAAAGCCCACAAACAGTTCTGACAGTAAGCATCACGCTGGCCAATGCAACACCTTCCACAACATCCCCATCCTCAGAAGCACCAGGATTCTCCACTCACCTGCTGGGTCCAGAATGGGACGCTGCAGTCCTCATGGCTCTTGATAACCCAAGATACCAAGAGACACAAAATTACCATTGCACTGCGGAGAAGTCATCCGCCCCATGCTCCTCCTCTCTAACGCCCTGGCTCTCCGCAAACACTGGTCCAATGCCAAAGGCCCCTGCAAAAGCTTGTAGCTTCGCTGACAGTAGGACATCTGACCATTAACTGCTACTGCAGGCCGCTAGTCACGGCTCACCTTGCCCAAGTCACCTCTGCTGTCTGTAAACCCGCTTTGTGCCTTCAAAATTAAAAAAAAAACCCACCCACAAATCAAAACCTAAAAGCTAGTCCTACAGCCACCGGTCACTTCTTCCCTCCGACATCACATGCGAACCCACCTTCTTACGACGCTCCGCTCGCCTCTCCTCTGTCACCCTGTGGCGCACGGCTTGTTCCTCTGCATCTGCAAAAAAACATATTGTAGAAGTCACCCCAACGCTGACCAATAGCTTAGGAATTCCAGAGGTCTTGTTTCCATTCAGAAATGCCACCTAGAGTCCAACTACAGCCTGCCGCTAGAGAAAAACAAAATCAAATGCAAAAGAACATTAAGCTCTTCACATACAAGCCTTAACACCTTTGAGGTTCAAAGGCCTGACGTTCAGCCCTCCATCTTCAGATGCGGAGGCCCGGAGGGTTTGCGCTTCATCTCTTGTGTCTTTGTCATAGCTCCCTGTCAGCCACAGAGAGACTCAAACCAAATGAACCTCATTGAGGTCCCACGGCAACTGCAAAACTAAACCGAGAGAAGCCAATAAACCCTCCTTGCTTCCTCAACCGTCCCCCCGTCTCAAAGCTTTAGAAACTTCTTCTCTTCTCCTGAACTGGCAAAGAAGGAACCGCATGCCCCCTCCCGACAGCCGCTTCCCTGTATTTGCACCCCTGAACCCCCCTGCATCGGCCGCTCCTCAGGAGCCTTTCTTCCAAACCATGCCCTGTGTTCTGTGGGCATCTCCCACATTACGCCTTCCCACAGCCTCAGGGATCGGCTACAGGACCACAAAGTAAGCAAAGCCCCAATGCTTACAATCTATGAGGGGCCCGCCACAAGCCACAAAGTTTCCAGGGGTGACACAGTCCACTGAGTAATTGGTAAATGCAACGAGCCATCCTATGCTCTGAAAGACACTACATGTCACAACCCTGCCACTCGCTTGAGAAACACTTGATCTCTGCACAAATGTGTAGAAGATGCTCACCTTCACCCCAGCCAGACAATGATGTCGTCAATCTGATTAAGAGACACGGTGCCAGCAAGTTACACAGTAAACAGCACTGCTAGTGAAAAAAACGCAATGTTCCATCTTCAATCAAGTCAGGAGTTCCAGGAAAGTGCAATGCACCTAGAATAAAGAGAACAACACATACTATTAAACAATCTCGCCATCCACAAACTCTGAATAAAAAATTACTAGGCCTGAAGAAAAAGGCTGTGGTTAAACATACTCTGTACTAGATCTGCTGCCAAACCTTGACTCATCCTTAAAGTCCTACCTCAAACAGAGATCTCTGCTTCTCTAAATATCAAAATGCATCTCCCTAAGTAGCTTAGCTCAAAAGCTGTAACTGACTGAAGGAATAGTAGAGCCCTAAGACCAAAGAGAGCCAGAAGTAGAATAAGATCCCCTCCCGGCAGCTGCGGCTCATATACTCCCGGCCTCACCCACCACCCTTCCCACGCTCCCCTGGGAAAGGGGAGGGGTGAACCACCAAAAGGTATAAAGCCAGCGGGAAGAGCAGCAGCAAGTTCTCTCATCTGCCTTAAATTTACATTGAGCAAAGCACTGACTGGAGATGGTGCTCCTTACTGGAAACAACAATGCCTGGTCTTCTACTATAACTACATCTATTACAGCAGTGATGTGACCAAGTAAGTAACTAGACTTAACTTTTCTGCAGTGCGGATAAAAAAAGAGGTCCTACTAAGATATGTAAGAAAGTAGTTTGCTAAATGTAGTAACAATATTATTACCAAAATTTATGCTTTTTTGGCTTCCTATAAAAAAAAAAACCCAAAATGCTACAGGTTTACTCTTTGTTTCTAGCAAGACCAGGCATACGACCTAACTTCTGCCAGAACTATTTTCTGGATAGGATTGAATAACAAAGCAGAATTTGATTCTGTAATAACCTTTTCTCAAAAGTATCTCAGGTCATAAAGTGAATTATTTACTGTCAACGGCTGATAATTCAGAGCCGCTTCGAAGGTCTCTGTGGCTGACTCCCTTAAGACAGCTAGGTGACTTCCAAAGGACAGAAAATGGAAAAAAAAAAAAGTGGAAATACAAGAAACATAGGAAACTGTACAAAAGTGGCCTGACTAACACCTAAGTAGATAGAAGAAAAATAAATTGCAAAACTCAACAAAAAAACTCCACGGGAGACGTGTCAATAAAAACAGATGAAGGCTATTGCTTTCTCTGAAAAACCAAAGAGGAGATAGGAGCTGACGATGGACATCTTTATGGCGCCAGCTACCAAATAGAAGCATACAATAAGACAGAAAAGAAAAATACCACTCTGGGGCACAAAGATGGCTTTGAAAAACAATCTGGTAGAACGGGAGGCGTCATCACAGGGATCAGAGCAGTCCTGAGGGGGCCAGAGAGATTGACGAAGTCTCCAGGATGTGGCGAGCAGACACGACGCAAAACTCCCCAGGGTGTTCCAGCAATGTAGAGATGTCCTTGGGGGATGAGAGCCCAAACAGAGACATCCTAGATGGCAGCAAATAAGGTAAGAGAGCTCTGGGGCTCAGGGACAGCCCGAGGAAGGGTTCTGTCTAAATTGGGAAGACACAAAGAGGATGGCAGAGCTCAAAGGGTGCCGAGGGGCATGAGGACCGTCTCGGGAAGCGTTGTGACGGGAGCGAGAGGAATGCCGACACACATCCAAACAGGGGATCGCTGACACAATGAGGAACTCAGGAAGGGATCCAAATGGAGAACAGATGTCCTGAGGGACTGAGGCATCCGACGTGGCGGAACACAATGTAAACGTGTTCTGGGGTGAAATGAAAGCCCGAAGAAGATTCACTTTTGAATAAGAAAGGTACAAAGCCTGCTGCAGAACTAAAGGATGGCCGTGTGATGCAAGGACGCTCGTAGGAACCATTGTGACGGAAATAGAGGGGTGCAGACGTGGCTGGAGACACAGATGGCGGCTCGAGGGCACAAAGGTACTCAGGAGAGGATCTGAACAGACTACAGACGTTCCAAGGGAGATGCTGACCCGCTGGAGATGAGCAAGACGGAGGAGAGGACAAAAAGACCGCTCTGAAGAAGAGGGGACGTTCCGGCAAACCGAGAGGGGTACGAATGATGCTTCAGAGATAAAAGCGTGCCAACGAGACCCTCTAAAGCCTCGAGATGAACTGAGAGAAAAGGGGCGGGGGGGAAATAGATACAAAGAAAACTTAAAAAGCAACAGGGTATGCGACAATTAAGAAAAAATAGAGATAGATGGTTCGATAAAAGGAAATATAGAAATCAAATTTAAATAGCAAATGAGTACAAGGCAGAGGAGAAAAAAGCTAAAATGTAGGGACAGAAAATGACATAAAAGTAGACGTTGCAAAAAAAATTAAGGCTTTCAAGGAGAAAAAACCCTATAAATAGGGACAATAAACTAAATAAATGGAGACACAGAAAGGTAATTGATAAATGGAAAGAGTACGAGACAGACGAGAAAGAATTAAAATGTAGGGTTGGGAACTAGATGAAAGCAGACATACAAAGAAACTGTAAAAAACAACATGATTAAGGGAATAAGGGGAAAAAACCAAACCAGGAACATCAAATTAAGTACACAGACACAAACAAAATTTCAAAAGCGACAGGACACAGCACAGACCAGGGCAAAATAAAAAATAAAGGCAGCAAACTGGATAAAAGTAGATACGTGTCCTGGTTTTGACCGGGATAGAGTTAATTTCCCTCCCGGTAGCTGTTGTGTTTCAGATTTAATAGGAGAAAAATGTTTATAATGCTAACGGTTTTAGTTGTTGCTATGAAATCAAGGGCTTTTTCCAGTTTCTGATACATGGCTAATGGTCAGGTGTGCGGCAGCTGAGAGAGAGCATAGCCAGACAGACAGCCGAGCCACCCAATGGACATATTCCATACAATAGAGATTGTTTTCTGTTAATGAACAGGAATTGGCTGGGAGGCAGGAAGCTATCCCCTTTCTCGTTTCTGGGAGTTCGAACTCTTTCTGGGAGTTCCGTGTTTCTCGGGAGTTTTGTCAAATTTGCAAAATTTGTGACTTAGGCACACCGTGCCACTGCTCGGGGACTGACTGCGGATTGGTCGCCAGGTGGTTTGAAAACCTGTATTGTATATAGCTTGGTTTGCATATTCTGTGTTATCATTATTAGTATTATCAGTATGTACTGTATTGTGTTATTAAACTGCCCTGATCTCAACCCATGAGTTTTCCCTTTTGTCCATTTCTTCTCCCCACCCTGCTAGAGGGAAGGGGAGAGGTAAGAGAGTGGCCATCTAGAGCTTAGTCGCGGGCTGCCGCGCTAAAACAGGACAATACAGAAACAAATTTAAAAGCGACGTGACATGTGATAGATGGGAGAGAATAAAAAATGGGGTTAGAAGTATCGATGAAAGCAGACATAGAAAGAAAATTTTTAAAGTGACCTCACAGAGCACAGACAGGAAAAAAGTAAATAATAGAGCGAGAAAAATACATGAACCTGAACATAAAAACATAAAATTCTAAAGGGAACACGTTAAGACCAGAAAAAAAATTAAAATAGCAGAAAAATCAAAATGGGCAAGAGAAGCAGAAAGAAAATTTTAAAAGCGACTAGATACGGAACAGATTAGAATGAATTAAAAAATAAAGATGGCGCAGCTATGTAAAAATAGATGAGAAAAGAAAATCTGAAAGCCACAGGGTACAAGATACACAGGAAACAAATAAAAACCAGTTAGAGACATCTTAACAAAAGTAGAACAAATATGTGTAAAGCTACAGGATACAGATAACATTAACAATCAGGGACAGAAAATGAGACAAAAGCACACCGAGGAACAAAATTTCAAAACAAAAATAATTATGAGAGTAAAAAACTGAAAAATAGGGACAGCGAACCAGATAAAAGTAGACACAGACAATTTTAAAAGCAATGCGGTTCGTGAAAGACAGAAAACAATTAAAAACTAGAAACTGGAGCTGGATAAAAGTAGACCAAGAAAGACCATTTTAAAAGTGACTGGCTTAAGAAAATTTGAAAAAATAAGAATAGGAACAGCTAACTAAAATGGAGACATCAAAAAAAAAAAATCTAAAAACCGCCAGGGTACATGACAGATGAGAGTGAATTTAAATCAGGGATGGGAGCTTGACAAAAGTCGAAGTAGAAACAAAATTTTAAAGGTGACGGCGCTAAGGAAAGATGATGAACTGTTAAAAAAAATACAGCAAATGGGATAAGACACAGATAGGGCATTTGAAAAAAAAAAAAAGGATAATGAAGGAAAAAAAAAATGAAAAACTCACTCAAAAGAAGACAATGTAAAAAGCAAAGGTGAAAAGGACAGACGAGAAAAATTTTGCAAAATACAGACCGTGAATTGGATAAAGGAAGACATATAAAATACTAGAAGCGACGGGGATTAGGGAAGTAAAGGAAAAAATTAAAAAATAAAGACAGCAAACAAAATAAAACAAACATAGAAAGTAAATTTCAAAATCTATGGGAATTAAGAGAGCAAAAGATTAAAAACAAGAAACTGAAAACTAAATAAAAGTAGACATTAAAAGAATCTTAAAACCATGGGATTAAGAGAAAAAAATCACAAAATAAAGACAGCACGCTGAATAAAAAAACTCACGGCAAGTATACGATAAAAGGGAAGGGGTACTTGACGCACAGAAGAAAAATAAGATATAGGGATGGGGAGCTTGATAACAGCAGACATCGAAATCCAATTTAAAAATCCAAGGCATTAAGGGAGGAAAGAATTTAAAAAATAGGCAGAGAAAACTAAAGAAAGACGTAGACAGAAAAATTAAAAAGCGAGGGCACTAAGGAAAGGTGAAACAATGTTAAAAAGACAGCAAATTGAAAAAAAAGTAGGTGTAGAAAGAATCTCTTAAAAGTGCTGTTTGATAGGGAAATAAAGGGAAAAAAATACAACGGGGACAGCAAACCGAAACAAGGAAATGAAGATTAAAACTTTAAAATTGGATTGGCGAACAAAACCACACGTAGAAAAAACTTAAAAGCGACAGGGCTAAGGAAAGACAAATAAAGAGGGCAAAGCGGATAAATGTAGCAAAATCAAACAGCGACGGTATTTAGAGAAATAAATGGAAAACACTAAGAAACCGGGAAAGGCAAACTAAAGCAGATGTAGGAAAAAACTTAAAATTGACATCATTAAGGAAAGACAAGAAACAACTGTTTAAAAACAGCAAAGGGAGTAAAAGTGGGCGTGGAAAGATCATTGAACAAACGAGAGATATTGAGGAAATAAGGGGAAAAAATAAAATATAGACAGCCAAAGAAGAGAGATGCACACAGAAAACTTAAAAAGCCAGAGCGCTAGGGAAAGATGAGTAATAATCTAAAAAAAAGACAGAAAACGGAATACAATTGGACATAGAAGGAATATTTTAAGAAAAGAAGCCACAGAAATAACTTTTAAAAAGCGACGGGCACAAGGGCAGCAAAGAACGTTGAAGCAATGGAGATTATGGAAATAAAGGGAAAAAGTAGGGACAGCGAGCTGAAAGAGACGGAGAAAGAAAATTTGAAAAGCAGGAGCGCTAAGAAATTACAAGAAATAATTAAAAATGCAAGATGGTGAAATAAAGGTATCGATCGGGATAAAAGTAGACAAAAATTTTAAAAGCAATAGCGAGTAAGGATGTAAACAAACAATTAAAAAGTCACAATGGCAAACTAAAAAGGAAACATTGAAAGAAAATCTAAAAAGCGATGGCGTAGAAGAAAGAAGACATATTTTTAAAAAGACGACAAAGAGAAAGAAAGTAGGCCTAGAAAGAAAATTGAGAGACTGACGGGCATTAGGGAATTAAAGCAAAAAATTAAAAAGTAGCAACAGCAAACTAAAAGACAAATGTAGTAGAAAAATCTAAAAAGCGAGAGCATAAAGACAGAAAAAAAGGTAAACAAATACAGACTGTCAATGGAATAGCAGTAGACAGGAAATTTTTAAAACAACGGTGTTTTTAAGAAAATAAGGAAAAAAATTAAAAACAGCAACAGCAGATTAAAACAAATGTAGAAAGAAAAATCTAAAAAATGATGGCAAAAAAGCAAGAGAAGAAATAATTTTTAAGAGGCAGCAAAGGGAAAAAAGTAGACGTAGAAAAAACTTCTACAAAACAAAGGGAGCAGGGAAATGAAAGGAAAAAATAAAAAATGGGAACAGCAAACTAAAACAGAGGTAGAAATAATATCTAAAATGCGAGGGTGCTAAGGAGAAGAAACAAATAAAAATAAAGACAGCGAACGGGATAAAAATAGGTGGAAAATTTTAAAAGCGACGGCAAATAACGAAACAAGGAACAAATTAAAAAATGGAGACGGCAAACAAATGGAAACGTAGAAAGAAAATATAAAAAGCAGCGGCGCTGAGGACAGGCAAGTAATTGAACGAGAAAACAGCAAATGGGATAAAAGTAGACAAAAAGTCTTAAAAGCGATGGCAATAAGGGAAACGAGGAATAGATTACTAACAGCAATAGCGAACTAAAATAGAGAAAAGAAAATCTAACAAGCGACGGCAAAGAAGCAAGAGAAGAAATAAAGAGAGCAAAGGCAAAAAAAGGAGGTGTACATCACAGATGGAGCAGTACGCTTCATTCATAAGAGAGAAGCGACGACATGTTTATTGATCTAAAACAGCAGTTCTACAAAATTGGATAGTAAATGCAACAGTAGTTGAACAAGATTTGATGGTGAGGTATGCCGGATTATTTACCCTGTGGAAGATGGGATGGGACAAAATGGTCACAGATACCCTCCCGTGGAGCCGTGACGTTCAGAATGGACCCCCTTGCTTTCTAAACTCCTTCTCGGAGAGGAGTCTAGGTGTGGCTGCATCCAAGCTTAGCCCCGGACTCGGTAAACGGTTTACGTCTAAAGAATCATATGCACGCAATCCATCCTTTACATCACTTAGCTAAGATTTTCAAGCATTCCGCACGCTTACTAGTCACTTAAAGAGCATCTGTTGCAGCGAGGAATCTCTCGACCTTGAGGAGTAACAGTGAGCGGTGTCCCTAACTCGGGGGGAGAACCCCGCGCACAGCCCGGTGCTGTGCAGGAGAGCTCAAAGGGCTCGGACTGCTCACTATTTATAAGACGATTGACTCAGTCGTATCTGCATACCGACGGCAGCTTCCCAATTTCGCTCGAGTCGGACATTGACCGGCACCGCGGTTGGGTGGGCACATCGTGCTGTTATTGGTCTGCCCCAAATCCGCTTTGACCAGATGCATCCGTCACAACCTTCACTGGTGCTTGTCGCTTCAACAGGGTTACGGGTCGGGGGATGACGCTGTCATAGCCTACAAAAAAAAATTCCAAAAAACGAGGGGATTAGGAAAATAGCAGGAAAATTTTTTTAAAAAGGGGCAGCCAAAGAAAACGGAGACTTACGATGTGGAAAATTGACGTTTAGTTTGATTTTGTTATAGCTTTAGTTTAATTTCGTTCTATAGCTTTGCAGCTATGTTAAGGTGAGAGTTAACCACTGAGGTTTAGTTTAGTTCTGTTCATTGTAACCTTGCTAACAAGGACTGCTGTGAGCTCAAATGTAGCTAACGAGGACCACTTGCGAGATGAACAAAGAGAAACAAGGACCGATAAGCAGAACTTTGTCGTCTGTAAGAAACAACTCTCTAGCTGAAACCGGTTCTACGGTTCAGGACTCGGCCAGCGCAGACGACTCAGGAATTTTTGGGCCAAAGGTGAAAGCGCCCGGTGAGGAGGACTAGGAGACTTCATCCAGAAGACCCCCACAGACGACCACTGGACGACGCTGCGCAAGCGCCAAAGAGGAGCGGAGTATGATAATGAATTCCTAGAAATCATTATAATTATCAGGCCTCTTCCTAGAAATAATTACAATAATCCAGCCTACTTAGATAAACTTTGTAATAAATAGGTGCATGCTTTGTGATTCGGTGTGCAAGTTAGGAGGAACGATCCCCCTTGCGCCCGGCACCACAATAAACATACCTGCTTTATAACTCTCTGTGAGTTCACAGAATCACAGAATAGTAGGGGTTGGAAGGGACCTCTGTGGGTCATCTAGTCCAACCCCCCTGCCGAAGCAGGGTCACCTACAGCAGGCTGCACAGGACCTTGTCCAGGTGGGTCTTGAATATCTCCAGAGAAGGAGACTCCACAACCTCCCTGGGCAGCCTGTGCCAGGGCTCCGTCACCCTCAGAGGGAAGAAGTTCTTCCTCATGTTCAGACGGAACTTCCTGTGCCTCAGTTTGTGCCCATTGCCCCTTGTCCTGTCACTGGGCACCACTGAAAAGAGCTTGGCCCCGTCCTCCTGACACCCACCCTTCAGATATTTGTAAGCATTTATAAGGTCCCCTCGCAGCCTTCTCTTCTTCAGGCTGAACAAGCCCAGTTCCCTCAACCTCTCCTCGTAGGGGAGATGTTCCAGTCAAGAGTTGTGGACTTTGTTTCCGCACGTCAATTTGGCGACCCAGGTGGGACCCTCTCCGTCCAGCTGCGGGATCTGCTGAGGATGGGACTCCTCTGGGCGCCCCTGAGATTTCTTGGGAGGACTGCCCCGCTCACCCAGATGGCCACGGGGACAGACAAGGACCATCATTAGCGGACCAGGTATGTTGTAACTGTAAAGGGATACCTGTAAGTCGTGAGGAGATGTCCCATGCGAGGTGAAGAGCATCGGTGCTCGTTCCCGGGGTTGGGGGTTTGAGGTCCTCTTAAGGCGGTGGTAGGGTAAGTCTTGCACCCCGACTAATAGTAAATAGGGTTCTCCCGACTGCGGTAGCAGCAGTTATATTTGGTATTGCCACGGCTATTGTTATATGCTGTAAAAATCCGGTACCATGAGTCGTGCGCATCGTCCAACACTATTATAACGCCTGATAATAAGACTTTGACACTTGTATGGAGTGCCGGGCTAGTCCTATAATGCATGTGTATTTTTGCGCTGTTATTGCGTGTTAAAAGTGCTGAGTGAGCGAGTGATTGGGCGAGCGAGATGCAGCCTGGCTGCAAAGTGAGCGCAGAGTTCTGCTCCGCAGTTCCGCGTTCTCCGTGAGGAGAGCGGCCGGAGACGAACGAAGCGTGAGAAAGGAGCGAATGTTGATTTTAAAGTAATTACCCCGGTGTTGTTATTGATGGGATATTCGTAATATTACGTTGTATTTATTATAAGGGTCACACACCGTTCCAGATTAGATAATATAATTGGGGAGCAGTTATATTATATGAGACTGTTTAAGGGTTAGAGTGTGCAGTTCCCTGTAAAAGGTATAAAATTGCAGTCCGGTAACTATTACTCACTGCGAAAAGTATAGAAGTTCGGTTAAGAGCCAGAGCTGTCAGCATTAGAAGGATTTGTTTAGGTGCAAAGCTGGTTTGTTGTACGTCGATTCAGGGACAGAGAAGCGCAACGTCACCGAGAGCAACGCGTCTGCCCAGCAGCCAAGTCCGTGGAAACGGCCCCTTCCCGGCCTGGCCTGGTCAGCACAGCCCGGGAGCCGGGTGCTGGAAGACCGCCCCTCCCCTTGGTTGCCCCAGGGAACCAACGCGGCCGACCGCCTGCCCCCGCCCGAGGACCGCAGCGCCCAGCACACCGCGACAGGCACTTTCCCCGGTGCCTAAGCTTGCGGGGACACCGTGCCCTCCCGCTGACGCACCCGGAAGACCCCCCGAGCCCCGCAGCAGCCCCGCGCTCCACAGCACAGCTCCGGACAGCCCCCACCACTCGCCGCTCCTGGCTTCCGACAGGGTCCCGCTGTCCCGGCCGCCCCCCGGCAGGCAACACCGCCCTCCTGGGGGCTTTCCCCTCGACCCACCGGTTACTCGCCCGCCCGCTCACCTTCTCCCTCGCTGCAGCCGCAGCCCGGTGACGTGCACTGACAGCTCTGCTCCTCCCTTGGTTCGCACCGGCTCCTCCACAGCCACCCGGGGTGGGGCAGCGCCGACCCCTCCACCGGCAGCCCCCCTGTTAGAGGGAGGGGCCTTCGCCATCACCCTCACTGCCCGCACCTGGGGCTCCTCCAGCCCCGGCCCACAGCTGCAGGCCAGCAGGAACAGGGGGCTGTCGCCCCAGTCCCACAGTCCATCCCCTCCTCCCCTGGGCTCCTTCGCAGCCCCTTGCCCCATGCAAATGAAGCACAAACGCAGCCGGGAGGGCGTAGGGCACCGCAGGGGTTTATTCAGTCACGCACCCAATGAGTCCCGGGAGCAGCCCTGCTCCAGGACTCAGGGCACCCCCCGACACTCCCTCTGCCCCTCCGACACCTCGGCAGTCCTTCCCGCAGCTGCGCCCGCTGCTCCAGCGGGGAACACTGGGTCAGTCGGCTCCCAGAGCGACGCGCTGCTCGGCAGAGGCTGCCAAAAATGAGGAGCAGGGTGCAGGCCACTACAAGAGAGGAGAAAAGTGACGGATGGCTGGACAGCGGCGGTGTAAGGAGAAAGCACGAAGCAGGGAAAGGGACAGCGAGAGAAGGACGGGGACAGGCAGTTCTACAGAGATGGAGAAAGAAGCAGCAGAAACAAGGAGAAGGAGCAGGACAGAGACCAACAAAGGAGGATGGGAGCAGGATGCAGATACAAAAAAAAAAAACCTGCAACAGGCAGCATGACAGAGAGGAAGGAAAAAAGAATAGGGGCAGAGACCTGGACTGACAGAGTTGGGCAAAGGCAAAAAAAAAAAAAGCTGCAAAGACAAAAAGAGAAGCTATGAACAAAGGCAGACGGGGAGGAATGAAACAACAAGGACAGGCAGCTGGGAGAGCTAACGGTGGAGGGAAGTGGCAAGGGTGGGGGGAACAACACAAAACAAACCACATAGCTACACATTACAGGGCAGAGAGGGAAGAATTAGGAAATAGAGACTGCGAACTGGAAGAAAGAGAGCTGGAGAGCAAGAAGAACAGCAATGCATACAGAAAGAATTCTAAAATAAGGTCATCAAGGAGCCAGAGACTGCGAGATGGAGAAAGGACAAAAGCGACAGGCTACAGGGTGGAGAGGGAAGAATCAATGAACAGGGGCAGAGAGCCGGCCTGAAAGAGACCAAGAAAGCAGAAAGGCGAAAGGTCACACAGGTGATGGGGCAGAGAGGGAGGAATTAAAAAAATAGGGACAGGGAGACTGACAGAGAGAAAGGCAGAAAAAAGAATAGGCCACAGGGCAGAGAGGGAGGAATGGATAAATAGCAACAGGGGACCGGACAGAGTGCGATGGAGAATGGAAACAAATAGCAATGGGCTCCAGGGAAGAGTGAGGAATTAACAAACAGGGACTGGGAGCTGGACAGCGAGACATGGAGAAAAAGAAAAAAAACCAGAGATGCGCTACAAGACAGACAGGGAGGAAATAAAAACGGCGCCACGGAGCCGGACACAGAGAGATGGAGAAAGAAAGGAGGAGGGAAAAAAAAAAAAAAGAAAAAAAAGCGACAGGCTACAGGGCTAGGCCAAGCTGGGCAATGGGAATATTCCACACCATAGACTCACAGGCAGCTTACGAATGGGGACAGGCCAGGGGGCCGGAATCGGCTCTTCTCACTTCCATGAGCTGGAATCTTCTCCTGGCCGGGAGGTCAAACTATTTTGTGAATTTAGCAAAATTCATGAGTTCTGGGTTCTGCTATCGCTGCCTGGGTACTGGCTGTGAATCAGTCATCAGGTGGTAAGAAAAACTGTATTGTATATAGTTTGGTTAGCACATTCATAATTATCATTATTATTATTGCTATTAGTAGTAGAAGTATTAATATTATTATTAGTATTTCCTTTGTTGTCTTATTAAACTGTCTTTATCTCAACCCACATGCTTTACCTTTTGTCCATTTCTCCTCCCCATCCCGCAGGACAGAGGCTGAAAAAGAAGGACGGGGGAGCAGGACAGAGGCGCAGAAAAAACCTGCAACGGGCAGCACGACAGGAAGGGAGGAAAAAAGAATAGGAGCAGGGACCCGGACTGAGACAGATGGGGAAAGACAAAAAAAAAAAAAAAGCTACAAAAACAGGGCAGAGGGGGAGGAATGAGACAACATGGACAGGGAGCCGGGACCGCAAACGACGGAGGGAAGGGGTGAGGGTGGGCAGGACAGCACGAAACAAACCACATAGCTACACGCTACAGGGAAAAGAGGGAAGACTTAAGAAGTAGGGAGCAGGAGCTGAACAAAAGAGAGCCAGAGAGCAAAAAGCCCAAGAGCACTGTGTACACAAAGAAAGGGAGGGATTCTAAAACAGGGTCATCAGGGAGACACACACAAGAAGAAGAAAGGACAAAAGCAACAGGCTATGAGGTGGAGAGGGAAGAATCGATGAATAAGGACAGAGCGCTGGCCAGAGAGAGACCGAGAAAGGCAAAAGATGGCACGGGTGACACGGCAGAGAAGGAGGAATTTAAAAACCAGGCACAGGGAGTCGGACAGAGGGAAAGGCAGAAATAAAAGGAGAAGAAGTGACGAGCCACGGGGCAGAGAGGGAGGAATGGATAAATAGCAACAGGGGACCGGACAGAGCACAGTGGAGAATGGAAAAAAAGCAAAAGCACGCTCCAGGGAAGACGGAGGGACTGAAGAACAGCGACCAGGAGCTGGACAGCGAAACACAGAGGAAGACCAAAAAACCAACGAAACAAAACCAGTGATGGGCTACAAGATGGGCTGGGGGAAACAAAAAACAGCGCCAGGGAGCTGGACACAGAGAGATGGAGACAGACAGACCAATAGCGTGGGGCTACAGGGGGCAGAGGGATGAATTAAACACTGAGGACGGGGAGCCACACAGAGAGAGATGGAGATCGCGGAGAACAGTGGTGGGTGCAGGGAGAAGAGGCAGGAGTTAATAAATGGGGACAGGGAGCCGCACAGGGAGGGACCAAGAAAGGCAAACACAGCAGCAGGGCATAGGGCAGAGAGGAAGAACTAAAAAACGGGGCAGTGAGACAGACATAGAGAGATGGAGAAAAGAAAAAAGCAATGGGTGATGTGGCAGAGAGGGAGGACTTAAAAAACAGGCACGGGAAGCAAGAAAGACTGAAGGGGGGGGGGGGCAGGGCTGAATCCAATAGGCAACAGGACAGAGAGGGAGGACTTAAAAGTGAGGGACGAGGAGCTGGGAAGACAGAGAGGTGGAGAAAGAAACAAAATCACAACACGCTACAGTGCCAAGAAGGAAGAAGCTGAACAACAGGGACTGGGAGCCAGACAAGAGAGCCAGAGAAAGAAAAAATACTGACGGGCTACAGGACAGAGAGGGAGGAATGAAACAATAGGGATCCGGAGCCGGGCAGAGAGGGAGGAAGAAAAAATAGCCAGGGGCAATAAGGCAGAGAGAGAAGGCGGCAAAAACAGGGATCTGGACAGACAGATGACAAAAGACAACGATAGTGATGGGCTATAGGGAGGAGAGGGAGGAATGCGAAGACAGGGACGAGGCGCCAGATGTGGAGCAAGGCATACAGGAAGTACAGCAACAGCTAGAGAGCAGAGAGGGAGGAATTAAAACATAGGGATAGGGAGCCAGAAAAAGGGGCAGGGAGATGAGGAGGAATTAAAAAATTGGGATCCAGAGCCTGAGAAAGAAGTAAAATTGCCACAGGCTAAAGGGCCCAGAAGGAAAAAATTGAAACCCAGGGAGCAGAAGCCAGCCAGAGAGAGACGCAGAAAGGAAAAACCACGATGGGCTCCCAGACGGAGAGGGAGGAATTTCAAAAAGGAAGGCAGCGAGAGCCATGCAGAGAGAGACAGAAAAAGGGAAGATAGCAACGGGTCACAGGGCAGCGAGGGAAGAATTGAAAAGCACGGACAGGAAGCCAGACAGAGCGCAATGGAGAAAGAAATGGCCGGGAGGGAAACACAC
The DNA here is from genome assembly GCF_030867145.1 of Opisthocomus hoazin. Lineage (NCBI taxonomy): Eukaryota > Metazoa > Chordata > Aves > Opisthocomiformes > Opisthocomidae > Opisthocomus > Opisthocomus hoazin. Next base: position 9,388,104 of record NC_134421.1, on the reverse strand, counting down.
CACCACCACCTGCGACAGGCTACAGGGCTAGCCCAAGCTGGCCAGCGGAAATACTCCGTACCACAGACGTCACGCGCAGCTTAGGAATGGGGGCTGGCTGCGGGGCAGGAATCGGCTCTTCTCGTTGCCGCGAGCTGGAACCCGCTCTCGTCCGGGAGGTCAAACTATTTTGGAATTTAGCGAAACTTGCGATTTCCGGGTTCCGCAAGCGCTGCTCGGGGACTGCCTGTGCACCGGGCATCGGGTGGTGAGAGAAACCGTGCTGCGTACAGTCTGGTTCGCATGTGCGCTGTTGCCATGATTGTTATTATCATCGTTACTAGCATTGCCAGCAGTATTTCCTTTGTTGCCTTACTAAACTGTCTTTATCTCAACTGACAAGTTTTACCTTTTGTCCATTGCTCCTCCGCATCCCGCTGGGGAGGGAACAGGGCGGGGGCGGTGAGCGAGCGGCTCTCTAGTGCTTGGTTGCCGGCTGCTGGGTTAAACCACGACAGACAGAGAGGGAGGAATTAAAACAAACAGGACTGGGAGCAAGCTACAGAGAGACGTCCAGGAACGAAAGTGTGAACAGCACCGTGTACAGGGCAGAGAGGGAGGAATTCAACAAAAATAATAAGTAAAGACAGGGAGATGGACAGAGGGACACAGAGACAGAGAAAACAGCAATGGGCTACGAGACAGAAAGGGAGGGATTAAAAAGTCCTGGGCAGGGAGCGGGACTGGGAGAGACGGCAAAAGAAATGAAATTGCACCGTGGCACAGGGCAGACAGGAGGACGAAATTGAAAAACGGGGCCTGGGAACTGGAAAGAGAGAGCCAGAGAATGAAAGAACTCCTGACGGGCTCTAGGGCAGAGACAGGAGGAATGAAAAAACAGGGGCGGGGAGACAGAGAGAGAAATAAGAGGGGGGGAAAGCAACAGGCCATAGGCTCCAGAGGGAGGAAGTGCGAAAGAGGGGCTGGGAGCCGCACAGGGAGAGGGTGGAGAAGCGGACCTGCAGAAGTGACAGGCTACGGGCCGAGTGGGAGGAACTTAAAAAAATCAGGACCTTGAGCCAGACCGAGAGAGACGGAGAAAATAAAAATGGCGACAGGTAACAGGGCAGAGAGGGAGGAATTAAAAAACAGGGACAGGAAGCCAGAACAGAGAGACTGTGAAGGCAAAAAGTCCCGACAGCTTCCACAGAGAGGGCGAGGAATTGAAAATTAGAGACAGGGAGTTGGACAGAGAGAGACAGAGAAAGAAAAAGAGAAAAAAGACAAAGATGCAGAAAGGGAAAAGGAGCGATGGGCGACAGGACAGAGAGGGAGGAATTCAAAATGAGGGGCAGGGAGCAGAATAAAGAGAGATAGAGAAAGAGGCAGACTCACAACGTCCTACAGAGCTGAGAAGGAAGACCGTGAACCACAGGGACAGGGAGTCCCAGAGACGGCATACCGACGGGCTATGGGGCAGAGAGGGGGGAAAGCAAAAACCATGATCAGGAGCCAGACAGAAAGAGATAAGGAAGGAAAAAAAAGCCACGGGCTACAGGGCAGAGAGAGGGAGGACCTAAAAGATGGGGACAAGGAGCTGGTCAGACAGAGATGGAGAAAGCAGGTACACGGGAGCGGGCTGGAGGGGGCAGGGAGGAAAAAAAGCCAAAAATCACAGCAGTGTGGGAGAGAGAAGGATCCAGGGGAGAGCCTGGATGCAGAAGAGACACGACAGGGCCCTGAGGGCCTGGCACTCACCGCAGCTCTCACTCTCAGCGCTGCCGGGAGACTCTGCTGCTTCAGGCGCTTCTCTCTCCTGCTCTCCTCCCTTCCTCTTCCGTAACTCTGGTCGCTTGGCTGTCCCCCACCTAAGAGAAAACATCCATGTCTCGCAGCTCTTATGAGACAAGGCTCCCTACACACGTAGCCTCGCTCGCTCGCGCGCTACGCGCAGGAACAGGACAGAGGGAAAGAGAGAGACAGAGAGAGAACGATGAGCGGGCAGCAGAACTGACGGATCAAGAGAGAAACTGAATCAGGGGAATAAAGAACACTGGAAGGACACACAAGTAGAGGGAACAAGCCAGATGGACGGGGGCAGGAGACACACAGATCAGGCCAAAGAGGTGGAGAAAGTAAAAACAGTGATGGGCTGCAGGATGATAGAAAAGGCCGAGAACAGGACAGAGGGGAATAACGGGACAGCAAGCTGGACAGGGGCATATAGCCAGAAACAAAGGGACAGGCAGCAGTATGGAGACAGACAGACAAAGAGTTACAGGGAGGATGGAGGACAGAGAGAATAAGACAAAAAGGGACAGGGAGGGGGCACAGATGGAGAAAGAAATATTGCAGAGAGAGCGAAAAAGAAAGCGACAGAGGCAGAGAGGTAGAGAAAGGAAGAAAAAAGTAGCGATGAGTAGGAGGCCAGAGGGACAAGGAAAAGACAGGAGGAAGGACAGAGTGACAGAGAAAACAGGTGAGGGACAGGATGCCACAAAGAAAGATACTGTGAAACAGAGAGCGCGACAGGGAGCAGGACGCTGGGACAGACAGCAAACGAGAGCAACAGAGAGAACGGCAGCGAGGCGGAGCACGAGAGAAAACAGGGACTGAGAGCAAGACCGAGGGGTGAAGCAATAAATAATGGGGCTGGGGAGCAGGACAGCAGAAGAGAGAGACAGAGAGGGGGACACATAAGACAACCGCAAACTGAGAGGGAGACGGAGAAGAGCACAGAGGGTCACAGACAAAAAGAGAGGGACGGCAGAAAGAGAAAAACAAGACGAGGGAGAAGGACTGAGGAGCAGAGAGAAAAAGGGTACAGGGAAAAGGACAGAGATGCAGAAAACAAGGAAAGCCTGGAGCCAGAGCACAGGGCAAAACTGACAAGGACAGGGAGCGCAACAAAGGGATGGAGGAGGAAGAAACAGCGATGGGCCGCAGCACAGAGGAAGAGAGAGAAAAAGAGCAAGAAGAGCAAGGGAAGAAGAATGACAGAAGGGTGTTGACAGGGACACGTACAAAGGGGGCTTGGGGGACACACACATCGGAAGGGTAGAAAGGAAAGGGAGGGATGGGGAGCAAGACAGCGTGATAGAGCGAGACGGAGGAAGCGGAGTGCAAGGACACAGAAAAGCAGAGGTACTGGGAAGAGGAAAGAACGTCAGGGAGAGAAAGGCGAGGGTGGGGAGCAGGAGAGAGAGAGGTGGAGAATGAAAAAACAGCCATGGTCAGAAGAATAGAAATGCAGAGAATAAAAAATTACTTCCAGGCAGCAGGACAGAGGAACAGAGCAAGAGGGAAAAAAAAAAAACAAAAGGGAGAAGGATGGGTAACACACAGCAGGACACTGCGAGAGTGAGAGGACAGAATACACAGAGCAAGGCAGAGGAATGAAGGGAGAAAAAAAAAAAACCAACCCAGCAAACAGAAAGGGAACTGGACAGAACTAGGCAGCAGGGCAGAGAGACAGAGAAAGAAAAAACAGGGACACAGGGATAGAGAGGCAAAGAGAGGGATGGGGACCAGGACGGTGGGATACAAACAGGGAGTAGGACGCGAGATTGCAGAGAGAGAGAGGTCCAGGGAAGCAGAAAGAATGACAGAGAGAAAAAGGAGGGAGGGGGGCGGGGAGCAGGTCAGAGAGCTGGAGAAAGGAAAAACACTGCTGTGGAGCAGCAGAGGGGGACGGAGAAAGAAAGAGAGGGATGGGGAGCAGGGCAGAGAAACGGAGAGAGAAAATAAGCGATGGGGAGCAGGGCAGAGCACTAGGAAGAGGAAAATAAGAGAAGGGAGAAGACTGAGGAGCTCAGAGAGAAAGAAAGGTTGAAAGAAAACGCCAGAGAGGTAGAGAAATCAAGAAAAACAGGGACGAGGAGCCTTGCAGAGACGGAGCAAGAAAGCGTAGGGCCGGTGAGCGTGAAAGAGGGAGAGAGAGATGGGAGCAGGGGGAGGAGATGAAGAAGAAAGGAGAGACAAAGATGGCAACAAAGCACACAACACAGAGACAAAGAAAGGGTCAGATCTAGACAAAGAGACCCAGAAGGGGTGGGGTGGTGGTGGGGTGCCGGGGAGGGAACCCCAAAACAAACCAGCAAGGAGCTAGAGGACAGAGAGACAGAAGAAGAGAAGAAAGGACGAGGAAGCAGGACAGAGCAGGAGAGAAAGGCAAAAAGGGAGAGCCGGCTGGACAGGGAGGTCTAGCAAGAAACAACCAGACAGGCAGCAGGACAGAGAAACAGAAAAACTGGGGGACAGGAACCAGGACAGAAGGACGGCGAGAGGAAACAAGGGCCAGGGAGCAGGGCAGCGGTGGAGAAAGAAGCACTGCGGCAGCAGGGTAGAAAGAGAAGGAAGAAAGGCCAGAAGAAGGATGGGGAATGATAGAGAAGAGAAAGCGAAAGACAAGGAGCAGGACAGATTGTCAGAGAAAGGGAGTGGGACAAGGTGATACTGAGAGAGAAAAAGGGGACAGGGAGGCAGGATAAAGTGAAAGACAGGCAAAAATAAGAGACAGGGGAGCAGGACAGAGACGAAGGGGGAAAAGCCTCAGTGGGCAGCAGGAGAGAGAGGCGGAGAAGGGAAAAAACAGCACCAGGCTGAGGGACAGTGAGGGAGGAATTAAAAAAACAGACACAGGGAGCAGGACAAAATGACAGAGAGAGAAAAGGGACAGAGAGCAGGACAGCATTGGTGGGGGGGGTGGGAGAGAGGTATGGAGAAAGAAAAAAATACCGAGGAAGAGAGAAAGGAGAGAAGGGACAGCTATCTGCACAGGGGGATAGCGAAATAAAGGATGGGAGAGGGAATGGCGCAGAGAGAGAAAGGCAGAAAAAACAGCAACAGGAAGCAGGGCACAAGGACAGCAAGAGGAAAAAGGGACAGGGATCTGGACAGAGATGGGAAAAAAGCAGCGGGGACACACGAAAAGAGACAGAAAGAGAAGGGCACAAAAGGATAGATCAGGACAGCGGCAGGATGGAGACGCAGAACAAAACCTGGGAAGGTCAACCAGGGTGGGGGGGAGCAGGTCAGAGAGCTGGAGAAAGGAAAAACACTGCTGTGGAGCGGAGGAGGGGGATGGAGAAAGAAAGAGAGGGATGGGGAGCAGGGCAGAGAAACAGAGAGAAAATAAGCGATGGGGAGAAGGGCAGAGCACTAGGAAGAGGAAAATAAGACAAGGGAGAAGACCGAGGAGCTCAGAGAGAAAGAAGGGTCGAAAGAAAACGCCAGAGAGGTAGAGAAATCAAGAAAAACAGGGACGAGGAGCCTTGCAGAGATGGAGCACGAAAATGTAGGGCTGGTGAGCGAGAGACAGGGGCAGGGGTAGGAGATGAAGAAGGAGATACAAAGACGGCAACGGAGCGCAGGACACACAGACAAGAGAGAGAAAAAGGACAGTGAACAGGAAAAAAGGGACCGAGAAACAAAGAAAAGCTCAGATCTAGACAAAGAGACCAAGAAGGGGGCGGGGGGGTGTGTGTGCAGGGAAACCCCAAAACAAACCAGCAAGGGGCTAGAGAACAGAGAGAGAGAGAAAGAGAAGAAAGGGCCATGAAGCAGGACAGAGAAGGAGAGAAAGGCAAAAAAGGGAGAGCCGGCTGAACAGGGACGTATAGCAAGAAACGACCGGACAGGCAGCAGGACAGAGAAATAGAGACAGGAAGCCAGCTAGAGAAATTCTGGAGGGAGAAAAAGAGGGAGAGGGAGCAGGACACAAACACAGACAGAAGGCAGGAGGTACAGGGAAAGGAAAACAAAAGGAAAAAGAAGAAAAAAAAAAAATCACAGCAGCGTGGGAGAGAGAGGGATCCAGGGGACAGCTCGGGACGCAGAAGAGGGGCAACAGGGTCCCAAGGGCCCGGCACTCACCGCAGCTCTCGCTCTCGGTGCTGCCGGAAGACTCTGCTGCTTCAGGCGCTTCTCTCTCCTGCTCTCCTCCCTTCCTCTTCCGTAACTCCGGTCGCTTGGCTGTCCCCCACCTAAGAGAAAACGCGCATGTCTCGCAGCTCTGACGAGACGAGGCTCCCTAGACGCGTAGCCTCGCTCGCTCGCTCGCTCCACAGCCGTACCGTGCTGCTGCTGGTGACACGTTCAGACCCTGCGGGGCACGCTGGCGGCCTGGCCTGCTGCGGGCTACCAAGAGGGAGCCTTCCTCACCCGCAGAGGCAGGCTCTCTCCTGCCCGCAGCGCCAGGCAGCTGCCAGCCAGGTGGCCTTCCATTTCTTCTTCAGCCTTCTCGGGACTCTCCAGCTTCAGCCACGCCAGCTCCTGTCCGCAGCCGCTCAGCGCTCCGCCTCTCCCTTTTCGCCGCCAGCACAGCGAGGCCCGGCACACGCAGCCCACGCCAGCCTGGAGCGGGCGCAGCCAACGGCATCCCCGGGGCAGGAACGGACAAACGCGTCCTCAGCGCGGCCCCTGCCACACACAAAGAAGCAGCGGCGACCGCGTTCAGGGAGGCCGAGGCACGCTCCAGGGCCAGCGTGCCGCCCGCACCACGGGCCTTGGGGGAGGCCGAGGGCTCCGGGACAGGCTTCAGGGGACGTGCTGGAGCTGGGGGCGGCTGCGCGGGGCGAGCGGGGCCAGGGGAGCGCTGCCGACTTGGGGGGGTGCCCGCCTCCTTCCCCCCCTTCCCTTCCGTCACCTCCGGCCTCTGGCCCCGGGGCTGCCCGCACCCGGCTCGCCTCCTGCAGCCTGCCGCAGCGCCCGGCTCCAAGCTGCCCGTCCCACCACCCTCGGGCAGCCACCACGCACCCCTTCACCCGCCGGAGGGGAGCCCGCGCCTCACCGCTGGCCTCTCTGCTCCCCGGCCGCCCCGGCACCCGACACCACCCGCCGCCATGCTGCTCCGCCGCACCGCGCATGCGCCCCGCGCCGACGGCGCGCCGGAGGGGCCAGACTCTGAGCCGAGGCGCCGGGCTGCAGTACCGCATTGCGGCCAGGGGGCGGCGCCAGCGGGTACAGCATCGTTACGGGGGTGCGTCCTCCTGGCTGGCAGCACAACTCTTACAAATGCACGAGAAAGGGAGGTGTATAGCATAACTACTGTTCTCAGTCTGGGAAAACACCCATCACTGAAATGTTAGTCTCATTTTAGCATCAAAGAGTAGAAGTAACTTGCTAGTTTCTATGACATCCATACACCGTGTTTTTTTAACGTGTGGAAGCAAGCCAAACCACCCTCAGAGGTGAACGAGGGCAGGTGATGTGTAGAGGAACAGCACTACTTATCGCCGACAGGACTCGACAGAAGTATTTAAAAAGCACTTGCGATGGACAATAGAGGGGCCGGCTTCCTCATATTCATCTTTGCTGACCCACATTTGCTGAAAAGTGGACAGAGACGCCAGTATTGAACCCCCAATCCAGAGTATTTACATTCCGGTGGTGCAATCGTCTAGAAGAGAAGCACAATCTGTTGTAAATAAAGTGACAAGCAGCTAACACAGTAAACATCTCTTTGGAGGAAACAACAAGGTGAAACGCTTTTCATCATCAAAGCACAACTCCAATGAAGTAAAGCACCGAAGAGGTAGAAAGGCTGCCATATTTTGTCTTCCACCTTGAGTCGACAGAGCTGCTATAACGTTACTATGAGCAGACAAATACTGCAGCCCGTGAGAGATCTGCAGATGGCCTACAACACAGCTACCAAAAAATTACAAACATATATGAAAGAAAAGTAAAGTTTTGAAATATTAATCCAATTTGGTTGTAAATAAAGACTGCTGGGACAACACTGCACAGAATGGTCTGAGCATTTTTTTAATGATAAAGGAATGCTTTTATGTAAAAAAAATCCCAACCCCCAGAACATTGAGATACACTGGCATTGTGTATCTAGCTAAGCACTAGATGTAAAGTTAGAAGACCTCCCGCTGATTCCCACCTTAGCCACTGAATTGCTCAAATACACTGGATGTACCCCTGCTCCTGCGTGCTCCCGTTTCCACTCCTGCCACTCCACGTCATGCCCGTGCAGCATGTCGTCTGCTGCCTGACAAACACGGCCTCTCTATTTCACTACACATTGCCTTGACTCCAAGGCAAAAGGGTCCTTCCAAACAGCTAACAAGGCGCAGACTTTGCACGCTGCTTGGATTTTGGATTTATTCTTTCACCCTTTTCACTGATAGCCAAGCCTTGAAGCCTACAATATTCCCTGTATCTTCTCAGGTTGTTCATGTTCCCTTTAGTATTTACAGCTCCATCTTCTCTAGGTTCGTCCCTACCTATCTTGCTGTTCTGTGGTGTCTTTCAAGTAGCCCCTTTCTCCTTCTTAGCCCTATTTCACTGGGAAGCCCACAGGACTGTCTTCCTTAACTGTTTTTTCACATTTTCTCAAAACGACCTCATAAACTCCCATGGCTTCAGCAACCATTTCTATTCCAGTACCTCTCAAATCCCTCTTTTAATTCTGCTTTGGCTGTTAGGAGGAAAAGAGACATTAATTAAGCAGGCTGTCCGAGGGTCTTCTAACATCAGGGCCTGGGATGCAAGACCTGGACAATCCCTTGTGGACATTTGGATTTGATTATAGAATCTAAATTTCCAACAAAAGCTTCTTCTGTAAGTGCAGGTGTGCAAAATTACCTTAATCTTCATAGCACTTGGAGCCAAAGCGGTAATTTCTTTCTGCATACGATCGCCAATCCCAGGATACATCGTCATTCCTCCAGAGAGGACATTATTGGCATAGAGATCCTTACAGATGTCGATATCACATTTCAGATTGCAAGCGGTTACGTGGATACCTGCAGATTTCATCCCTGAGTGGAAAGAAGTTTCAACACATGTGATTTCTCTTTGTTCCCTTCTTTTACTTACTGTTAAAATGAAAGGGAAGCTCAGTAGTCCAAGAAAATTCCAGGAAAAAAAACCTATGTGATGCTCAGGAGAGCACCTTGTGGTACTGTTCCTTGCTAAAGAAAAGGAACAGACCAGATAAAGTTCAAACTCTATTCCCAGGACTGTAAGTACTAGACTTTTAAACTAGCTTAACACGCATATTTTGACAAAGATCTGTGATCCAGGAAGTCCTGATTTCCACCGCTACGTTTCTGACACCACTGTTGAACACCAACGCTGATCCTCGATACACTTCTGGCAGCCAAATCCCTCCACTTCCTAACGAGCATTTCTCCTGCTGATGTTCAAATGAAGAATATTTGAACATCACTCCTGCTGATGTTCAAGTGCAGAACTTGGAGCTATATTAATGCTTGAATAGTTTGCTTTCTACACACAAATGTAGCTAGCTTCACCACTTCGTTTAATGGAAATGCCAAACTGCCTGCAGCCATTTTTCTCACTCCTCATGAGTGGAATTTAAATTGAAAGTACGAAATTTGTGAGGGCAGTACAAGTTACCATATAAAGTGTCAGTCATCCACTGGATAGAATGGGAATTTTGACACTACAGATAAAACTACTGGAAAATAATGTATGATTTGATTTTGTATGATTACATTACAGATTAATATAATAAAACAATAAACTGAAGCAGCATCTAGATATAAAACCCACATAAGCAGCACCGTGCAGTTATACATCAGCCAGTCGAGATAAAAAGCACAATCTTCTGACAGTACTCTAAATCATCACCTTAGAAACTCTACTGCACTTATAAGAGGTTGAAATCATCTTACGATTCAGGTACCTCTAAACTGACAGGCGCCTTTTCATCCAGCAGCTGTAGCAGCAGTGTTCATCGCTTCTAAAGAGCTGATTAAGTCAATAGAAGCTGCGTGTTTCTACGGACATTTGAGAATCAACACCTCAGTTCCTGTAGCTGCAGGTTGTCTATACTTCCTACGACATTCTTCTTTTCATTCTCTGTCAAGTCCCTAGAAAGAAAAGTCCTGTCTCACCTATGAAGGATGGCTGGAAGAGAGTTTCAGGGCATCGGAACCGTTCATTTCCAATGGTGATGACCTGTCCATCAGGAAGCTCATAGCTCTTTTCAAGAGAGGAGGAGGAAGCAGCAGTTGCCATTTCATTTTCAAAATCCAAAGCCACATAACAAAGCTTCTCCTTGACGTCTCTCACAATCTCCCGTTCTGCTGCAGACAGCCAACAAGATTTTAATCAACATACAGTACGACAGCCAGGACACAGACTTTCTCATGCACATTTCCCTGAGTTCATGATGGTCGTGTGGTTCACTGGCCCTCTCTGTTGTCTCAGCAATATTACTTTCCCTTTGGATTACCAGATTTCCCTCATCGGCAAGTAAAAGATATATTGTACTACAGAATACTGCAAAGATTAATGTTTACATGTCTATGTCACAAAACCTTGACCAGATCTCCTGAGGGTCACCCATTGCCAGCTACTAACTTTGTTCCTTTCTCTGTGGAAGAGGTATAATCAAAACACAACAACCCATTAAATTTGCCAGTAACTCAGGATTTCCGAACGCGGTGGCATCTTTGTCCTTGACACTCAACAAACATGCTGAAAGCCAAAGCCAGGAGCATCCCGTTAGCTAACAGGAACTGTTTTTCCCAGGCCAACCTAGTGACAGGGATTTTGATGCATCTCACCAGGTACAGGCTTCCTGCATAGGATGACAAGTAACAGAGCAAACGTATGCAAAGCGTATCCAAAGCCCAGCTCATTACCAGTGGTGACAAACGAGTAGCCTCTCTCTGTCAGAATTTTCATTGAGACAGTCAGTCAGGTATCTGCCCACCAGACCGTCTCATGATGGCATGAGGCAAGGCATAGCCCTCATAGACAGGCACATTGTGGGTGACACCATCTCCAGAATCCAAAACTATTCCTAGAAAGTGAAAGAAAAGGAAAAGCTGATTATTGCCCACCGACACAGGGTCTCCACATACTCCGTATTCTCAACCGAGACATGCAACAACAAAGACACTCACGTGATGATTGCTTCTGTCATTTCTGTAACTGAAGAGCTGCTCACGTGAGATGAAATTGTTGGCACGAACTAAGCATTTTGAGGAAAAAAAGACGTGTAACGTTCAGCAATTTGATTGTATAGCTCTTGCTGAACGGATGCTAGCAATCATGATCTTACACGTACGCGGAGACAACTTCACTTCAGACAATCCCTAGCACTTTACAGACATGAAACAATGTACAAACTGTAAATAAACTTCTATCTATAAAATCAAAAATTGGAAAATTGGAATCTGCCATTAAAATAAACCACCTCATTAGGGAAAAGATAACAAGAGTTTATCTGTGCACAGCCATGTTACTTCTATTCTTGGATAGGGAATGAAGTACATGTTTTCCACTCAAAATGAATAAGGCATTTCTGATACCAAACATGCATACAAATATTTGAATTTTAAACACAAAACAAGTATTTATGACAATTGTAATTCCTGTAAGCTGGCGATCTTTTTATACAAAATTATATTGTGGCATCAGGCTATAGAGGCAGATGGCATTTTGATTTTTTTCAAAGTATACAAAGACTCAAGGGTTGCTAAGAAGTAATTTATCATCTTAATGCTTGATCAGACTCTAGACGGCAATAAGAAGGGACCTCCATGCTAATTCTAATGATCGCTTAACAGCAGTCATGATTATGTGATCGAAAGTCATCATTTAAATGAAACTTTTTCATTTAGCTACTGATTGGGGTGTTTTTTCTTACTGGGAATGGAGCTTAACAATAGAGATAGGTCTAAACTAAGAAGGAACCATGGGTTTGGCACAATCTAGTTAAGCCAGAGCCTCTTCTCCATGCTGTGCAATTAAGGACAGTATCAAACTATCATCTTTCATCTCTTGATATAGCTGAGCTGCAGTTACCTGAGCTTTTGAAAGACACAGATCTACACCCACACCTGCCGTGAAGTTGGAAAAAACCAAAGAGGTACTTGCACAGCACGGTGGGAAGAGTTCAGTTGCCATATGGCCACCAGTTCCTCTCAACAGACAGCTGGGTGCACCACAATCAACGTCTGTCTGTGTGGGTGCAGGTGCACGCACATCCATGGGAGGAAGACAGGTGGAAAACACGACTCCCAGAAAGACTCACCAGTCGTTCTTCCAGATGCATACAGAGACAGCACCGCCTGAATTGCTATGTACCTGGCTGGCACATTGAACGTCTCAAACATAATCTGGAATTAAGAATTTGAAAACCTTTAGGATCTACACTCAAAAGTATCTGAAGGACAGTAATTTTATTTCTTTTTTTCAGTAAATACTGCCAGTTGCTACTCCTGAGTCCCCTCCTGAACCGTGGTTCTTCTGTGAACAGCACACTATGTTTTCTCTAGGATTTCACGAAAAATCACAGAAGTCAGTGGGTACCTTTCCATTAACCTCAGACTAGGTCAGATTTTTAATGATAATATTAACTGAAGATGACACCCTGGGAGAACTTTTTTTACCCTGATGGCAGGACTGCATGAATGCAGCAATCTGAAGTATGTACATATACACACACACATATTTAAAAGATTTATAGAAGACGCAGATGGAAGAAACCACGAGGAATAATCTGTCTATTCCCATCTCAAGGAGGAATCAGCCATTCCTGACACAGCTTTTCTTCTGTTTCAAACATCTCTGCTGGTGCATCCACAGATTCCTCTGGCAAACAATCTCGTGATACATTATAATTACTGTTATCAGGGTTTTCTTTGTGTCCAGCTAAAACCTCACTTGGTCTAAGTTTAAACCCACTACATCTCATTCTGCTCGCCCTCCCTAATAAACAAAAGAGTTTATCTTTTCTCTTTTTGTCAACCTTAACCATGTTCTCTTGTCTCATCCCCACCTCCTCTAGTCTAACGAGCTCCAGCTCTGGACAACCCTACGCGCCGTAGCCTTAAACCAGTGTCCCCTCCCCTAGGCAGTGCCACCCCATCACTAGTGGTGCTGCTGTGACCATGTTTCATAGAACCATAGAATTGTGTAGGTTGGACAAGACCCTGAAGATCATCAAGTCCAACCACAAACCTAACACTGCCAAGCCCACCACTAAACCATGTCCCTAAGCGCCATGTCTACAGGTCTTTTAACTGCCTCCAGGGATGGTGACTCAACCATCACCATCATATCTGTCAGAGCCACTGCCATCAGGGAGTTAAATTTTGGATTTCATAAGCAAATGCCTTTGCCAGTGAAGTCTACTTTTAATGAAAAGTATGCTTTCAATTAAGGAATACATGAATTACCAATATTTCATAGTTAATGAATGTAATGAATTTAATGCAATCAGTAATAAAAAATAAACCTTTAAACAATCTTGAAAACAGGATTTATCATTACAGCATAATGACAGAGAAACAGTCCTAGACATATCTACTGTAGGAACCACACCTCCCGGTTGTTCTAACTAGGCTCTACTTCTGTTGCTGTTTATTATCTCCCAGTTGTATTATCTCCCAGTAATGCATGCTGTCAAGCTCAATACTTAATTAGTTTATTTACACTGTTGCTAAATCGATGCATAATCTTCCTATTAAATATATGCCAAAAGTGGGCACAAAGGGAAGTGCAGAGCCACATCTAATTTTCCCAGGTGATTTTATACCTATATCTGTATTTATATCGCACTTACTTCTGGTTACATCACTGGCTAAATTTATAACATGGACTTTTGGCCAGGAGGCTGCTCTAAAATATACGAACTTCAGAGGTCGACTTTTGGTTCCGATCTGAGTTTGCTAAATCTGGCTGGGTATGTCACAGGCAGAAATGTTTAGCAAAGCATCATTTCCGTTTGAATGGTTCAGACAACTCATCTTCCCAAGCCACCACAAAGATTCCAGTTTTTGAGCACTTTTCCCCTGATCCATGAAGAGGTGCTCCTGTTGAGACCTCCACAAAGTCATCTGCATGGTGGCCTTCAATCGTCTTTATTCACAGCTTCCAAAAAAATGCAGTTCCGATATGCTAACTAGCATTTTGCCTGATGTAAAAGCGCTGATAAAGTGACAGTCTGCAGGGTAGAAAGCAGGAACAGCATGAGCCAAGGAGTTGGGCTACCACAAGTCGATCGCTCTTGGTGGCCAGAGGCATCATTGATCCAAAACTCACACAGAACTGTGCTTCAGCTGGTACATGACGTGTGTTACAGCACTTGCAAACCTCGGATTTAAATACATCAGTGACTCCTTACCTCCATCCAAATAATTACATGAATCCTGGGTCAATATTATCTAGACAGCAAAACTCAGCATCAGAAGCCTTTACCTCCAGCTTCCCCGCTTCCAGAACTGGGCACACACAGAGTCTTGTGAACAAAGAAAATTACTTTAAGCTTTTAAGAGGCTGGTTCCACAAATCTCACTGCCACACACAAAGATGAGACATTTTAGGGCCATGCAGAGAACTCATTTTGCATGAGCAGCAGAAACTCGTGCTCTCTCACCACGGCTCTTAGCCAGCATCCTAACCCACACCAACCCTACGGGATTATCTCCCAGATTAAGAAGAACGTTGAATGCCCTCAGCTATTTATATTTTTAGCTGCTTCTGTGCAGAAATGATCTGCAGCACAACATTCAGACGATTACCTGAGTCATTTTTTCACGGTTGGCCTTTGGATTCAGTGGGGTGTCGGTCAGCAGAACGGGGTGTTCCTCCAGCACAACCCGCAGTTCGTTCTAGAAAGAATGATGCCAAATCTAAAAACAAAGATTACTTTAGAAAAGGGTTCTGAAAATCATTTCTTCTGATTACTAGACAGAAAAGCTTTTCAAATCCAGTCCGACACAAGGGCAGTGGCTTCATCACCATCGCACATCGTGCCTCACAATTTTGGCTGCAAAACAAGAATTGGGGGCGGAGGAGATGGAAGGGAATAGGACAGAAGCAACTCTCCATCATTTAGACAGCAAACTGCTGTAAAAAGAATAATTTTGACTAAGAATAAATCTAAACAGCAAAGTCTATGCTAAAGCCTTGGTCTTGCAGAGTATCTGATGTATCCACATAAATTTCAGCTTTTACCGAAGCAAATTAATCAGGACATTCAGCCGCAGTTTCCAAAAAGGACACCTTCTCTGCTGTAGCCTCGAGGAGTCCTGTGAGATTCTGTTGATTGGCCTCGCGACCACAGGACAAGTTCAGCTAGAGGACAGACATTCAGCTCTACTTGGACTGAAGCAAGCAGAACCCCATCTCTTCCAAGGCTGAATCCTCTTCTAGAAATTTCATGTGTTAAAAATGAATTATGTACCTACCAGCTATAATGCCAGTACCGAGATGGTAAATAAGAATCATCAGACATTCATGACCTCCGAGACCGCGGCTGTTTCCCAGTGGCACGTTTAAATTTGCCTCTTTCTTAGAGGATCATCATCAATCTTCATCAACCAACTAAAAATAACCCCCACCAAAAGTTTCAGGAAAGTGTTTGCTGGGTGTTTTTAAGTGACAGCTACTCTGCAGCATGAAGTGCTCGCTACAGGAGTGTATTTGTAAGTGGTAACTACCTTCTCGAAGTGGTTATTCTGGGAAACAGAACAAGAGGCAGCTGGCACAACTGCCCAGGAACAACGCGACTTCAGCGCTTGGCCAACGCATCCGATGAAGCCCTGAACTTCTTGAAGTTCATGGCAAAACTCCCACCGAGGGAGGGCCCGAGTGTCGCCAAGACTTCTGTTTTGGATTCCTCAGATATATTTTTAGGACAGTACAATTGCCTCTTTAGGCCGTCGAGGAGAGGGAATGATTTTGGTTTTCCTTCTCTGGCAACTTGACTCGATAAGGAAGAGTACTTCAGAAACAGGAAAGAAAGACAGCACTTCTCCAGCAAAGTTCTGGTCCCTAAAACCACAAAAATGTATTAAGCATCATTTTTGCAATTAATGCAACAATGCACTTGACATCTGACAGCATTACAGTTCTACCCGAGTGCTATGTGCACGGGCCAGGAGCCACCAGCGTCGGGTTCTGCCCTGCAACCAGCTCATGCTGTCCCATTTGTGGGGTTTAAGACATCGTGGGCTCTTCAGAGGATCCCTGCAAGAACACCCTGGAGATTTACAAACCAGGTTTCCTCACAGGAGGAACGTTTGGGGTTTTAAAGTTTGAGCTGCTTGAAATTCCTGGTGTTCGATCCCTTCCCATGTGCTTTACGAAGCAAGGCTGTGCCATAGGACCGACCTCAACGCTCTCAGATGAAATGGAAGCAGAATTTGACAGTACAACATTATTTAAGGTAAGAACAATCATTTTAGTTCTTGTTAATGTGCCTCTAACTGGAAGATTCTTTTTCACGTCAGGAAGCAGAATGATTTTATCGTATAAAATCATTAACAGCATTCACATAGGAATGTTTAACCATTAGTTCGAGTAGCTGGTCTTTTTCAACATTCATTCATGTTGCCATGAATCATTATTTTTCTTCTAAAATCCTCAGGAAAAGGCTTTTAGAGTGCAGTAGACCACCTATTTACCAGCAGTAGCCAACATTACAGAACTGTACCCAGACTCTGACTCTGTCAACGCAAACCAGAAAGAAACTCCGTTCCTAAGTACCTCACAAACGACATCAGAGGAGATACCGGAACTCAGGAGCAGAGAATTTTAAAAAGAGAAATGCTACAAAGCTTGGAGAGCTCAGCATTGCTCCTTGGCTCTGAAGAAAACCGGACAGGACCAAGGTGTTCAGTCCTCCACGGTAAGAAATCATCTTGCCACTCGGTCGTGCACACGGTGTTTCACACCCAGCTTTCCAGGTAATGCTTGGGTCAGTACGGGCGCACTCAAGAGAGACAAAATTCACAGGGAAAGCCCAGCACATCTGTGCAAGTTGCCGCTGCTTACACTTTTACTCACTATTGCTTAGATGCCAGAGAAGCAACTGACATCAATAAAATTAATGGTTGAATTCATGGCTGAATGTGGTTTTATTTAAAAAAAAATTGCCCCTGCAACCACGCAGTCAGACCCGAGTTACCTTACACCAGGAGACTCTTTGGAATGCCTTCAAAGCCTGAAGCAAACAGCAGCCATGTCCAGGAAGAAGTCTGTAGATCCCCAGAAGGTCTCAGACCAGCCGAAGCGAAAGCATTAAAATCATGAGCTGTAACATGGAAAGAACTCTCGGGGCGACACTTACCCAGGAAAAGGTGACAATTTGTAAAAGCCTCTTTGTAAATGACATGATCTCACCTCCCATTACATGTATATCAGCTTCTGGAACGGAGTTCAGAGTATCTACACAGTTCAAGCCATTTTTGGAAACCTTATTTTTCCGTTTTTGCTTATCACAGTGACAGCAGAAAGGGCTGGATAAATCAGGGCAGAATTTCCAACACCTCTGGGGCCTTTCCTGCTCGCTAACTTGCTGTGCCTCATGCCAGAGGGTCACTCTCTCCCCTGAAGACAAGAATCCCTCACGCGAGCCGAGTAAGACTGGAAGGATTTGTAGGTCCGCTGTTGTCACTGGAAAGCGTTCCGCTCCACTAAAAACAATTAGCTAAGAATAGCTCGTTATCATGCTGTTAACAGCCATCTTCGGGCTGGAAAGGGAAAAGTCTTACCATGTACAGTCCTCATGTTTCAACTGTACTTGCGCGTTTGCGTGGCGCAGAGACTGAAGATAGCTGACTTCTCTCAGTATGTGGGTGATGGCATGGCTGAAAACAGGCACCGAATCAGCAACCAGCCCTTCAGAAGAGACAAGCCGTTACCATTTTACAAAAAAAAGACAGCAGTTGTATAGGGAAAGATTGGATTTCTATAGACATAACCTTTACCAGGCTAAGAAACATTCTAGAACCGCCAGAAGAAGAAAGTTCACAGGATTTACCTCCAGCGGTAACTACGGCTGGCAGCATCTCCCATTCCACATGACAAACAGAAGTGAAGCAGAACATCAGATACAATGTGGTACACGTTAACTCTGCAAATGTAAATCCCAACCAACCCCCCTTTCTTACCTGCCCTGTGACCGCGCAGCAGGCCTCGCGTACAAGCATCCTCACACCTGAAGCAGGTAATTCGATTCACTGACATCTGCTCAAAGTCAGCCTTGTACCTGCCCATCGGTAAAACCGATGGAACCCTTCCATTTCCATACTCACTACATTTTTCTTTTCCCACGAGATTTTTAAGGATTTTAGTCTAGCAAAGAGGAAATCAAACAGCTACTCCTTTTTGTGACCTTATGTCTACTCCTTCAGACTTGGTTTGTTTTGGTTGTACCTCCATTTTACACAGATGTGAATGGAAATGCAGAGAGAATAAACACCAACAAACAACAGTACAGGGTCTAAAAACAAGACTCTAGCTTCCAGTGGCCATCGTCTTCACAAATGAGCTACTTTTTCAACCAGCGAAGTAGTTGTGCAGTTTCAGAGAACACTGTAACAAAACTTGGATGTATTACTACGCAAGGCGAAACGCTCTGTTACGTGTCTACAGAAACTGAATGCAAATCCTCCGCTTCTTACAGCCTCTTAGTTGCAAATCCACCCTTTATTCATTTGTACCTGGACGTCACGTATGTCAAATACATAAGGTTGTGTCTTTATAAGCCTCAATTTCACGTGTTGAGCAGCTGAGAAACATTTTGCCCCAAAGAAATGCAATAACTAAACCCACCAAGAAGTGCAAGTGAATCAAAAAAAAATAAAAGCCAAAACAAACAAACAAAAAAAACCCAAGAAAAGCTACAGAAATTGTACCTTTAAACAACAGTAAAGGATTAAGAAGCTTAAGACATTTCTTCACGTCATCTCATTTTTGGATCTTTAATCATCACCTTAACTCACTACCACACACATGTCTGTGCACCTTGTCAGAGCCATCACAAACTGTGTGGCCAAAGAACAACCAACTTCAATCTTTTATTTTCAGCCAAATAAAAAAATTTAAAATCCAGTTCTTCCTTTATTGCACTCTGTAAAACTTCTGGTCATAACCAAGAAGCCAATAAACAGCAAAAGCTGAGTATTCCTTTAAAATCCATAGTTTAACTCTTAAAATAAAATTTATATAGAAAAGATATCATTTACAACCCATTCAGTAGTAATCAATCATTATGTACTCACAAACCATATTGAATAACTCGTATGCAGCAGTTACTTTGTAGGGCAGAGGGGAATATTTTTCTCCTTAGCAAATATAATATCCCACTGTTAAAGAGCAATTCAAGTCAACTTTGGAGCATTTGTGATATACACAAATTTCTTTTTGTGATAGACACAAATTTATTTTGAGAAGCGTAAGATTCATTTGGGGTAACAAGAATTTATACGACTGTGTCCAGTGCATAGCTTAACTGCAGCATGTGAAAAGTCCATTACCTTGAATTTGCTGAGGTGGTGCGTTATGACCCATCATCCACGTAAGGGTGGTGAAACCCTGGCACAGCTTGCCCATAGAGGTGGTTGATGCCCCATCCCTGGAAACTTTCAAGGCCAGGTTGGACGGAGCTTTGAGCAACCTGATCTAGCCGGATGGCTGGCCTAGCTGACCTCTAAAGGTCCCTTCCAACCCAAGCCACTCTATGATTCTATGGTCCAAGTCATTATAGAAGATGTTAAACAAGGTCAGTCTCAGTACTGGTCCTTGAGAAACATCATCAGTAAGCAGAAGCTAGTCAGACTCCGAATCACAGATTGCTGCCCTTCAACCAGTTTTTCCATCACTTTGTAGTCCACGCATCCAGTTCACATCTCCTTAGTTCGACTACCAAGACAACACATGAGACTGTACCAAAAGTCTTTCTCAAGTCAAAGTGAACATCACTCATTCCTCTTCCTTCACCCACGAAACCTGTCATCATAAAAGTCTATCAGGATGGTCAAGCATGGTTTGCTCTTGGTAGATCCATGCTTTCTCTTCAAATTTCTGTTCTTCATGCGCCAGTAAACAGTTTTCACAAGGAACTGCTCCATAATGTTCCTAAGGACTGAGGTGAGGCTGACTGGCCTGTAGTTTCTTTCCTCCTTGCCTGCCCTGAAGATGGCATAGCATTTCCTTTTTCCTATCATATTAATTAATTCATGAGGATTAACTGTACAAGGTTATAAAATCCTCAGATGAATGATAGGATGCAAGCGTCCTGGTCCAAGACTATAGAAAGAGGTGCTACTGAATTTTGGAGATGGCAACTCCCATTGCTCAGCACACCCTAAATTCTCTCCCCTGATGCTGCAGCTTCACGCAACAGGAGGGCAATGCAAGAGCATCCTGCCAAGGAACAGGGCAGCCAACTCCCCCTCTGTCTCCCCCCACATCGCTTCGCTTTGTGTCAGCCTTGACGGTTGCCAGGACTATCCAAAGGACAATTCCACTCACTAACCCATCTGAAAGCTAACTAGTCAAAAGAAAACAAGAGGGCTTTTTTGGGGTGGATTTTTTTTTTTTTTATCAGATTAATGAATCAGGTCCTGAAAGAAATCACCGCAGACTCGACAAAAGGAAAGGGAGAATTAGAGATAAGCGGGGAGAAAAGGACCATGCCTTTCTGATGGCAGCAAGCCAACAGGTCAGCTTGGATGTCTGTGAAACGGCAGCCTAAATACATATATACCTTCAGGATCCTAAAATAGTTCTCTAGAGCAGTAGTTAACCCAGGTAGTACAGTTGTAAGCACAGAAAAATAATCTCCTTTTTAATCATTTAAAAAGGGGCAGATGAGGGCAATTTAAATCATACTTTCCTAGCTACTGAAGCAGGTGGATGATGCATCCAAGCTTCTAACTTATTTTTCAAAAACGAACTACAGGGCTAGACACAAGCTGGTTTCCCAGGCTGATCCGCAGCATTCAGCTGTCGGGAATGCCACTTGAATTTTAACCAGAAGTCTGCATCAGTCTTCCTACCGCAAGCATCCAGAACAGAGGAGAGATGGTACGTAGCTGGCGTTTCTTTATCCTGCACAGATTTTGAAGGAAAACTCCAGCTGAACGAGATCATGTGCAAGCTGTCACCTGTGTTTATTCCATCAGGATTATCATTCTTTATTGCTATATTTTGAGAAAAAATGTCGGATAAAGATTGTGACTTTAAGGTTGCAGCATGTACAGACTTAAGGAGGTGATGTACTGATGTACTGATGTACTTGTGTTTTAAACTGCATTTCTTTGCTCGTTTTTGGTGGGGCTTTTTGTGTCTTGGACCATCACAGCTGTTTCACAGACTATAAGCAGGACTTCATGTCTGATGTGTTTCACATTTTGCAAAAGAACTTTAATTTTGCTATTCAGATATTTTTCTGAAATTGATCCCTACTTTTCATAAACTCCCTTCTCAGCCTTTGTACTTTCTTCTGGTTACAGAGTAACATCGGCTGTTGTCTAGCAAACACATCTTGTGTTCTCCCGAGCATCCTGGCACCATTAATGAAAGAAATCCCTTTGCATCACTGGGTCACATCATGTTAATTCAGCACCTCTGCATGAGAGCCAAGCAAGTGATTTAGTGCGCAAGCTGCAATGCAAAATGCTCTTTACAAGACCAGCAGAGTGAAAGAGCTACCCTAAGGAAGCCTCCCTCAAAGTCCTAACGACGATTAGCTGTACAAGGAATTGCACATATTCAGAGAATGATGCGTATTCAGAGAATCACATCTTCTCCTACTTACCAAGGACAACAGCAAAATATTCAGCAACTGGAATGGGAGTAGAAAAAGTCCCAGAGCAGTGATATTTCCTCAAGACAAACTCCATATGTCTCCTTCGGACTGCGGTGTACAATAAGTCTATATAAGAAACCAGAAGAGGATTTTTGATATTTTGCTATAAAAGAAAAATCACTAAAAAAATATAAGTCCAGACCTCAGCACTTATTTAATGCTTTTTCACCTTGAAAGTATGGCAAAGCTCTACTCACATCATCCATCTTCTCCACCTTTGAGCAGAGGAGTAGATAGATTCTTTCAATAACACGGGTAAGACTAAGCAACAGCAGAAAGTGGGCAGACAGCATTGTCATTTGGAACTCGAGTGGCACCAGTCGGGTAAGTTTAGGCAGACCAGAGCCCATCTTCACATCTTTTTTTTTTTTTTTTTTTTTTTTTAAATAGAAGTGATGCTTCCAAGGTCAAACTGACGGGGAAGAATGGTTCTTAAGTCATAAGGTTACCACCAGCTCTGTGAGCAGTATTATCAAATCCTGGGGTCAGTTGGTCAAGTTGATCTTTCAACTTGGCTTTTTTACAGACTAGTGGAGACTACAACTGGCTGAAATTCATCTCTGGTTTAATTAGAGGCTTTGAAGTCCTGTAGAACATAATTTTCTCCGGGCCAGATGGGAAATCAACTAAGAGAGTAAGCCAGCAAAATTCACACCCAGATCACGAACAGTTCTATAGAAAACTACTCAGTATCAGCATCAGCTTCAGTGAAACAATGTATTACTTCATGGCTAAGAAAGGTTATTCGCTAACATCCTAGATGGAAAGACACAGCTACAAAAAGAAAAATCTGTAAGAAAGGTGGACTGATGCCCCCTTGAGTGAAGGTATTCCCTAAAATATAGGTGGACGGCCACAGAAGTGCTCCCAGCTGTTACTATACTTCTGAAACTGTGAGAACTGAGACTCTGCTGATATAAAGACTTCAAGAACAGGTAAGACAGGAAGGTATGTAGGTCTCCTTGTTAAATCTTTATTGCTTTCACAAGCAAACAGAAATATAAATTGTTGTTTCTTTTTATAATTAAAACCCATGTGGCTGTATCAAGACCGCTCAGCTCGCTGTGTGGTCTTGGTAGCAATGGGTTGTGCGTGCACGCCTCGTGGTCCTGTATTGTATGATGGGATATGGGACACTGCATCAAGGAGAAAGGGAGGCGCAGGCTGGCCATTAGAACGGATGCTCTGTGGGAACTGCAAGGGCAAAGACACCCATGGATTGTGTAAAGGCTAAAGATGGGGAGTGTTCATTCTAGCCCTCTGCCAAAAAGACATGAGCTACCTGCAAAAAGCAGCAACAGAGAGCAGGAATGGATTTCAAATAACTCCCTTTTGTACAAATACGTTACTTGTTTTCTGTACCTGCAGACATCATCTCCACAATTTTTTAATGATACACCACATTTTTTGTCCTTTGTTCCAGGGAAAGCAGTCTGCATTAAATTGATAATAAATAAAAGCCATAATCCTGGCAATTTATAGTCTCAAACTGATTCACTATCCTCAGAATATTAAAACTATTTGCCATTCAAACCCAGATCGGATTTTTGGAGAGGGCGTCTCGCATGAACTGAAGGTGAGATCAATATCACTATTTGTAGGGTGTTTGGAACACGTGCCAGGAGACATTTCCATATTAAAATTCAACAAGACATCACACCAACAAACTCATTCTTGCCCGAGGTTAACCTTAAGCAGGAAAGAGGTATTTCAACTCGTTAATCTCATTCTCCTCCATATTAGCTTGTCATGTTGTTGGGCATGGCTTCCACCTTTGCAAATTTAATTCATGTCAAAGCTTGCAATTCTTATCGCTTGCTGTGGCTATTCCCTACTCTCGGTTCCAACCGCTGCATTGTTCTAAACAACCACATACAGAAAAGCAGGACTTGCACAGTGGCTAAGGCACTTTCTTCCCAGAGAAGCAGAGGTTTGCCAAATCACACAAGCAGCTCGACAGTTTCACTTCTTTTTATCTGTGTTTGCTCTTAGGACATAATGAATTCTATTTTCAAAATGCATGTTAATTCTGAATAAGATTCCACATGCGGATTGTTAGGGAGGTATTCAGAGCGTAACCGTGCTCTTCCACACTGAAAAAGGAGTCAGCTGCGGGAGGAGGATTCATATTCCAACCATTGAGAGCTCACGTCTCGGCCCCAGCTGTGCCACGAGCTAGAGATGCCAGCCAAGGACTGATGACAATTTTGTTGGGGAGAAGAAGAGAAGGAGACCTGGGGATGGGAGGGAAGAAGAAAAGCCCAAAGAATTCTTTCAGGTGTGTGCAAACGCTGTAAACGTCTACCTCCCTTGCCACTTACCAAAAAATACACACTTTTAAACATTTTCTTCTTTTTTTTTCCTGATTAACAAGCTGTAAGTATATACTGAAAGGATATGTTAAAAAAAAAAAGAAATATCTAAGGATCCTTCATTTTTAATACTAAAACAAGGACAAGTAGATTATTAGCAAACTGAATGGAATTTTGCTTTGATACTACAGGGGACTGCAAATGTCACTCAGTTCCAGAGATCCGAGCACCTAGGTTCACACTCTCGAACATCACACCTATATGAAGTCAAGACTTCAATGCAAGTTCTGTTTCTTAGGCAGGTGATAAGGCCAGTTAACACTGCTATTCCTATACAGAAGGTGATTTATTATCAACTTCAGCAGCAAGCAGTCATATAAGCCGAGACCAAGATAATAAATTTTAAGTAAAAATCATTCAGAAGCTGAGAAATTTGCAGTCATTTACAATTGCTTGAGGAGACATGGATACTGGCAATTTGAAGTGACTGCTGTTCAAAAGCAGGAATGAAGGTTCAGATCAATCTCTTTTACTTCTGAGGCAGTGCGAGCTACAGCAGACCTGTGAAAAACCCTTCCCTTATAGGTCTTTCAGCTTTTACCATTAAGAGATCATTTGGATAAGGAGATGAGACCACCCTGAGCTGGAACTCGCAGTAGGAAGAAGGTTCTTTAAAACATCCCCTAGATGCATTTTCAGAAGTCCGCACATCCAGCTCATTATCTCTTCCCCATTTTTGGAAAGAGAGTATTGTGTTTACCGATGAGAACTTGACAGGTTTGATTTAAATCATCAAACGCACATCAAGCCTGACATCACATCATTTCAAAGTCTACGGCATCCAGAATCACACAGAACACACTTGCCTGGGTATCTGAAATCGTAAAGTCTTCATAGCTGACTCTCATCTTCATACAGAACATTATGAAAATTTGTCATCCAGGAAGACCTTTTTTTTTTTAATTAAATAGAAAACTGTGAAACAATTCTGTTTTAATTTAAAAATTGCTTAACTAGAAAACTCAGAGGGAATGAAGCCTTTTTCATAATAACATTAAAATATAAATTAGTAAATATTATTTTCTCTATCTTTAACAGATAAACTAGTCACTATGAAATTAATGTAAGCCACAGCAGCCTTGCATGGAGAATTACGCTTTTATTGATCCATTAAACCCAGACTATTTCAATAACATATTCAAATAAACTCCCTGAGAAGAACCCTGTGTACCACTTCACTGCATAAAATAAGCCTTGTGCGGTACCTCAGTCTTGCAGTTACAAACCACTCCTCAGAGTCGGTAGGAGCCAGGGACCAGTCCCAGTGTGACAGCTTTGCACGCAGCCATCCTGTTTTGGAAGCTGAGAGAGTTTAAAAGCATGGAAGAGGCCGGACCACAGCTTTTGGCCTGGCTAGGCACCACTGCATTTATACGTGTAGATATGGGCTGAGATTCCAGCTGTCCATTGTGGCAACTCGTCCCTTCAGTTTGCCTCTTGAGCATTTGTTTTATGTCAAACACTGAAAAGATGTTATCATTCATTGCCTGGGGGACATGAATCGAGCGCAGTACCGCACTTTTCTCACCAGGTGGCAGCAGCGAGCTCTTGGACACGGCGCCACCGCGCATTGGCGCCACCCGAGCCGCAGTACCGCACTTTGCTCACCGGGTGGCAGCAGCGAGCCCTGCGGCGCGCTCTCTCCAGGCGCGGCCGCACCGCTTTGCGGGGACCGCGCGCAGCGGGAAGGCTGCAGAAACACACGGAACCGGCCACAGAACGACCCTTCGTCCCGCACAGCGGGGGCTGTGGCGGGACCAAGGACAACGCCTCACCGCACACGCCCGAGAGCAATGCAACTGCCCGGCAGCCGAGTCGCTGCAAACGACACCTCCCGGCATGCCCCGGGGAGCAGCGCGCCGACCGCCAGCCCCGCGCCCCAGCACTACAGCTCCCGGCACGCCGCGGAAGCTGCGGGCCTCGGCGTGCGGGGACACCGTGCCCGAAACGGCGCCGCACCCCCGCCGCTCCTTGCCCCGACACGGACCCCGCTCGGCAGGTACCCCCGCCCGCCTCCCGGGGGCTTTCAACTGAAATTCCCATCTGATTAATTCCCTAATCCAAAAGGACAAATCAGGAACCCAGGACACCAACCACGACCAAATTTCTCGAAATCCTTACGAGGTGTCATCCTTTTGCATTTCATGTCTATGCTCACTGTTTTCTGTATCATCATCAAATGCACATGCTGAGTCCACAGATCTTCCTGATTTCTCCAGGCTCTTACTAACTCGATTCCATTCAACGAGCCCAGGATTAAACAACATAAGATGATTGCATAAATGCCTAAATAGAAAAACTGAAATTCTTAAGATTATTATGCTGAAAAGAATGTAACTTTGCCTACATTCACCACAGAAGTAAGGTTCTCAGTCAGTCCGCGCACAATTCATTTACTCCCATACTCGATGAAGCTTCCTGTGGTGACCTGCTCGAGCACTCCGAAATCTCCGACCTGCTCTCCTGAGAGTTTGTGGGGACAGTCAGACACCACATCCATGATGCTTTGACAGCCATGGCCCTTCTTTGGCAGCGGAGGTAGACTGCATTCTTGAGCGTAGTGGTCAAGGCCACCACAGTTACAGTGTCTGCATCCTCTAGTTTTCTCTTTCGTGCTGTTTTCCCTTCCGGTCGTATTTTACTTCCTAAATGGGGGCTCCCACCAGGGTCTGTTACCCATATTGATTCAAGACCTTTGGAAGGTTTCTTGAAAGTAAATTCCACTGGCTCTCCTTCTTTTAAGCTTCTAAATCCTTCCATGGCAATCTTGCCTTTGTGTATGAAGACATCAAATGGAGACTCCAAGGGGCTTCCCTCTTGGTTGCTCATGGAGATGAACCCGAATCCCATTCTCACACTGAACCATTTGCAATGACCAGTTCTGTGCAAAAACCTAGGATTCCTCCTCTTCTTCCTGCTCCGGAAAATTCCTGGGGTCATCTCCACCTTTACTCGCCCCCTCGGACATGTTGTCGCTCGGGCCCTCTGCTCCAAGAACCTTCTGGTATCCCAGAGGCCCATCACCCAATACTTCTTCCAGAATTATTTTAGGTTCCAGTTTACTCAATTTACCTTTACATCTATATAAATGGAGTTTCCAGTATGGGAGTTACCGGGTCGCTCACGTTCCATCTGGAACATCTTTTGTTCCAAAGATTAGTCCAATTTTATGGGGAAATTTGGTAAAGTGAATCCTGCTTTACCAAATGAATTTGGTAAAATGAATCACATCCTTTCTGATGTTGCCATCAGTATTTAACATATGAGCTAGAGTTTTGAGAGGCAGAATTTAAAGAATTGGAAACGCTCTTACTCACGTCTTCCCATTCTAGAAATGCAGCTTGACACTGTACCATCTGACTAGGAGATAACCAGCGGCATCCGTGTTGTTGCAACACTGCTGTCACTGCATGAGGCACATAAACCGTTATTTTGTGATGCATGATTAGCGTTCTGGCTTCTCGGATTAATAATACCTGGCAGCCAGTGCTTGGAGACAGGCGGCCATCTTTGACTCACTCGATCCAGTTTGGAAAAACAGGCCACGGGTCTTTTCCAGTCTCTGAGAAATTGTGTTAGTACTCCCAACGCGACGTGCAGTCTTTCACGCACGTATAAAGCAAAAGTCTTAGCTGTATCCGGCAGTCCCAAAGCAGGGGGACTTATCAAGGACCTTGCTAGTCCATCAAATCTTTTTGACAATAGGGACCCCATTCCAATAGTTGATCTGATCCTTTAGCTGCCTCGTACAGAGGTTTAGCAATTAGGCTGAAATTCGAATCCATGTGCTCTGCCAGCCGGCCATTCCAAGAAAACCTCTTAACTCTCCCTGTCTTGTGAACGGAGATTCTGCAAATAGCCTCCTTTCAATCAGGGCTCAATGGCCTTTCTCCCTGAAAAATTTCAAAACCTACGTAAGCCACTGGGTTTTTTGACCATCTGAGCCTTTATCTGTGACACCCGATGTCCTGCTAGGTGCAAAGAGCCTCAGGGAAGGGGTTTCTCTTCATCCCAAGACTGTCGTGGCCAGGGCAGTTCCAGCCTGTGTCTGATGTTGTGCTGTTTGTGTGGTCTGCCTTCTGTGTCGTAGCCCCTCTGGTCTTCAAGTCCCTGTAGCTCTTTGCACTCAGGAAGCTCATCATGTGCCTTGGATGCTATTTCTAGGGCCCCAAATGCCCCTACTCATCGGCATAGTGCCAAGTGGGTGCTTCTCGCTTTACAAGCGTAAAGCGTGGATTGGTCTCATGACTTGGAAGTTTCCGGTCAGTTCTCTTTTGCGGCGTCGTTCCAGGCTGTGTCAGCAGCTCTTCTCGCTAGCGGTCCGTTGTCATGGAGTGTGGGAGCTCTTCCCTGCATCCTTATGTTTTTAGGTCTTGAAGCCGGGCTTTTTGCACATCCACTGTCTCCATTTTGACCGTAACTTCTTGTAACAGATCATTCTGTTCTACTTGGTTTTTCTGGGGCTGCCATGGAGCCTCTTTGCTCTGGGCCATTGTGGCCCTGTTGGTTTCCTTGTCCGACAGCTTCTCCCGTCCGGAGTCATTCTTCCTGCGGACAGTCTTCTCTCCTTTGAATCCCATTGTTTGTGGCGGTGTGTGTAATGTCGGTCTGAGCCTCTGTGTGTTTTGGCTTGGAGCTTCTCTGCCCAGGGCCACCAGGGACCTTTTCTTGCTACCTCAAATGTAGCCCGGGGATTCCTGCCGAGTGCGTCCCGCAGCCCTGCCCCAAAAGTGCGAACATCTCAGGATATCTCTTACCAAGAAGGGGCTGGCCTGGAAAGCTGTTGCTCAGCCTGATCTGTCCATGGCACTGCTTGCACAGAGGCACAGAGACTGGGGCTGTTTGCTTGCCTTGCTATCTCAAACTTCAAACGTAGCCCGGGGGTCCCTGCCGTGCCACCTTCCGCAGCTCTGCCCCGAATATGTGAACATCTCCAGATAGCTCGCAGGCAGAAAGAGCTAGCCTGGAAAGCTGTTGCTCAGCCTCATCTGCCCATGGCACTGCTCGCACAGAGGCACAGAGACTGGGGCCGCTTGCTTGCCTTGCCACTTCAAACTTCAAACGTAGCCTAGGGTGTCAGCCCCCGCTCCAGCTACTGTCACTAGCGCCGTCAGCCGTCCCCATCTGTTCCACCCCACAGTGGGGCTTGCAGCCATCCTCAGCTATACCAGCATCACTATTTAACTAACCTGCGAACTGGGAAATGCACTAGAATTTTAAAGAAAGTCTGCAGAGGGGGATTTTCTGTCTGGCACCCAAAATCATCTCACAAATCTCAGAAACATAGAAGGAAGAGAGCAAGGAAAGCTCTCAGTTCGGTAAGGAGGCGGCAGTCCTTGGAGGCAGACATTTTGGATTACTATTACTAATGCTGTTTAGCTAACTGACTTCTTTTGTTTGATTCTCTCTGAATAACAACTTATTATAGCTACAAAGAATGGATTGATTTCCAGGCTGCTCCTGCTTGCAGGACTCCTCACAGTAAGCAGCCAGTCTTCACCAGGGAACAGGTGAAAATGGGATGCAGGGAGAGAACAGAAGTGTATCACAGGAGAGCCACCCTACAGCAAGGCCACGGGACTGGCAAGCCATGGGAAGAACAGGGAAAAGACACACAGATCCTAGGGAGAGCCTTTTAGCAGCATAGTTGCCCATAAATACCTACCTTCACCTCTTGGGCAATGTGGCCCAGGTAGTAATAGCCATCAGCTTCTCTCCTTGCTAACACGCGAGCCCCCCTCATGAGACTGGAAGCCCCTGGGGACGAACCAACAAAATTCTTTTTTGCTGAGGATGTCAAGGGTAGACAAAGGGAGCGTGGATTCCATGCACAAACAGGAAAGGTACAGAAAACAAAAATACAAGAAGTAATGAAGACCTTGGCAATAGAACTTCTGCAACTTGCTGCAATGAAAACAAACTAAATCCACGTGGGACACCAACCCCACCCTGCAATAACTGTCTTTGTTTCCTAGCTTTTTTTCTTCTCTGCATTTCCAGTGACCCGTCTGTAGATTTTGAATTTGCTATGTTACTGGACATCTTGGCAGCGGAGAGCCACAGGGAACTTCATTAGCTGTGTGACAACACTGGACATGTGAGATGGACATGGAGCTCATCTGGAGGGGGAAAGGAGGAGATGGAAGCAGAAGATGAGCATGATTTTTGAACACTTCAATCCTTAAACAGGAATATTATTATATAATTTAAATTTACTTTCCAGTACATTACTTCTCTCTTTAATTCTTCCATCATATGTTGTGGTGTTGTGCTGTTTATCTGCAAGCTCATCGCAAATGGTTTTAAGAAATTAAGCTTGGAGAGAAGGAATACAAAAAATAAAATATAAGAACTATATGCTAAAAAAACCCTTGTATTTCACCCGCTAGATATGTAGCAGGTGCATTACTTTCTTCAGTCACAATGAGATACGTTGTTCAAAGAACAATGTGTCATTTCAAGTATACCAAAGCTATAGCTGAGATCCTTTTTGGCCCACCTCAGATCCTACCATCATTTTATTCTACTGTGAAGGAGGCACTAGGCATGTGATTCCTGAATCAGAATAGTTTCACTTTCTTACTAATTATTGCACCTTTTAGTTAACTGGTTTTAGTAAAGAGCTTTGAACCTGGAAAACACACCAGTTTCTCACGACAAGGCAGAGTGTGGAGACAGGCAGCGAGTGGAGGCAGGGTTGGGGCTCATCTGCCCCTCCCATCGCCAGGAGTAGGTGAAATGATCTGAAGTCAAGGAAGAGTGAAGAAGGTGGGGATGGAGCCTGGGCAGACCAAGTTGCCTTTGCAGGTCAAAGCTGGCGGTGAAGCCACCTGGCCTGAGCAGGATGGAAGATGTGAAATGTTTGAGAACAATGACACAGGGAACAATATACCAGGGACTATGGGCAGGGAGAAAGACAAAATGCAAGGGAGCTGGTAGGCAGAGTCGACAACAGAACTATGAACCTCATATTAAAGCATTCAGCTTTTATGGAAAAAGATAAACTTGTGCTGCATCAATCGTGCAATAAGTAAAGACAGTGGTTGGATTGCTTGCTACGATTCCCTATCAACTGTTGCTGAAAATGCATCAAGGCTGTTACGAGACTCAGAAGAGCAGGTAACTTCAAATCCTTTAACTGCAAGGACGTCCACAGGGTAGAGATGCAAAACCTATGCTGTTTCAGCTGAGGATGTCAGCTGTTTGGGATGTTAACAGATTTAGAAGATATTGTCCTTTATTTAAAAGACCGTTGACCACCCCTGCATAACAGTAAACCAATATTGAAGTCTGTGAATCAGGATACACTGGCTGTAGGCGAAGCTTTACAGTCACCTCGCGAAGAAAATGTAAAATCAAAGTAAGGCTTCGTTCTTTCCTTTGTGACCTTCACCTGCCAGAGGCACCTCTTCTCAAGTGCTAGTCTTGTAAAGTTCAGTGAAATCACTTTACAGGGCAAGTCTTTCTTGGAACGAGACCAAGATATACCTGAATTTGACCCCAGCTGTTGGCGATGGTGCCTTTTGCTGAGGGGGCTACGTCAAGTGCTCTCTTTCCTCACAAGCAGAGATCTAAGGTACAACTGACGTACAATCAGGAGGGTGGATACACCAGCCCGGAACATCAGGTGTAGCCTGTTACAGAGATGCCAAACCTATTTTAAAATCTGTGTTCACAGACTGCTTTGTTCCTAAGCTGCCAGGCAAAACAAGGTTATCCTTCCAGGGGGTCACAGGAACTCCTCCTTGGTCCTACTTTGCGAAACTTCATCCAGTAAAGATTCAGGAGGAATTAACCAGCGTGCACTAATCCTCTACGCCAGCGGTGTACCTTTTCAGAAGCAGCAGAGGGGAGTCCGACTGCTTGGAAGGACCCTCCTGCTTGCCTGGCTGCCTCCTCTATTATTTTTCGCTCGCGTCTTTTGTGATCATTGGAGTCTCCCAGCAGGCACACGCCGTGTACCGGCTGCCTTCCGAACCTGTTCTCCTCGAGAAGCTGGCAGGTGTCCCCCGACCCCGGCTCCGGGAGCGCATCGGTGAACAGACAGGCTGGGCCTGCCCAGGCCACGGCCGCGCCACCGGCAGAACCCGCGCCGAGCCCAACCCGCAGGGACCGAACCCAGGCTGCCGCTGCTTCAGCAACGCAGCGGAGCCAGCGTTGGACCAGGCAGCTGCGCCGTTTTAACACCTGTTAAAACAGAAGGAGGAAGAAAGAAAGGAGCGGGCGCCGAAAGCCCACCCAGACGCGCAGCTCTCGCTCCCGTGGGACAGGCGCGGGGTCTCCACCGGGTGCGGCTGCGCTGAGGCGTCCCGCAGCTCGGCCCTGCCTTCCTCCCCCGGCAGCGCGGCCGGGCCTCGCCTCGCCCCCGGCGCCCTCCCCGCTCCCGCCTCGTCAGAGTCGGCCGTGACGCTGCAAAGGGGCCCGGGGCCGCGGCCGCCCGCACCCCGAGGCCCCGGGCCCGCCGTACCCGTGAGGCCCAGTCGCGGCTGCCCGGCGCCGCGCGTGTGCCCCGTTGCTACGCAAACAGGCACCGTGGGCTGGACCACCTGCGCCGCCCTGGGGGTGGGGGGAGAAGGGGAGCGTTATTTCTTTAGCCCCTTCCGTAAAGGAGAGCAGCTGATGTCGCCTTATTCCCCCGCGGTCCGCAATGACCAGTCTGGCTGGGGAGGTCGCACCTCGCCCTCCGAGGAGCGACGCCAACTTTTGGAACTCACGAGGATTGGAAACACACCCCCCCCTCCGTGTGTTGGTGCCGTCCCGCCGCTCCCACGTGCTGAAGTGGGGAGGCAGGGAACGGGCCCCTGCGCCGCCGGAGTTGGTAGGCGCCGGGCGGGCCAATCGCGGCGGTTGTTGTTGGGAGGTGCCCGGGGTGACATTGTGAGGCGGGGGGGAAGACGGCGGAGCTGCAGTCATGCTGGCGTCGCTGGGTCGGTCGGCGGGGCGGCTGCTGCGAGCCGGGAGCGGCGGGACCGGGCTGCGGCAGTGAGTGAGGGCGGGGCGGGGGGGAGCGGGCCGGGCGCCGGGCCGGGGAGTGATGGCGGCGGGGCGTTCGTTGCAGCGCGGGCGGCGGGGTGCACATCCAGCCGCGGTACCGGCAGTTCCCGGAGCTGACGCGGGCGCAGGTGATCCGGAGCGAGCTCCTCAGCGGCTTCATGTGGTTCTGGATCCTCTGGCACTTCTGGCACAGCTCGGACATGGTGCTGGTGAGCCCGGCGGGGAGCGGGCGGCGGGGCAGCGGCGGGGCCTGGGGCGGGCTCTGACCGCGCCGCTCTCCCAGGGCCACTTCCCCTACCCGGACCCTTCGGCCTGGACGGACGAGGAGCTCGGCATCCCCCCGGACGAGGCGGAGTAGGCGGCTCCCGGCAGCGCACCGGTAAGGCCTGCCGCCCCCCGGGCGCCGCCGCCCGCCTGGGCTTTGCTTTGGGCAGCGGCCGAGGCGGTGGCCGGGTCCGCAGGCAGGGCCTGGGCCGCGCTGCGGGGCCTCGGAGCTCCCGGCTGCGCCGCGGTCCCGGGGCCGGCCCCGCTGGAAGCCCCCGGCCGCGTTTGTGCGGTCCGGAAGGGAACCGTGCGGCGCCTCTGTTGCACGGAGCGCAGGTTTACTGCCTTCACACGGGCTTTTCGGGGGTACCTGAACGCTCAAGCCGGGGTGGTCTAGTTTCGGCAGTGTAGCAACTTATTTTCTTCATGAGTTGTAGCTTAACTGCTGCCAGTTCAAAGTAGTTTTCTTTACGCTGTTCTGTAGTCCAAGCATTACCTAAACTTGAGGGCTGGCTCCAGGGAGAGACTTGTGCAATTCTCCCCTTAGAGGTTCCAGGGTTTTGCTTGCTTCTAGCTGTTTAATGGCCCAGTCTCTTACGCTGCGCACATTATGGCTCTGAAAAGAACAGTTTCGACTGCTGGTGAAGGCAGCACGGGCACAATCAAGGAGTTCCTTCCCCTCCTCTCAGAGCTGGGAGAAGGACGGGTGAAAAGGTCCTCAGGATTCTCTTCTGTTACTTGCAGGTCCCTGGAACTAAAGAGGCTCCTGGAACTAAAGCTTTGGCTCCTCAGTCCTTATTTCAATAAAAGTTAAGCGTAAACAACCTCTAAGCTGAATTGTTTTTGAGCGCTGCAGGATTTCTGGAGCATGGACATCAGAGCCTTAGAAGTGTGGTACTTGAGTCCACATGAGCTGCTGCAATCTGCTCGATACGTAGTGCGCTGCCCTCGATAAATAAGGGGATACATCCATGCTCAGAGAGCGATTCGAAACTTTATGAATCCACAGTAGGTAAGAATCTTACCATTAAAGCTCTGCCAAATAAGCACTAAAAGGGAAATAAAACTTGTCCACGTTAGAACTAGAGAAGCTAGCTCAAAGACATTTTACTGAAGTCTTGTCACCAAATAACAGTTTCCATAGAAGCAGGGGAAGTTACTCTGAAGAGAACCCAGACCAACTTGTGCCAGGCTTTCCCCAGGGTGCGGGGGAATCTGTTTTGGATATTATTCGAGTCCAGAATAAACCTTGTGAAGCTAAACCCTCTGCAAAGGTAAAAAATGCCTGAGGGCTAAGCATAGCAGTCAAGGAGGCAGCAGTCCAGCATAAGGAAGATGAAGGGAGTTGGTTTATTCCCTGGGCACCCTTTGGTTGTTTTTTTTTTTTGGGGTTGTTTTTTTCTTTATTTTTCTTTTTCCAAAGTTATGTTCTAAAGCAGTGCCATCAAAGTAAATTTTTCACTCCCCTTAAACCACCTCAGCTGCAGCTCTGGAACCTCCTGGAGATGAGGACTTGTGAATCACACGATAAACAATCTCCTTCAGACTTTTCCATGCAGTCAATCTTTATTATAGCAGTATTCTCATATTCACATCAAGTACATAGAACTTTTTGCCTTTTATATAATACAGAGTTCTTTAAATAACTTTACACAGAAATAGTTTTCTTCAATCTGAATTCAGCTATCAAATTTTAATATGTTTTAAGTCTCCATGCTCTCTAACCAAACTGGACAATATTTCCCATTGTACAAATTTACATGAGAAAAACTCCAAAGTACAAATGAAGGGATAACAAAAGTAAAGGGGGAAGGAACAAACAAGAAAAATAAGTTGTATTGGCAATTACTGGGGAAACTTGAGAAGGAAAGAAGGGGAGTTGCCATGACCTATGTAACAGGAAACTGAAAATAAACATTTTGTTATGAATTAAAAAATAAATACAAGTTTCAAAACAATTACTCCATCGTAATTTTAAAAAGCAGCTATGGAAATCTACTAACACAATTGGTTTTTTTTAAGTAACCAGACTGGACCTTCTACTTTGCAGTCATTAGCCCCTTGCAACTCTCCGGTGGTCAAAAAAAAAAAAATACAGCTGAAAGGAATGTTGTGTTAGCACAGAGTTTAAATTGGTGGGACATACATTTCATTGCACTGAGGAACAAACGAACAAAAATCAAATCTGTATATAAATTTCCCTTTCCTCTCCTTACTAGATACTTTGCCTCTCATAAACAAGCCTCTGTAGTACGAGGTAATGCCATTGGACTATATATAAAAATAATCAAGTTTAAAGGATATAGATCTGTATATCTATAAACTTTAAACAAGCCAGTCCTCTCTTTCTCCCCCCTAGGGTCTAACTACTGAGTGCTACACCTTCCATCACTCTTTAACGAAACGTTTGCTCTCGTGGAAACCCCCCAAGAGAGCGACGCACCTTTCCTGGTCTAGGAAAAGCAGCCCGCGCTCAAGTTAAAGAGAGAGAGAGCGCGTGCAAGTAACACACAAGGGGTCACAGACGCCTCCACCAGCTCCTTCCAAACAAGGCAGCATCACAGAAGGCAACAGTGGCCAGCCTGCACGTGTCTCTGGGCGAAGGGGAAAAGGGATCCAGCGAGGCCGCTGCTGACTGAGCGCTTTTGCAATTGCTGAAGCAGAAAGTCAGCAGCCCAGCCCTGGGAGATCGTTGCTGCAGCAGAAGCGAGGTGGGGAGGGAATTTGCGGCTGCAGGACGAAGGGCCAGGAGGAGCACGGTGCTCGCAGTCAGGACGGCCGCGGCACAGCTGGGCTGGCTCGCGCGTCCACCCCGCGCCAGCAGAACAGGTCAGCGCTGGATCCCAAAGGGATTTCAAGGGTGGCAGGAAGCAGGGGACAGGCCTTTCCCCAATCCCAACAAACGAGATCGGAAGCAATGTTCATTTGGGTTGCCAACACATGCAAGTTGGCCACTGTCAGGTTTCTGTCAGTCAAGGAGAAGTGTGGAGAGGGGGGAGGAAGGGGAGGCAGGTGGGACACAAGGCTGTTGAAGGAATGATGTGCATTTTTTCCATTTGTGGATTTTTTTTGTGGTTTTTTTTTGTTTTTTTTTTTTTTTTTCTTTTTTCCTAAAGGTTCACAGCTTTGAATAAAAAAAAGCACATTTATTGCACTTACATTTTATTTTAGACAGAGTTAATTTAAATTATGCCCTCGGAACACCCCACCTTCCCAAAATAACCCAACATCCAAGTTTGGTCCATTTTGCCCCCTAGACCCAACCCTCATGCCCAGATGGTGGGCTTCATTTCTTCTCCTAACGTTCCTCTGAACTCCCAAGCACAGAGACAGATTTTGTTTTCAACTAGGGTGAATACACAAATGCAACACAGAATGATGTTTATCAAAACAAAACCCAACCGTTTCCAAACCTAAACAAAAAAGGGAACATAGTTGTTTTTTGTGGTTTACTCACTCCAAAGTCAGTGTCACACAAGGCTTGTTCTAAAGTACAGCTGCTGCAAACGTGACAAACTAGACAGAACGACCAGACAGGCCGCTGTTGGCTCTTAAGGAGGCTGGATGAGCGGAAAACACTGCTGCTGTGATGCGATGAAGCAAACGCCCAGGCAGTTTAGAAGTTTCTGAACGCGCCCATCAGCTCCCTTCTCTTTGGGAAATAGTTTCTTTGTTATTTTGTTTTAAAAAAAAAAGAAAAAAAGGACAAAATACCCATCTTCCCATATGTACTTTTAGTGCAGAATTTGGAGCAGGCAGAAGGATTCCAGATAGCTCCTGGAACATTAGTAAAATGTTTTTACTCTTGGCTTCTAAAAGAAACAAAACCAAATGACAACTGGTCTGATATTTTATATTAACTGTGCATTTAGACATAACTTTGTAATTTACAGTTATGCCTCAAAGAAGAGGAGGAAAAGATCTGAAAAAGCGCTAATACCCAAACCCATCACTTTGTCTGTGATGGACAAGTAGGTTAAATATGACATTGGTATGAAGGTACTGCCAGGAGTCTACGTAACTGGTTTGAGATTTGAACAAATCCAATTCAAACACCCTGGTTGTCCCTCAGCTGGCAAAACACCGACCGTCTCCCACGGTTAACGTGCAGTAACAGCATGGGATCGCTGAGGAGTAACAGCAAGAGGCCCAAAGAAGAACTAAGGAAACCTGCTGATATTCCAGAAAACAAAATTAATTGCACTTTCTGCACCAGGGAATTAACTGGATGGTCTGACACGCGTGGACTACGATTACATGCGTACTAGCCATCCGTTTCTCCTCACCTAGCGCTCATCTTTCACCTACTGTGTCATTCCCCGATGCTACGACAGTGTAACTTTGGGCCTCTTCGGAGCTTCCTATAGCCTTTCTTTAACAAGATCTTTGAGTCTTTGGAGGGGGAGGAGAGCTTGCTTGATGAATCTCATTTAACTTCTGACAGAGCAGATTTCAAGCAGCAGGTTTGCTGTAACTGAGTTAGGTATCCTTCAATTCCTAGCTTTGACATGACCACAGGTGATTTGGGGAATGCTCTCTGCCCTCCTTTACAGAAGTTTACCACCTCCGAACTACCCATCTATAGTAATAGCTATATACAAAACTACTGCATCGGAAGTAAACCAAAGCCACTGCTCTAGTTACAAAGCACCTGGTTTACATTCTGTTGTACTTTATAAGGTTGCAAAGGCACATGATCGTTTGGCAAACTGCAAAGACTGTTTTGGGGGATCCCTACGTAAACCCTTTAACAGACAGGGTCTGGGTAGCTCTCTTCTCAAGAAAAGACAATACGCTAGTTTTCATCCGAATTTGCTCTCGGTATACTCGATATTCTGCCGTTTTTAAAGTTTCCTCCTTCCACAGTTTCACAGTTACTTGCTGTTGTCACGGTGCTGACTCAGTAGCTTCTGTGTTAGCATCCTTGAACTTAAATGCAAAGAAAAGGTTGTAACAACTTCGCTCTGCTCTTCCGCTAATTTTATTCACTAGGTACAAAGTAATGAAGCAACGAAGAAAGGTATTTAAAATGCATGCCAAAACACACGCGAAGTGCAAACGCATATTGACACGGCTGCCGTAAACACAAAATTCGTTTCATGAACTTCCGTGTAAAATGCGTAACAGAAAGCTGGAACAGCCGGCACCTTCACCGCGACGCGTAACGGCCCACTCGCGCAACTGCTTTTTCACTGAACGTGACTGTACCTAGAAGCTTGGCCTGTCGCACTGTGCTACCGGTGATACTTTTTTCAGCAGACAGAAGACACGCTGTCTACAGTACTATGAACAGTTTGTGCTACACGTGCTGCACTCACAGTCAAGAAGGGAATGAAATCTATAGGCAGCTAAAGTGTGAAATGTCCACATGCTTCTTCCCTAAATCTAGCCCCTCTAGCTATCTAAGCTTCAACTTGTACCTGCCTGTGAGGTTTCTGGGGATCTAGCTTCCCCAGACATTCTGTAAAACGCTGGATGCATTTACATCACCAAACACAGAAGCAAACCTATTTATGCGTGATCTTCAGTATATTCCGCCCCCCAGACCCCCCGGTTTGGGTATTTGTGGAAAGCCATGGTACTTAACTGTCAGCATTTCATTCATTTTAGATCATGAGGGCCAAATTCTGCCTCTTATGAGCACGTAGGAATCCAGGTGATGTTGAGAGGCCATGATACGACGGCAATATTTGGCCTCAAACATTCTGCATCATCATCAGCTGCTACAGCATTCAAGTACAAGAAAAGATGATTTTAGATAAGCATAAAAAGCAGAAGTGGATTCATTTAATGACCTACAGGAGTTTAGTGAAAAAAAAATGACCGGGCTAATTGTATCTGGGGTCATGTGGGACTTCATTCGCGCAGAAATGACTTTCAAAATAAGCAGGCCTCTGTGCTCATACCGTTTGGTTTCAGCTCCACTACAATGCTCAGTTCCAGCAAACACGCCACAGGAAACAATCAGGTCCTGCCAGGGAAGATGTAACAGACAACAGGCCTCTTCTCACCACGTGGAGGAGGAAAGGCAGAGGGGAAGGTGCACGTGTGGCTGATGGAAGACGTGAATGCTTGGGACTGGGTACTGGTAGCTGTGAATTTAGTATCAGATGCTAGATACTGCAGAGCTAAAAACAGTATGACCGCCTAGATGTTGGTCCCAGCACACGCACACGAAACACGTACTAACATCTCCATGCGACGGCATGTGCTTGTGGCTGGGGCACCACAGAGAAGCTGAAGAAATGTGGTGTCATGGACATGAATGTTCTTGGCCATTTCAGTTTAATTCCTTCATCCCACTGCTATACAGGGCACTCGGTTCTTGTCTACTCTTACCTCCCCATTCCCTAAACATCTACAGGGCACCTTTAGGACTGATTCTGATGGCATGCAAGACATCCAGAAAAACAGAAGGAAAAGGTAAAAAAAAAAAAATTCCGATTATTTACAAACCAAATTTCTTCCCAAGCTTTGCATGAGTATTACATGGGACCTCTCACAGACAAACACGCATCACTACAGCTATCCGGAAGGAAGGAAGGAAGGAAACAAATGTGAAAACCAGTAGAAATGCATCCTGAAAGAACTTCTCTAAACAGCAGCCAAACAACTTGCACATTCCTCAGGGAAAAAAAAAAACAAACAATAAAAAAACAGAAAAACAAAACTACAAACAAACAAACCCCAATAAAAAAACCCCAAAGATCACGTATTACTTGTAAAGTGCTTTGCATGGACAAGGATAGCAATTTTCCTTGTGCTCTTCCTATGGGCTCAAGAAGCATACTGTAGACTAATGGGTAATGAATCTTCACAGAAGTAAGTTCATTTTAAGCAAAGACAGAATGAAATTCCTAACTGGTCTATTTTAGCAGACAGTCTCCTGCCAGCACGACCCCGCGGAAGGGGCTTTTAGCAAGCTCTGTGAAACAAATGACTGTTGAACCACCTGTACATACTTGCTGCGATAACAGTTTCTTTTGAGAGAATATTAATTTCCAGTATGCACGTACAAATCAGCCCATACAGGGGTTGGAGCAACGCGTGGGGTGGAAGGAGAACGAGCAGCGACTGCTTCACCCTCTCGGAGTCTGTTGCACATGCCCTTGGCTGCCTGCTGACCGCGCCGGCCCAGGCTCCTTCCACCTCTTCGGTATCTGGCCTCCGACGCTCACTGGGGAGCACTCTGATTTCACCCCTCTGCA
The DNA here is from genome assembly GCF_030867145.1 of Opisthocomus hoazin. NCBI lineage: Eukaryota > Metazoa > Chordata > Aves > Opisthocomiformes > Opisthocomidae > Opisthocomus > Opisthocomus hoazin. The sequence continues at coordinate 9,347,695 of NC_134421.1, read as the reverse complement.
CACACCGCTCGCTCATTAGCTTCTCCACACTGGAAAGTGGCTATTGCTACTATTTAAATTCCTGCCAATCTCAATAAAGAGGAAAAAAAAAACCAAACCCAACAACTTACAGCATCTGAAGACCCACAGCAGACAAGAAAAAATTTGTGCTTTTTTTTTTGTTTCTTTTTTTGTTTTTAAAATTTATCCTGTACACAAAATCAATTCTATTCATGTACCAACATGAATAACTTCATTCTTGTAGTGACTATTAAGTCATTCACTATTGCTGTCTTGCTAATGTTTGTGGAATAAATATGAATACACAGTATTTCAGTAATAATTCCCACTTCAGATTGGTCCGGTCCCTATAACCCCAGTAAGTATTTACTGACAACACAACAGACTCCCAGCAACACCGCAGAACTCCAGGGTTTTAAAAGCACATCCTGCTACTGATGTGCATTTCTCCCTTCACCTGGGAGCAACCTTCTGCAGACAGAAACGGTCCAGCTCTCCGAGGGAGGGAAGGACAGTGTCCTCACCCCATACACCCATGTTTAGCACGGACACCACATTCACACACATTTAACTCCTTCATTTCTTTCTCATGGTTTTGTTTAACACCCCTCTACACCCCCCCAGCAAGAACCTCCCAGCTAGGGGGGGTCGGTTCTCCTGCCTCACCTGCGCTGGTACAGGGCAGAGACGAACCGAATTCTGAAAGCTTCTGTCTGAGCTTGAATTTCTTTCGAATGTGGTCTGACGTGCCTCTGTACAAATAATTTACATGTAATACCACATACCAGAGAACTCCGCAAACAGATCACATCACAAGGTATTCTACTAGAGGTAAATGATGTGCAGAACTTTACGAGTTGTTTCTTCCCTGACTGGGTAACTTGTCAAAAAGCTACCAACCATTTGAAAACCAGGACAGGAGGACAGGAAAACGAAGCACTCTAATAGAGATACCGCCACCTTCATCCTAGTTTGCAAAGTGTACGAAAAGGGAAAGGCAGGGAAGAGATGACAGGGAAGAAAGCAAGGAGAGGAGGAGTAGTCAGCGTGGATCCAGCAAGTACCGTTTTGTTTCGATCTAACAAATTGCCATTAGGACAAGATGCTCCACATTTACACACACACTCGTCAGAGGACGTTTAGTTAACAGGATAAAAATCCTTTAAAAAAAGCTCTTGAAAGTACCAAAACATAATTTTCGGAATGTCTAATTCTAGGGGGTTTTGTATTTGTATTCAGTTCAACCTGAGAACTTTTCTCCCCATTTATGAAAACATTAGATATTGGTAAGGTACCTGGCATTAACCTGCACCCTCATTTAAAATAAAACTTTTAAAGTAGGTACATACACCATTCACCGTCTGTATCAGGAATTCTACAGACTTCAGATGCTGGGGTAGCATCTTTGATAAATACATTGTATCATATGATACAAAAGAAAAAATTAAAAGAGGACAATCTCTCAATCTCTCTACTTTTTTTTTTTTTTTTTTTTAAGCTTCAGTTTGTTGCTGGACCAACAAAAGAAGGATCTACCTAATCCTTCTCAAAGATGTCGTATATGCACACACCAAGGAAATACTGGAAAACGAAAAAGGTTAAGGTTGGTAGTTGTTTGGTTTTTGAAAAAGTGATAAAGTAAATCTGAATAAAGGTGCAGCAGCATCCCCTTTTCCTTCAGATTAACCTCCTCGCCTTTACAGTAACATCTTCTCCAGCTCCCGCCACCCCACAATTTTCATTTTACTCAACTAAAACCCAGTATTATAGACAGACTTAGGCGTTTGACATCGTAATACAGTGAAAAGGGGATACTGCATTGTCCGTAAATCAGTGAGTACACCGGGGGAGGGAAAAAAAAAAAAAAAGGTCAGAACAGAGGATGATTCTTTTAAATTCGCACTCATCAGATATTCAGCCTCTGATGGTACGTTGTTAGCAGGAGAAAGCCGACCGGCAGACCGTCCAAAGCAAGTCTCCTAAGTCGCAGCAGCAGTTCCATGCCCTCACGCCCGAGCACCACAGTCAAACCACGAGCGCCCTCTCCTCTCTCCTGGGAATGATGCCAACGGCACAGGCAGCCACTGCGGGTCTCCGAATGCACGCGGTGGTGTGGGCTGAAGGAGAAACACTGGCAGCAGAGGATTCTGGCTCCCAAAAAGGTACTTTTTCCCATTGTGTTGGACTGGCAGTTCCATTCTGCTCCACTTTTAAGCTTATGGATATCTTTTCTAAATTACTTTAGGTTTTGCGGAGCAGAACAGAGTTTTGATGTTAAGAAACTGTAGGAACACAAGACTTAAATAACAGAGTGGGTGCTGCCATGGTGCTGTGGCTACTTGAACGCTGCAAATTCTCCTGTAGAGGGAGGACAAGAGCTTGGTTTCAATAGGCGATTTCAGTTACTAGGCGGTCAGAGATTTTCTCCAGACTAGTCAAACATTGGGCTGAATATTAAAGATGTTAAAAAATGCAAACTGTTAAAATTAAAGCACAAAAGAATACACAGCGAAAGAACATTGAATACAGACCCAGCTTATTTTACCGAAAAAGAATTTCTTGAAAGCAAGCTGTACCCACTCATCCCAGCACAGAGGTCTAAAAGTTCAAGCACAGTCTAATTCATCATGCATTTGAAAATAAAATGCGTCAGTTTAATTTCACTTTAAACTCCCTATTGCACATATATCCTCCTGAGAAGCAACAACAGCAATAAATGCGTCAGACCGCAAACTAATTTCTATTCTGCTGTAAAACTGATTTAATAACAAAGAACTACTTGACATACTCGTTAACCTTTAAAGACTATATACAGTAAAGTGCCTGAATATTAAACCAGTGTTAAAGAATGCTAGAATCTGATTTAGAAACGAATATAGCAACCTACTGTGAGAAAAATAAGAATGGTAAGATTGTCTACTTACTCCCAGACCAGAAATTAGGCCTCGCTAATAGGGAGCATGACAAATAAAGCAACCCTGCGTTTTCTTCAGAACTACTGAATAAACAATAATTGATTTCAGATGCAATGATCTCCTGAAATTCTGCTGCATGCCGCAAGATAGACTGGTAGTCCCATCTGGGAGATGAGGAAACTATGGCACAGAGTAAAATCACTGCCCAAAGGTCTCAAGAAGTTTGCCAGAGAACTCAATACAAGCGAAAACTAAGATGCTCATCCTTCTAATCTTGCACTTTAGCCAAAAAAAATCTCCCTGCCACCCATAAATTGTATTCTGCAGGATTTTTAGGGAGGATTGTCCAACTATGCTTAACCAAATGGACTCTGGAGCAAGACGAAAAGAAACGTACATGTAACTTCCCATTGTTGGGCTCTACACAAATTTTGGGTTAGTTCCTTGAGAGCACTCCTTGGAGCTCTCCTAAAAATGAAGGACTGATAAGCAGACAGAAGAGACCTTTTGTTCTGTTCAACGGGAGCATGTGAACACCATTACATCCAAACAATTGCTCCCTGTCTTGGTGTCCTTCCATCCTTTCAAGAGCAAGTGTTTTGTTGGTTTTGGTTTGTCTTCATATTCTTCTTCTGAATATAGGAAACAAAGCAGAAACATCCCTGCAAACAGAATTTTAGACTGATAGCATTAATTGCATGAAATGTCTTCCTCTGTCAAGAAGGAAACCAAGAAAATGATTCGGAGTCTGCAGAGGGAGGGGGAAGAAAGGGCATCTACAGGGCCTGGTCGCAACAGCCGATGTGGCTGATCTAAGGGAACGTGGAGAAAGCAGGGAGAGAGGAGAGAGGACTCTGTGCGTCCTAGGAAATGAGAAGGGAGTGCACCCAGGATCTAAAGTAAGGGCAGATGGCACAGGGGGCTATGACAGACCTCAAGCTCTACGTGTCTTGATAGACTGTGGTGGTAGTTTTAAGTTACAACAATAAAAGAATAAAAGCTTCACAATGGGTCTAATTGCCTGTTTTACTAGTTCTGTCAACAGGTAAAATCCTTGCTCTCAAGTACTCCGAATATTTGATAGTTTTCCTTGCTTCTCTCTGGCTCATTTCACCAATCTCCCAACTCTCTTCACAGTATCTTGTAGAAACATCTCGATTTTTGTACTCCCCCGCCTTTTTTTCTTTTAAGAGAAGGACAAAAAAGTCATCAAGTATTGCCTGTGAGGCTAATTTTTAAGAATGACATTCATGCTTAGCTACACTTTCAAAACATGCTTTACTTAATTTATTTTTCAGTCTGCTTTCCTAAACTGCTGATTAAAGATCAATTTATAAACAAGAGATTGCTCCCTCATTACTCATCTTGTCCTTCTGCCCATTTCTGGTAATAATTCAGCTTTTAGTAGTCATACAGGGATTTCAGAAGTTAAAAGATGTATGATTAATTGGGAAAGGGCAATGGAAAAACAGGATCAGAAATCAAGAAGCATTTCAGATAGAATGGTAGCTATAAAAAGGTGATTTTCAGACTTTTCTTCCATTTAAATAAAACCTTAGATAAGACTTATTTTGACAAACTAATGCTAAATCTCCCCTTTCAAACTTGAGGTGCTAATCTGTTCTCAGACCAATAGGAGACCAAAATAGGTAACATGTTCATCTAATAACAGCATTATGTCAACTGAATATGTATCAAATGCGGTTACCAGTAACAGCTTTTCCTAGATGAGGAAGGTAGATGGCGGTACCTGTCCACACACAGCAATCCTCCATCCTGCTAGGTGTCGACAGGACTTTCTGAGGAGCAGCTAAAACGCTTCATGTCACCCTTTCTGTTCTGACGATGCGAAATACCTGTAGCTGGTTCTTTGATTTTCTGAGAGAAGCCCCATCTGCAGGAGAGGGAACACAGGCAACCTCTTCCTGAGACTTCGATGTATACAGACAAATGAAGGAACCTGTACGGTGAATTCACTGTTTTCTAGCAGGACAGGAAGGTCTTGCCAGAGAGCAATGAACGAACGAAATGAAGACAGCTTTAGTAGTTTGCCCTGATCTGCCCTGTCCTGCAGGAACAGGATCATCCCAGCCCTGCCCTGCTAAGTCTTTGGATGCCATTCTGTAACGGCCAATGTTAATCTAAACTGTGACTACTGCAGTCCTACTCTCCCTCTGGACCTGAGCCGCAGAGCAGTGACCTGCCCGTTGTGCCACCCTGACACCATCTGGCCCTCAGGCAAGATGGCTCACAGAGCTGACCTAGCAAATGCTGGCTCAGGCTGGTGGGCAAGGAGAGTTTTCTAACTGGTTTTTGGAAAGCTGCTTTGTTGGTGGTGGGGGGAACCTACTCAACTGTACGGAACAGACTCATGGAATTGGAGAGCATCTGCCAGTGCAAGGGTAAGGAGTTGGGCCATGGCTGCTCCAAATGAGATCAGTTTACTGTGAAGTTATGAAACCACGTATTTAGCGATTTGGGATGTGAAAAAAACAACAGACATTTTTATTCATTGCGAGCCAGACATCTGATGTGCCTTCTACCAAGCAGAACTTTAGATACTTGCTTTGATTGGTAACAAAGAAATTCCTTTCCAAAGGATGGACAGCATTTGAAAATGTACACTTCTTAGAGCGCCCTTTCATGTTAGTCACTACAGTCTTTCCACGCTCATCACGTGCGAAGCAAGTGGAAACTATTTTAAATGTACACTTTCAAAAAATCTGTACTAAAAAGGTGATCCACTTCTTTCATGTTGTGTCCAAACAATATATTATAAGGGCATGTTCTGAGCGGACCTGCTGCCCCCGATTCCTGGAAGGATTTAAGATGCAGCTACCAATCTCTACTGTCACAAATTTATGTTATATGGATTCATGAGGTTACTAAGGCATACACACATCTTAACTGTACTCCCTATCCTGGGGTAGATGACATGTTTCTCAACAGAGTCGTAAGGAGAAGAATGCTTCCCTTCCAGGCCCGTGCCAGCCTTGTCTACTGAAGTAGAAAGTAACTGACTTGTCAAAGGGAAACACTAAATTCCAACACCTTGCCTGGATTATACTCACAGACACAGACAGAAGTATGACAAAGAGGCAGTTTTCTGTTGGATCCTGAGCTGATCTTCTAGTATGGATACCATCCACTGGCTAAATAAAAACTTGGAACATACACTGATGTGGATAATTAGTATCTTCCAAAGAATATACAGCAGCATTTATAAGGATCTGGTCCTTCCAGAAGGTACCAAGACAGATTTTGTTTCTATACTGAGACGCAGGGAAGTAAAAGAAAAAAGGAACCTCACACAAAGCCCGGGATCCTACAGACCTGTTTTCAGGACTGACAGGTATCTGTTTCTAAACAACATAGCCACATTGCATCTTTGAGAACACCTACCCAAATCCACAGGTGTAATTAGACATTTTCATTCTACATACGTTCCCAGATCTCGTTGAAGCAGCAATTACAAGCTACAGGAGTTAAACCCCTAAAGGCCTTTATGTCAGATAAAGTTAATGATCCACAAAACCCTTTTAGCCTTCACAAAATGTTTAGTGAGAAGCTAAGCTCACGCTATGGCCATGGATCCCAAACCGTGCTCGACGTGCTAGAACAGGCGACAGAGGAAGAATTCTAAGGTGCTGACCACACAGCAGGAAACGGGGCCAAATGTTTCTAAGGATGGCAACACTTTTTTTCCCCCTACAACTGTCACTTCTACAGCACAAAAGAACAACCTTAACAACAAGGAGGGTAATGCTACTCCAGGGAATAACTTGTTTGAACTGATCTGGCAGACCTGGGAAAGAGAAAGCCTGGGCAGGGCAGTGATGATAGTTCTGCACTCGCCGTAACTCTCCACGTGGTTAAGGCTTTTCTGCCCGGGATGGAGCATTCTGAGATTCTGCAGGAGACCCAGCAGTATCCTCTTGCTCTTACTGAGATGGGCATTGTAGCCTGTACTGAACGACATACCCCAAGGCTTAAGAAGCATTCCTCCTCACTGTCTAGAATAAAAAAAAAAAAAAAAGAGGGGAAAAAAACCCCACTTAAATCCTGTTTTCATTTTAAGATAAGCCTGCCAAAATGAGGTGAAGCTACCAGAAAGATGGAAATCCGATTTTCTAAAACAGTAACAACTTTTGTCCCCCATAACTATTTCCATAGAGATAGATGTCAACAGCTGGATTTTCTTGACTAACAAAATGAGAGAAGTTAGTTCCCAAACTGTTCCAACAGCAGAAGCCAAAAAGACTACAGGAATCCAGCCAGAAAATGTAGAAATTGCCTACCTCTTTTCAAGCTCTCTCACTCTGCCTCCTGTTTCAAAAAGCTCAGTTGCCAGACAGCAGAAAAGAAAACCTTCTTTGAGTTCCTGATCTATTTCAAAAACCTATTGCTAGCAACATGCAAACTTCCCTATAAGTATGCAAATCAGAAGCCATTAAGAACACTCCTGGCCCTTGAAGTCCTAAGAGCAGCAATAGCTTGTTTCCAATGCAGAAGAATTTGTGAAAATCAATAGCTTCGCAGTTTAAAAACAAACAAACCCACATAACTAATTTCAAAATATGCAAGAATACAGTCAATAACATTACTGTTTTCGTATCTGACACCAAAGACTGATATAACCTGAACCACTTTTCTGATTCACCTGTTCCAGAGAAAAATACAGTCTTAGAAGTGAGCTGACAGGATCTTGGTAAGGTGTCTGGCTTTCTCAGTTAGATACCTAGTCTAACTGATTCATTTCTAGCCAAACTAGCAGCTTTTATATGTAAGTGAAAAAAACAACTCATTACTGAACAGAAGCACATTCAGTGGTATTCTTAGCAATATTAAAATAATTAAAACATTTCATCTTCACAGAATTCACGGTGTAATACTGATTTCCATGAAAACAACTCCTTTTTCAAATCCACTTTTCATATTATAGGTGTTAGCAGTCTTTTTCTCTTAAAGCATTTGGTTATGCTTCAGATCTAAAATGCTTTTTTAATTTTGAAATCCATGCTAATTGCAGGATACAGGCACCATTACCAGTAATATTCTTGCAGTTCAGCAAAAGCAGATTCAGAATTCCTTCTGTGTTGAATTGTAATAGAATATTTTGAGATGGTCCAAACTGTAGCAGGTCAAGAGTATTTAGGCAAAAATAAAACATAAAAAAAACAAACCCCCACACCGCCACTCCTCTGCAGGAAGAGATGTTCTCTAAACAGCACTATTTTAAACTTCAGCTTTCAAAAATCAGAGTCGCACGTCACTAAGGTCTTTCTTCGGATTCGGTGTTGTATCTGATCACTTCTACTGACCACCAGGACTTTTGACTGGGCTCAGCCTTGAAGCTAAGCTTATTTTTCCAGTTGTTTTCCACATGAGTAGCATTACTGAGGAATATAAAGCTTACTGCTCAAATATAACAACCTCAACTGAGGTAAAAAAAACAACCACCATAGCTTGAGTAGATTAAAATCAAATGCACTCCTGAGTAATTAAACCCAATCAATAAGCTAGGTAAAAATGACACAGACAAGCAAAAATGACACCCAGTGACCTTATGAGGATTTTTGCTTGTTTTGAAGTGACTTTTCCCACTTCTCTCATGTGACCTTAAAATTCTTCTTGCGCCAGCTGTTCCCAGGGCATTCCTTACCACCACAGACTTTGTGCTTTGGACATTCAACGCCCAGTGCTAGGAAGGGAGTCTTCATTCCTCAGTAAACCTTAAAAACATAGCTGGCAGGAACTGAGACCGTAGAGGTGTGTTGCACGCACAGGAACACACCAGCACACAGACACACAGACACAAGCTTTCACATTTCTTTTCAGTGTACTGGAAACCCACCGTATCCCCCTGCTTGGATGGGTGTTTTTGGAGAAGCACAAGCATATAGACTAAAATCCTCTGTCTGGAAGCCAGCCCGGTTTAACGAGGGCTCAGATGCACTGCGGTGAATTTTTGGCAATGACCGGGCCAGAAGCTCAATGGAGGCAAGAATCTAAAACAAGCAGAAAATAAGTGATCAGATCTGTTGTTCCAAAATGGTGACAGTCTCTTAAAGCCAAAGGCAGAACATCAATTAACTACAGAAAAATATTTATGCAGAATCTTAACCAGAAACTTTTAAAAATAGACTACTGCATTGCACTCTAACGTTTATATCCTCAAAAAGCTGAAAAGGACATTTTGGGAAGAAACTGTCTCATATACCCCTTTAAAAGGGCACACTGATTTCCCTCTGTAAGCATCATGAATGTAGTTGCCTTTTATTTGCCTGCTTGTTTCTGCACCAGCGCCCAGACCCGTCACCGCTGCAAAGAAGCCCGGCCGTGCTGGCAGCAGTCTATAAAGCCAGCAGGCGGAGCTCCTCGTTTTTTGAAAACGCTTTGGTTACATTCAGAACAAAAACATAAAGTTCCGCCCCGCAAGCTTTTAGAATCCAAACCTTCCTCAGCAGGCTTGATGAAAATCAAGTTTTGTGACAAAACTATCAGTTTCCCTTCCTAACGCTTGGGGCAGAACAAGGAGAGGGTTTAAAGATTTCTGAGAACATACACAGCAAGTTCTAACTTGTGTGTCTAATTGCAATTATTAATTTTTACTTGTCTCCCAGTTGAAACTTTCTCCAACACATAAATGCTCTTCCAACTGCACAAGTCATTTTAATACCCGCCTTTTGAAGTGTCGTGCTATAGCACTTATCAAAAAAATTTTGAACTGGCCAGTGAGTTTGTAACTGATTTTTATTTTTAATATTTGAATTGTAAAGTCTACTGAGAACTAGAGAGGAACGTTTCTGACCTGTGGAAAAAGGGGTCTCTCATCTCTCTTCTTTTTTAAGCATTCTGCCATTAGTCTCTTCATAGCTTTTGGACAGTTGCTCCGTACTTTGCTGAGGTCTGGAGATAGGTATCCTCGTCCCACCATAAAAATTATCTTTATTTAAGGGGAGAAAAGATGAAGGGGGAGGAAGATGAGTCCATAAAACAAACAGCAACAAAGGATGAACATTTTGCTAGACCGTTTTAGTCCCAGCAGCAAGTTTTCTGCTCCCAGGAAACATTATCTAGTATTAAAATTGCCAGGCTTCTTAGAGTAATGCTTGCTAACCTCTTCAGTACAGAGAAAAAATTAGATTTTTCCTCCTCCTCCTCCTCCTCAGAGAGATTTCTGTGAAACGAACACTAGTAAATGGTTACCATTTATAGCAATAACCATCTAAGGAATGGTTCTCCGGTGTCAAAAACTGTTATAAAACCAAGAATAAGCAACTCTGTGGCAGGAACAGAATGCCTAAAAATATATATCCTGTAAAAATAAATATTCTGTTTTATATTATAAGTCAACAGCAAGTTCACACTGAAAGGTATTTTAAGAAACACATGGACTTCAGATATTAAAACCCCTTACCTTTCGAGAGTAAATTCCTTCACATACTTTTCCACCACAAAAGCTTATTCCTGACATCTGACCAACTTCCCCAGCCCCCAAAAAACACAAAAGAAAACGAGAAACTGCCTCTTCCCTGCCCAAGAAGAGATAGACAGGCTTTGTATTTTTACGATAATTCCTCTAACATGGAAGGCTTATATTTCACCTAAGCACAGAACTTCAGCATAAACCAAAGTAAACTAATAGCAAGCAAGAAAGCAAAGCATAAATATGGTTAATGTTCTCTTGCATATATAAAAAAAAATACCAAACATCATCATGTCAAGCTAAGGTCAAATGCAGTGTGGTTTGAGTACTGCAGTTGCGCTGACAGTAAAAAGCGCTTTCAAACGAGCTAATCAGAGATCCATTCAGGCTGCAGCAGATAATCACTACCTTTTCTGAATACTCAGAGGGACCCAGCAGGTGTATCATACCTTATATTTAATGAAGTTTAACTATTTCATCTCTTGATGCTGGCAAAAAAAAAAACAACCAAACAACAAAAACCAGCAGAAAAAACCCCACATCTGAAGCAAGCTATACATGATATTTACACTAAGACAATCCCGGTCCTTTTTCAACTTTCTGATTCAGTTGCATTTGTGCTGGCATCAAGAAAGAGTATAAAACTCCCACATGGTTTCTTTAGAAATCCCCATGTGCCAGAGCAGCATTTCATAGTAAAGACTTGTCTACCCTGTTCCTTACCTCTGCTGCAATAAGACTTAACATCAACTAGAAGTTACTCTTTTCTAAATAACTACACCACTTAAGTTGAAATTATTCAAAATTCATTATTATTTATGTCTCCGATACTCTCTTTACAAATAATACGGGGATTAAACTTATTTTAGCTACAGAAAAAGAGAGTATCACTACAAGAACAGCCCTAGTCTGTCTAGAAAAATCTGTTAAGGTGAGAGAAACAGCCTGAGGTATAACAAGAACGACGCTTTGCTAACTAAGAATCTCAGCTGTGTCATAGGAGCTGATGTAGATGCACTAACAGAGAGTGAGCAATATTTATGTCTTTTCAGACAATAGACTGGGAGAGACAAAACTCAAGACATTAGATCACATTTTACATGTTGGCTTCACTTGCAATTTAAAAATTGTTTCAGCACTCAATTGTCAGCACTCGCATCACTGGGTTCATCTTTCACATCTCAACAGGTGAAAACGTAACAATGCCCAAATACTGCTTTTAGAACACTGCATCCATCTGGCCAGGAATCTGGATACTTCCCTTCTTTCAGAAGGCAAAAACAATTAAAAATAAAAATAATTATATATATAAAAAAACCCGAGTCACTCCAAATTTGATGAATTGGGATGAAGTGTTCTGACGAATATGGAAGCAGCCTTATAAAATGGCATTCAGATGCACGTTGCTATGGTTGCAATTCTCAAGTACTGACAGTGAAAAAACAAGGGATGCGGACACAGAAACAACATAAATACATCACCACCCAGACTTGGAATAAGACTGTGCACCAAAGATCTTGGTGCACAGATACTATTTTTGGATCAGAGAGAGAAATAATGAATCAGATATGCCTTCGCAAACCTGTCTGTCCTGTGGAGATATATTACAGGCGTGTGGTGTCATTAGACTTAAGGAATATTTGTTCACAATTAAGTAATCTTCTTACAGGATTCACACACTCTGGAAAGTCATGTACTCCATCAAGCAGGACCTGAGAAATGTTGATATCCTGAAATTCAATTAGATGGTGCATGCATTTCTCAAGATTGAAATGAATATAAAACATTCAGCAAGATGATTGCTGTTCCATTTTGTCAGTCCTATTGCTGAACTATTACCCAGTGCAAGGGCGGTGGGGGAGAGGAATAACTGAACATCATTTCACCTTTGCAGAACTATTCTAAACTAGATTACTATTAAGTAACCTGTTGTCTCCCTAATAAGTATCCTGGCAACCAGCTCAGAAGCTGAAAATCTCTACTTGAAGTAAAAAAAGAACAAAAAAAAAAACCTCAAGAGAAGTTACCTCAGCTACGTGGCTGAGGCAGATCTAGAAAATGTAGAAATGTCATCTCATAACATCAGCATCAGAAACACACACAAAACATCAGAACATGCACTCTCCGTTTCAGGCCACAGCTGACTGACGTCAATCCCCTCCCTTCCCTTACCTGGTCCCTGTTGTTGATGTTTGAGTATGGCAACTGTCCAGTCATCAGTTCATAAAGAACTATCCCGAATGCATACACATCCGACTGAAAGCTGTACGGGTTTTTATCTTGCATCCTAATAACTTCCGGTGCCTGTACCACAAAAGGAAAGAATTCGTTTTTATTTCACCATGGCAGGCTGCACCTCACATAGTGTAAGAGGTGCCAGGCCCACTCTTCCTGTCAGAAGCTCCTGGGTCCTAATATAGAGAGGATGTTGACATCAAACTCAGAATCCATTGGTTCTGTTTAGCTTGGTGATCTCTTTATTCCTCTATGATAAAACAGGCCGAGAAGCTATTTTGAAACTAGAATTCCAAACAACACTGAAAATAATGCCAATTAACAGAGCCCTCAGTTTCTTCAGGGAGAAACAGAAAACTGAGTTGCACAGGAGGTCATAACTACACTTCCTACAAAGACTTAAGCAAGTTGTATCACATCTTCAGAGTAACCATGCTTGAATCCTTAAGACTTCAGAGCGCGTTACTTTTGGCTGAGCTAGCTCCTCTGCTCCTTTGCAGGACACTTTTCATGGCTTTTAAAACCTTCTCCTAAACTCTGAATTAATCGCACCCTGTTTCCTTAGCCACCATTTTAATCTCAGTTGAAACCTCAGAACACAGGATGAAGACACTTAAGTGTTTTTTGCTGACTACTGGAAGTATATACTTAAAGCACTGAAAAGCGCCCATTTAGTACGCTGTGTATTACTGCTTGTCTTTTCCAGCTTAAGAAAGCTTCTGTACGTCAGTGTGCTGGAGGAATAGTCTTAGAAACTTCGGCCAAAGGCAGGTAAATTTGTTGAAACAAACCCAACGCTTCACCCTTGCTTACCATCCATAGAATAGACCCAGACAACTGTTCAAACTGATGGGATCCACTCCATCGTGATTTCACTGTAGCTAGACCGAAGTCACCTATTTTTACTGTGAGGTCTTCATGAAGAAAAATATCTAAGGGGGAAACGTTAAGGGAAAACACACAAGCGGTACTGGTCCTGCCCTACAAGAACAATAAACAGCTACAGATTTGGAACATTCGGCATAATGGCTTTAACCATCCACCACCACTGAGGAAGGTGTTCATACAGTAAAGGTTCTAAGCAGCCAGCGTGGTGAATTAGGGTACTCAGGGGTTACACAAGCCATGACTGGGCCAGCGCTGAACAGACCACGGCCCAGGTGGCTTCCTTGAAATGCCAAGTACGAGACGCTGAAAATGTTCCATGAGTGAACTGGTGTAATCTTTCGTTACACATAAAAAACAAATGATGCAAAAAAATCTTTGTTGTGGTATCACAAAATTTGCTACCTATTGCAATCGCATCAATAGACATAGAAAGTATTCGTCGCCTTGCTGCTAGTGCTATTACCCCTTCTCCATGAAATATCAGCTCAGCAAATATTCACGCAGCAACAGCTTTTTACATCAGTAAGTTCATTTCTGGCAGAAAAAAAAAACAACCCAGGAACGCTGTCACGTTCCACAATCACATCTCTGGGAAAGGATACTATTACTCTTGAGGTCTCTGTGGATGATTGACTTGGCATGCAAATAACTGAAAAGGAACATTATAGATTAGGTGGGTTAGATGATGTTTCACTAATCAACAACTCAAATTCACTGCATTTCTGAAACACAAATTCTGTAGTTATTCAAACTGCACATATTTATCAAGGTGCTAAAACTTCAGTTAATCCATGACAGTTCCTGCAACAGTCACAGGAAAAAAACACACAAAAATAAAATGCAGCTTAGATTTCCAGCTCAAACCTGATGCTACCGAAGAATGAAATAATAATTATGCACCAACATCTGCTTTTCAGTTCTAACTCAATATTCAGAATAAAAGAATTTCAGTAGTTCTTGATATGCCATTCAGTCATGAAGGTTCTGCCTCCCAGCCTTAACGGTGACTGTCAAGACAACTGCGAGCCAGTCACAGCTTTAGGCAAGGTGTTTCTGAACTGCGGAAGCTAAACGTGCTTCCCAGTCTCCGTTTGTACTCAAGTATGCTGGCCGCTTTTCAGTATGGCACTGGAAAGAAGATCCCCTGATCGCAGACTGGATAAATAGATTGCGGGGATCACAGAGGCGTGTACTTGTCCCACAGCATCGATACAGCCTAAACCGGGCAACTCGTCTCCCACGGCTCTTTGTTTAGTCAATGAGATCGGCACAAACCAGCTGGAAAAGCCCCAATTTATGTCCCCGCTTTGAATCGCGCTCATCAAGCAGCTTCTGCACCTCCACTACCTACACAGAGGGAGCCTGGGGAGATGAGCAGGCTAGCAGAAGGCCGAGGCTGGTTGCTGCAAACACCTCCGCACCTCTTGACTGAAAATGTAATAGAATACTTAGTAGAAAAATGGCACAATTAACTGCAATCATTGTAGTGGTTTTCCAACTGGAGTGCGATTTCTCTTGATCTTACATCAGCGTTCTGATTTTGACACACAATATTGGGCTAACTTTGTAAATTCTAACTCGCTCAATTGCTCCCCATGGGACTAAGGATTACTTACAGTCCTTTGAACAAAATAGGCTGCGTTTTCTTTAAATGCTGAAATCTATTATTTAGAGAGCTACAACACTTATAAGGAGAAAAAAAAAAATCAATTCTTTTTGCTAACAGGGCTGTCTGCCTTCTGCATTATGTTACAGGATTCTGTCCTTTCGTTCACAGGGTGTTGTTTGTTTTAAACTATGTTTTATCTCCTAGCATAAGACTATCTACACCACGAAGATCGTAAAGCCTGGAACAGAGACCTTAGCTCACAAGACTGAAAATTTAACTACAGTGTAATTATTCGTTACCTAAGACTGTATTTCCTCGATGATTTGAATCTCCCTACATTCAAAAAAAACCCACAAAGTCTGTTTTACTGATCAAAACAATAAACACCAAAGGCTCGGATCATCAAGGCAGGACCCTGGCTTGGCAGAGTGAGCAGATAGCTGGCCTTATATGCCAATGCCAGTCAGACTGTGAAGGGGATAAGTAAACAGTGCCCCAGCATTTGTTTGCAAACAAATAACACGCTACTTACTCCATGCCTTGTGCAGTCTGTCGTGCAATATCAATTAGTTTGATCATTTCAAATTTGGTCTCAATGATGTGTAGATGGTGATATAAGCTGGACCCCTCACACCATTGTGTAACAATAGCCAACTGGGGTTTTGTTGAATAACCCATGAAAAGCAGGATATTCACATGTCGTGTTTTCCTGGTTAAAAAAAAAAAATAATAATCAGGAGGAAATCAGGCAGATCAGGAAATCATGAAAACCCCAGGCAGATCTATCACAGTCTAAATACACATTTCCAAACAGAAGTTGTTGGGTCAATCTCAACTTTTACTACGATATATTAGCTGCTAGATTCAGTTTAATGACTTATTCCAGAAGTTAGTCTTTCTTATCATAATGACATGGAACAGCTATCCTGGGGTAAGCATTGCTTCCTCTTGCTTTTGCATAGGACTGCTCAGAAGATGCCGTTACCACTAGGTCCCCATGGGACAGTGACAGTTCGCAAGTCTGCTTCTGTGTAACACCAGTGCAGCTATGAGATGTTGTTGTCCATAATGAGGACACCCAAAATGAAATTCCAGTCTCAGAGGCTTCCAGGAAGGACAAAACTCTTTCATTCAGAAACCATCAACACACTTTCTTGAGAAGGCTTCATTTTTTTCTTAGTGCTTTATTTGACAAGAATTTTGTACTCTCTGGAGTCAGTGTACAAGAAAGGATGGAAACAGTATGAAATCTGTACCTCACTGAGGTTACAATATGAACTTGTTCCCAAACAGCACTTGGAGAGACTGGAGTTCACCACAGATATCTGGCCAGATTAAATCAACCCTATTTCAAAGACTGAGTGACTCCAGACAGAAAAACTTCACAACAAACAATGCAGAGAGGGTTATCTCAGTAGATATCCCAGTGCATTCAAGGCCTGAAAGAATCTACTGATACACAGTGAAATCTGAAAGATTCTCCTCACCCTCCAGGAAAAGTCAATCACATTTGTACTGTCATCAAATGGACATGAAGAACTAGACACCTCCAAACATACCAATGAGATATTAGAAAGATGAGACACCTAAGAACCCTGGAGTATTTCCTAGCTTTCCCAGGGACTGAGGAAAAATAAAGGCAATCTTCCAACACAGCTCGGTACCGAAGGCAGTCAGTTCGCTCCTGATGAAACCTGACAAACCAAGCTTATAACCTGTGGTAGCTTCTTAAATCTATGATGCTGCTGAAAAGACAGCAGAGCTTTTTATGTTTTCTTATATTAAAAAAGTAACATGGTTGCCTAGAGCGTGAACCCCTTTGACCTCTCAGCAATGCCAACTAGGACAGTTCTACACTACTTGACTGTGCCTTTTTCAGGTTCAAGGATTTGCCAAGTGACGCTGAAAGTAACCGCTGAGTGAACAAAAAATAAGCGGTTTCTTGCAAATCCTACCTCAGAGCTAATAAAGTAATGATGAAGCATAATGGAAAAGGCACAACTATAGGTAAATCTGGCTTGCCTGGGTCAAAGGACAGGACAACTCACTGTGTAAGTGCTGAAACGATCAACAACAGACAAAGGCTGGACTCCAGCTACAGGACTGCCAGTAGAAATCTGGACTAGGCAGATTTTTGATATCAGTAAGCTCTCCTGAGCAGGTATGTCAAAAATATACAGAGATATTCAAAGGAGCATACCCCAGAAAGCCTCTACTTCCACAACTACAGGCTTAGAGTTTTCAGAACTAACATTTCCTAGGGTAAAAGGCTAACCATCCCCTTTTCAGCATTGTAGCTTATTGGGGATGCTCCTCCAGCACAGGTGCGCAGATCAACACATCAGTTTTCCAGAGGCAAAAACCTTCTTTCTATTTCGTTTCTTAAAACAGGATTATGCTCGAGACTGCTTCAAGATTGTACTTGGATGTTAATGGTCTTCCCCAATAAATATTCTATTGTATCATGTTGGTAGATCCTTTTTTAAGAGCTGAACCCAAGACAAATACTTGCTCTACAAAAGTAGAAGCAGTAGAGATGAGAAAAGGAAATCAAGAAGTGACTTTCTGAGAAACACATTTAAAAAAAACTCAAAGAGAAGTCAATGCTACTGAACAGAAACTACTGAGCAACGGATAATACAGGCATTGCTGTAGCTCAGACTCACCAATTAGTCATGTTTCCCTTCAATCTCAAAACGTGGATGAGATGAAAGAAAGGCCTACAGTTCACACTTGGGCTTGACTGTGCCTTGAGGGTAGTACAATAGCAAAAACCAGTCCTGTCTTGAGTGTTTGGACATACATATATTCACAACATAGGTGTACAAACACACACGTGCGGGGCAAGGAAGAACGAGCAGTGGATACAGAGAAATATCTTAAAATGGCAAGTTGTATTTTCTGCCCGAAGTATCATCACGGAGGAATAAGACCAATATGTTGTAATGAAAGACTTAAATTCAATTATTAATGAAGCATTAATCTACATACATTATTTTATGCCATCAAAAATATTCTTACCTGAGCACTCCTACTTCATTTTTGAAAGCCTGTAACTGTTGAGGTGTAGGTGCTGTAACATTCAACATTTTCACTGCCACATCACCTTTAAAATAGCAATTTTTAATAAGTGCCATTGATACATATTCCTTATTGAGAAAATGCTATACAGAGCAACAGAAATATTGAAATACTCTACTTTCTAACTTTCGTGAAATAAACCACAATATTAAAATAAGTAAATATTCTGCAAAACGTATAAACACTATTCTTATTTTACTCTGAGAAATCCTAGCCAAGACAAAGCTTTCCAAATACACATTAGAAATCCTCATTCACCAAGATGAATACTTCAGCCTTTCTAGTAACTATGTTTTATCTTTACCCTAATAATTGCTTAATTCAGAAGAACATGCGAGAGTTGAGTTTCTCAACAGTCTGATGTTCTAACATTACCTATTTAGCACGCTACTTAAGTTAAAAATCATCTTTATGGCTCTTCAGTGGACTCTCCCTGGTATGTCCATGTGTCTCTTGTACTGAGGAGCCCAGAACTGGATGCAGCACTCCAGGTGTGGCCTCACCAATACTGAGGGGAAGGATCACCTCTCCAGACCTGCTGGCAATGCTTTGCCTAATGCAGCCCAGGATTATCAGTAGCCTTCTTTGCAGCGTGGGCACACTGCTGGCTCATGTTCAGCTTGGTGTCCACCAGGACCCCCAGCTGCTGTTCTGTGAAGCTGCTTTCCAACTGGGTGGCCCCAAGCAGTTAATGTCACTTGCTTAAGAGTAACTGCTTGCCATGACAGCCACATACCATGCCACTTTCCTTTGTAGACTGTTCCAAATGATCCAGATCCTATCCTTTGTCCAACTGTGATCTGTCCATCTGGTATCTCCCAATCATCACTTGAATCCCGTCGACCAAGGGTTTTCTTTACATATGTGCACAAACAATAAAAAGGAAGAAAGCAAGTGCATTAATGTCTGTGAAAACAGCTTCTTTGTTATCAGCATTTCTTATCACTGAAGTACTAAAAGAACTTTCTTTTTCAGATACTGCATTTGACTTTTCAAGCCAGCCACACACAAAACCTCAGCTCACAGTTATGCTAACACACTACTATACATTTCTTGGCACAAAATATTTGCCACAGGTTTCCGGCACTCTTACAACCAGTAAATATTAAGAAACTCTTACCATAAAGGAAGTCTCATTTATTTTTAAATTCTTACTCAATCATAATGCTAAATGTGAATTAAAAAAAATGCAGAAGTTTTTACGTATTGTTACATTTGAGAATCACTAGAGAACTTCCAAGGTTCATCAACCATAGTGGGAAAAGTTAAGCTGTTATTTGAAGGGAAACTGGCATTATAATATTAAGCACCCCAAGAAATTTGGGTGCAGTGGAGTAAAAGTGAGTATAGTCAATGATTTAAATGATTGACCTATCAGTCCCACAATTTCAAAATTCCACTATTTATTGATTTAAAGTCCTTGATCATTACCATACCCATCTTCAAAATAATTCAGCAGGCTTTGATGAAAGAAAAGCGAGAGGAGCATGGTTGTGTAGTATTTCTATACTATGAAAATATCATACTACGAATGAAAAGAACTGCTCTCTCCCTTACCATTCTATTTCTGTCTTCTGAGGATGAGGATGATTTCCTTTCCCGTTGGGGTCCTGGTGATTTCTGTAACGCTTTCACATTGGTGAGCGACCCAGGCAAAGAAGCGGGAGGTGTTGCAGACAAACCTGCAGTTGAACCTACATTTCAGAAACAGGATAATTTTATCTATAAGAAGCCAGCTTATAAGAATGTATTGATATTAGGTGCACGAATTGTGTTTAAGATGCAGTATCTCCAAACATCAATGTAAATGTTAAGAGGTAACAAACATTTACTAGGAATATTGTCCTGATATTAGACTGGTGTTCAAGTCTTAGATTTCAGGAAGGGACAAGCCTATAGCAAACATCCCTGTATACCAGGTAGTCCCCAGTCTCTTGTTCATGAATTATCAGAAGGACAATGTCTCTTTAAATAGAAAAAAAAAAATTTTCAGTGTATTTTTTAATTCCACCAGCTTCTTTGAGAAGAAAAGTAGTAACGTTTTAGTTAGCAGCAGCTACCTCTCAGATTTCTTATAGGGAACTTTTTAGGGACCCAATAAATAGCTGAAATACTGTACTTTAGAATCAAAATAGACTAAATGTAAAAAAATTGAAATGTTTTCTAGTTGAGTCTCCAAGTGCCACCTGAAAACCATTTGGCTGTTTTAAAGTTATCTGTTAGCAGAGAGCTCTTATTTAAAAGTAAATATGATACTGTAGAAAGGATTAAAAAAGAACAAGTACTTCAGTTAGCTATTTGAAGCATATTCTATTAAATACAAAAAGAACAGTACATCTGTAGCCTATATGTTATCTAAACAAATCTACGCAGGAAAATGTCACTAACAGAGCTGTGTTTCAGAGCCGCAATGGCTCTTTACAAATAGAGCATGTCAACTAGACACTGCTTTTTAAAATACACTGTAATTATTTGTAACAAGGTTATGTTGACCCTCCCAATGCAAAGGACATAAAATAGGGTCAACTGTTAATTAAATTCACGCTGCTCTGCTAAACAATGTATGTCATTGCACAAGACCTCCAACATTCCAATGCTTTCTCTTCCATCAGCGCTCTGGGAAGTGGCAGAAGACAATACTCATCCTCATATTCCTTCAGAAGCCCCCTTCTTATTGAAAAAGGGTCTCCTAATGCCACCTTGAGTTCAAAAATTGACTTTGTGACTTTTAAAAGTGTTGCTCAAGGTCAGCCACTCATCGTGTGCTCATTTATCAGACTAAGTATATCCATCACTGTGTGCCTTCAATGAGCTAAAATCCACATATTTAGAAGTGGAAGCACAAAATAATGACACATCAACACATCAAAAATGGGACGCAGCACTCATAAACTTTGCCCCACATGCTAAAGCAACAATAGTGATGCATATTGAGCATCCTAACGCCATTTACCAGCAGCTGGAAGCCAGTGACCTGAAGGATGGACTTTTGGTCACATTCATGTTATGGTCACTATACTGTCATATATTTGTATTATTGTTTGTCTGAAATCACATGTATATGGAATTAAATGTAAGATGTTCCCAGAACATGAGCAATTTCCAGAATTTTACTGGGTTGCACTTTCTCTGTAATAGCAAAGCCCTACGAGAATGCATTGTCTTTAGAGGTAACTAAAGTCTCCTCCTTAAATTTCAATACCATGATATGGTAACACTAGCACAATATTCACCGTTCACAAAAAATGCTGACAGCACATGGTAGAACATCATAGTTAATCTGTTCATAATAATACCAGATGGCCTGTTCTCCAAGTTATTAGAGTTGAATACTTCAGATAATGTTGGACTTAAGGCATTAGGCTCGGACTCTGAAACACATACGTAACACATTCCATTCTGTAGCCAGTCTGCTTGTTGGGAACATCTGTTGTCTTACAAAGACTTCTGGAAGAACTTTACCAGTTTGTAAGGTGAACTGCTCTTGATAAATTCTGAAACAAAAGCCTTTGAAACAGCCAAGATGGTAGCATTTGAAAACCACACTACGTGCACTGAACTACCCTTTTCTACACATATACATACAGACACAAATATTTGCATTTCATGCTACTAGTCAATAGTTGGTTTCTCCAGCTTATGAAATCCCACAGAGTTTTTTGGGGTTTTGTGCAGTACAACAGATCCATTGACAGCTTTAGGCCTGAATTACCCCCAGAGTCAATGACGTGAAAGTGGAAGAGTCTTATTTTACATGACAGGACACAATCAAATACTGTTTCACTGGAAATTTACTAACTAAATAAAAACTACATGGTCTAAATCATCTAGGGCCCCAATGTGGTCTCAACAGCACGTTCTCAAAAGGAAGTATTTGTTGAAAGTCGACATGACGCATTACTTGGAAAGCT
The DNA here is from genome assembly GCF_030867145.1 of Opisthocomus hoazin. Classification (NCBI taxonomy): domain Eukaryota; kingdom Metazoa; phylum Chordata; class Aves; order Opisthocomiformes; family Opisthocomidae; genus Opisthocomus; species Opisthocomus hoazin. Next base: position 9,325,627 of record NC_134421.1, on the reverse strand, counting down.
TGAGACCTAACAAGATATCAATGGAAATGTTTGTAATTCATGTTTGATTTCCTAGATTACTTTTCAAAACAAAGAATATGAAATATAGAAAACTGTTCAAGCACTGAACTGACTTAAACTGAACAATCAAGGAAATTCTAAGTTAAGGACATCACTTTGTCTTTAAAATCACTGCAATGCAATCCAAGACCCTTGTTTAGAAAAATTATTTTAAGGTCCACATAAAAACCTCAACTATGAAATTCCTTGCTTTTGAAGATTTAAGTCAGACTTAATTCATAGTCATTTTCAAGCGTGTAAAGGTGAAAGTGAGTATGTGTGAAAAGCACATTCAAAGCATTCCAGCCAGGCCAAGCAAAAAACAGAGGTGTTTTGATAAACTCACACACTTACATACACACGGTGTGAGGGTGAGGCACAAACAGCATCTGTGGTTTTACTTATTTTGTTTGGGTGAAAACAAGAAAGAAGAGCCCAACTACCTCTGAACACTGGGCCAGGCTCAAAATCAAACACTATTTCACTGGGGACAGAATGAAGGAGGGGACTGGGAGTCCGGGATTGGTATTTCCGAAGACAGCGCATCAGCTGGTTCAAAGGGGCTGTTAGAGAGAAAGAGACGGGCAGGCAGAGACAGAAAGACAGACACATAGAAGAAATGAAAGAAGTCATGGGAATTAACTAGGATGCTTTGACTCCTATTCATAGATTGCTTCTGTACTTTGAAGGAAAAAAAAAAAGTTAATTACTAATAACAGTGTTTCAGGACTGGGAATAGCCAATTGTTTTCAGATGCCAAGCAGACAGTTTATGATCAAAAGTTAAAACCAACATGATAGCACAACATTTAAATGCTGGACAAAATGGGCAGAACTGTGGAGAGCCACATCTATCAACACATACGAATATAACTAAAACTGGCAACTTTACATTAGTAGGCTTGCAGGATTAAATGAAAATTCTTTTTAAAAAGCAGTCTATTGCTGGCATTTTCTATTTTCTATTGAGAAAAAACAGCTCCATCAAACACAATGCAGTAGGTAGGTATGATCCTACCAACTACCAGATTTGGATGCTAGAAATAAATTTGGATTTGGATGGGAGAAACAAAGTCAGTGATAGCCCACAGTACAAAACCCTGGAGATCAGGATAGAGTGCACTAAGGTAATTCAGACTTCACTTGCGACTGAAGCAAGTTATAATTAGTAGGAGACGACTGTTAACGATCTGGAGTTGGAATAACTGTCATATGAGTGCCCTACTTACTATTTCTTTATTTCTACATTATTATTGTATTCATAGGAATAAACACAGCACATAAGAAGCCCTCTCTGGACCCTGACAACCACTCGGAGAAGGGACTTAACAGGCCCGTGCATAACCTGAAGAAAAATAAACCTTCTGGCACTAGTTCGGACTAAACTGTGAATTAGGGCTATGCTTTACTGAAGGAAACATCACAAGACTTGGCTTTAGCATAAGGTCCTAACAACCTGGTTCCAAGAGTAGCACAGGCATGCAGTACAGCAAAGCAGCATCTTCAGCAGGGGCAGGGGGGGAGAAGAACCGGAGTATTTCATGTCGCTTTAGGATGTGGCAGTTCCTATGGAAGGTCCATCTACCATGTTGATGACTTTCAATGAAAACCCCCATTGTTTCCATGGGTGGAAAGGTAACAACAGGCATAAAAATCTTTGAGAGAGAGTTAGGAAGTCGTAGGGTATCTGTGTGCAGCCATGTGAGAGGAGAAGTGTGTGCGTGCGAGAGCAAAAAAAGTGACAGTGCAAGATAATTTTAAAACTAAAAAACTAGATACCACTTCAAAACTTTTTCTCCTTCCGTCTCCCCCACTCCCAGAATGACCGGCAAATGACTCAAAACTTTGTCAGACAAATATTAAGTTCATGGACAAGCAAATGCAAATTCATTTTTTGTTCTAGTCGTATTTTCCTTTGTGCCTGTGTTTTGTAGAAGGAAGTAGAACAAAGGGAAGGGCCAGAGCAGTTGTGTAATTAAATACAGCACAGTAGCTAGTTTAAACACTGCTTACCTCCCTCTCCTCGTAAACCCTGGTCTCTAATCAAGTCCTACAAATAAAAAAAAAATTGTGTTTAGTTTAGGTATTATCATTTACATTCCAGAATCAATTGAGATGGATCAGATTAAGAAACCATAACTCATGTGTTGTCCGTGAAATAAAAGTTGTCTCCAATCCTGGCTTACTAATAGCAGGGACTCCAAAGAACTGTTTATAACAAATACCAAATTTTTCAAAATTAGTTGCTTTAAAGCAGCACCTCTCAGTAGTAAAGTGAAATATACGCCACCCAAAACAGATGCTGACAGGAAAATATTGATTTAAACATGCAGTTGGCCAAAATGCATGAAGAAATATCGAACCAAACGTTCTAGTTACAGTGTCTGTGGCACAAATTATTTGAACTGTCATCAGAAAGCCGGGACACCAATTTCCTGCACTGAGGTACATCAGTCAAATGAGTTCTGCTTCGTTTTTTTCTTATAACAAAGCACCTCATTTGCATAGCCAGGCACACTCTGCTCTTCTCAGAAATGACTGATTGCAAAAGGTTTCCTCCACCTGCAGTGCACTGCGGACTGAAAGTACCTTTTACAACATCTCCAGACTACATGCAAACTACACTACGGATTTTCTAAATGGAAAAAAATTAGAAAATTCTAGCACTTTCTCCCTCTGTAGGTCCATTTTCACCATCAAGTTTACTTTTCTGTTTCTGATTTTATTCCTTACTCCCCTACACTGCTGCCGAAAGCACAGGTCCTGCCTCTCAGTTGCACCACTGCCGTACATCACATGCAAATGTCTACGTGGCCACACTCTTTAATACTCAACTAACATTTCACCTTTCACTCAACTCACATGCAAAACCGAATTTGAGCCTCAGTGTCCAGGCAGACTTCAAGAGTGCTCACCTGACAAATGATTAATTTTTAGAGAGCAGTCCCAAGGGTAAAACAGAAGCTGCGTACACCAGCAAAATTAGAAAGAGGTTGTTGTGACCAACACTTTGAAAGGTCCTAGCTGGCCTTACACCTAATATCAACCATCATTATTATTTATGATTCAGCATCCAGAAATTTCAAAAATGTAAAAAACAAGTGTAGCAGTTTCTGAACACTCCAAAAGAATGCTCAGAACAATAAATAATATTCATAAGGAATATTCAGTACGTCTGACCTCGGCTTACTGCAATAATTTAGTTTTCCTCAATGCCAGAATTTTACTTGAATTACAAACACTAAAAATCCCTATCTTGCATATAAAGACATATAATGGCTTGCAAGAGTGGTTACTGGCTTTCATATTCTTAACGCTGCGGTACAGTTAGCAGCACGAACATTGGGACTAACACCAAAAAAAGACCAGTGGTTTGTGGTAGAATGTTACTTTGAAAACGAAAGGACAGGACTGTCAAAAGGCAGTTTCTGCTTTTGGAGAATGGGTTATTCACGTTCTTACAGCTCTCAAAAGTAAAAATGTCTCACGTGGGATCTATGAAGTTCCTGACAGACCATCAAGGATCAGCTTAGAAAGACAGCAGTTGTGTGTACATATGGCAAATTTAATGCACTCATATTCATAAGGGAAACATCAAATCTACTATTATTGATCCACATGTTATTAATACTTACATCAATATTGACTGGCTCGATTGTATTGATGTGAACATTGGGAGCTGAAGAGGATCGGTCGCGTTGCCCAAATTGATTCCGATGGTCTTCATCTGCTGGTCGGAGGGGCTGTGGGATTGGAATGGATTTTGAAGGAGAAGGACTAGGGAGAATTGGTGGTCTGAGAAACAAAGTCAAGGAAAAAGAGGATTTAGGTCTACAGACGGCTTCAAATACTGCATAGTGGGTGTGGTAAGTCCTCGTCAACTATAATAATACATACATTAAAAAAATGATCTAAAAGCCTGAATAAAAACGATTTATAATGAACGATCTCTACTCCCCTATGATCAATTGCAACAACTCTCTCCTGCACAAACTACCTAATTACATGGCTGTGAAGTGTTCTGAGTTAAAAGAAAACAAAAACCCCTAACATACCATACCAAACTAGTAATAATAAATGCTGATCTGAAAAATTCATGTATGTAGCCCAACACACATTGCAGATAGCAAGGTACTCTGCAGTTTCCTCACTTCAGAGTTAATGCAATACACTCTGTGTAACGGCAACCCACTGAGAATTAAAACTGCTTAACATCTCACATCAATATTACAGTCAGAAGATGTCACAAAACAAATTGTATGGATGGGATTATTGTTCAATGAAGAAAGACTGAAAGAAAATTACATACCAGTCACTCAACATAGTTGATTGTTATTATGGCTAATGTAATATGAATTACTGATCTAAAAATAAACATATCGCCTCTTAACCTCAACCTTTAAGAAATAGCTTTGAAGAGTGCAACATTTCAAATGTTATTTACAGTGCTACATTCAGGCAATGCAACAGATTTGACTTGAAAGGTAAGCGTTCAGACTATACAGACAAGCTTTCTGAAGAAATGCAAATACTGCCAGTCAGAAATGTAGATCAAGTCTTCAATTTATGGTATCATGAAATCATGTATTTGAAAGACAAAACATCTAAACACTTGCTTTTTCGTTTGTAAGAAGGCGGAATGTCACTTCTTTGGTTATCCATTTACTTTGTTAAAGTACAATAAATTGGCATTTATCTCTTATTCAAGTCAAGGTCAGTCACCGTTGAGTCTAACGATTCAATTTAATGGTTATAAAGCAAAAGGTCAATGTGAAACATTTGCCACCTTTGCTAAAGAAAACTTTATGTCAAAATATACATGATATCTGACAACAAGGTTTTTGGAACTTACAGAAAACACAACTCCTTCGAGAGGCGTAGAGTCCTCCAGCCATTCAGTTACTCACAGGTTAGTTACCATGCCCACAAAGGCAATGCCCACAGGGAGAAGCTTCAGAAATAAACCATACAGCAGCACATCGAGCAGCAGGCCCTGGTGCCGCCTCCTGCAAGCCAACGCTCCTTGGCCTCTCCAAAGATCTTTAGGGGTAACTAACACTTTCAACGGGATCTCTTGACTTTTTTTCAGAAACGAGTCTGCTTTAAAGGCTGCTGCCTTCCCTTTCATTGAAAAGTTTATACAGTTTGGCACTGCTCCCTCAACTCAGTGCCATCGGTACCCTACGTACCTGTCATTTTTTTTCCTTCCTGGCCAACAGTCTCACCATTGAGCATGGCAAAACAGAGCACTTGTGAACTAATTCAAATAACAGTCTAGTGAGTCTTGTAGTAAAATATTTAGATTATGTTTGGGAAGTGGGGCAGGGGAAGAATAGGTAAGGGTTTAACCCTGCTTAACTTTTTAAAAAAATAGTTACCTATTGTCACATGACAGATTATAAATATTGGGAAGATACTGGGAAGCAGTGAACTGAAACTGCAAATAGACAAATCTCCAAGAATGGGACTCGAACAGCCCAGCATTTCAGAAGATGCTCAGAATTTCAGAAACATTTTTTAACTGCAGTTGATGTACATATACATAAGCTAAAGTTTTCATTCACTGCTAACAAGTGCCTTTGGGTGAAATCTTTTCTATTGTAGATGAGGAAGTTTTGAACTCCTGAATGTTTTTGCAAGGAAATCATGCAACTAGAACGCACATCAGGAGATGGCACGCTGCAGACAGAAGTGCAGGGCTTGGCTGACATTCTAAGGCACTGTACTTTCATGTTAAGGCAAGTGTGTCAGATGCTGCACAGAGAGGTTTCAGAAAAAAAGCTTAAAGTGTCTCAGCCAGGCCAGCACTGTCTTTGTTAGGATAGCTAACTCCTGCTCAAATTTCCTGAGAGTTCTCAGTAATAATGAAATTAAGGAAAACGTTCAATAATAAACATCAGATCATTGCACTGGGAGTGACTGTGAGACAGCATTTGAGCTCTGCCACACAAGAACAGAAGCCATCAGACTTTGTGATCATGAGTAAGCCACGGGAGAGAAAACCAAATTGCAGAAATATTGTTTCAATTACATCCTCCTTTGAGTCATAAATGGTCATCTGCTAAGGGAATCTGCAAATACTTCTGTATTTCTGGTCACAGGTCATCATGCCCATCATGTTGCTAGCACAGACAGCATGCTGTGTCATACCACACTTGAAAACAATTTGAAACAGCTTTTTCTACTCATTAAATTCCAACTGGGAGAAGTTCAGATCTTTAGAAGACAATTACAGGCTGATAAAGAACTCTCTTTCTTGGGGTCTCAAAACTATTATTGGGAGGATCTCCGGGCTTTAGACACCAAAGAATCCAGAGATGCAAATCTCATAAGCAGTTAGCTGTGTGCTCCATCTATACAATCAGGGTTTCATTAACGGGGGACCTTGGGACACTTACAAAAAGGTTATTTTTTCTAAATGGGAATTTTGCTTGAAAATGATAACTAGTGAAGAGAAAGGCACAAGGAGCTTGCTAGCCAGGATGGCCTACTGAGATCGCAAGCTCAGAAGAGAACCACCAGCCTCTGCCTGTGTGCAGCAAAAGCTGTATCTTGATCTGCATCAAGATCTTGATCTAGAGAAAACACGCCACCACAGAGAACGCAGCAACCTTCTTAGCTACCAAAAGCCTGTTCTTATAGTATTCCTAAATTTTAATTACTCCAGGAGGGTAGAAGGTACACTGGAGCAAAAAGGACCAGCTGCCATCATTTGGAAAAGGTGACGTTGTCTATTCCAGGTGAGTTACAAAACTAGTTTGGTAGGCTGTGCAAACATAGTACCACAAAACTTATTGCCAAAACATACCCAAAACCAGAACACAGCTGCTGCAAAGAACTAATATTTACTGTGGCATACACGTACAGCAGGCTGGGGTCTGCAGGAGAAGCAGTTTGAAAATGAGGATCTGAGTTTCTGTTGCTGTGGCCTCCTGTGGCCTTTGCGAGCAGTTAACTGCAAACCTGCTAGCTAGAGGAGAACTTCTACAAAAAAGAAGGTCAATATCCTGACGTATTAGAGGGGTTATACCACCTCATCTTGCACACCTTCTCCCAGACTCTCAGACATGGGCATTAACAAACGATTCTCAGCTTCCCAGGCAAGAAGCTGACAGAGTTGTCAAATCTCGATTTAGTACGTTATAACCTTTCTTGGCGGTATGACAGAACATGCTTTTTTCTTGGACCATGTATTTGGGACAAGCACACTGTTCCCTCCCTTTTCATCCAGACAAAACAGAAAGAGGTTTTGTCAGGACACAAGTAATTGCAGACAGATGTAGATTTTTACCCTTTGTCAGTCGCAGCAAGTGCCAACATGTCCACAGATTTACTGTCCTACAAAACTGGGTCCACAGGAAAGAGGAAGGTAACTCAGAAAAGTGCCCACACATGCTATGTTCTATATAAACAAAAAATTCTATAAAATCATATACAGTACCTCCACCAGATCTTAGAACTTGCAATGTAAAGTGAACTACCTTGTATCATACCAGAAAAAAAATTTAATACAGATTTTCCTCAGCTTCCTTTAACTTACAATGTGATGTTTCACATAATTAAGAGCTGGTCTACTCAGGAAAGATTTTTCTTAAAAGAGGTTTGATTGGGCTTCAAGATTTTTGCTTGGATTTTTATTTTGCTGTAGTTAGGTAAATACTGAAAATTCACATTCACCTAGCTTCAGTTCTAGGGTGTGTGCCACTTCGCTTTTAAAATGACAGCGTCTCTACCGGACTGAGATTTTTCTTCTCCCTCTCCCAGCCTGAAGAAGTGCATCTCTGTGTAGCCACGGGGTTCAGTGTAGTACACACTGCTCACCTGGTAGATTGCATACTCATACCCACGACAAACCTACTGCAAGCTAAAATGCATACAAAGGCTTTTTTTCTTGTTTGTTTACACTACAGTACAATTGGGTTTGGGTTTTGTTACTGCTGTTAATGAAAAACACAGTGCACTGCCATTTATAAGCTGTTTCTAAGGCCTGCTAAGGATCTGGAATATAATGGTATTTCAGCTATGCTGGCAAGCAGGTAAACTGTAAATTTTGGGAGGCCAGACAGGTTCTAATTTAATTACTGTGGTACTCCATAGATACTGCCAGAAAACAAAGTAATTTTTTTTTTTTCTTTCCCCACCTCTGCAGCCTGGAAATAGTCAATAACCCCAAATCAAACACTGGTTTGAGAAAAGGATAGCAGCACAAGTTCGTAAGTGTAAGCTAGAGAAGAATCACTCTTACTGCATCCTGTGAAGTCAGACTAAAAGCATCGTTGGACAGATCTGCAACAGTCACAACTTCACATGGATTAGTGCATTTTCCTACTCAATGATAACTTGTTTTCGTCCATGTTGACTTGTAGGTGAAAAACAACTGCCAGGATGATCACAGCGGTGTGTGTTTATACTGGCCTTTGGGCCCAGATCAAAGCTTAGCAATGCTTTCCTAAAATTTCCGATAGCTTTATATACCAGGGACTACCAAGAGAACGCACACAGCTGTCATCAGTCCTCCAAACCAGGTTTCAGTTCACCAGCATGTCTTTGCAAATAAAGTTTTGGGAAGCAAGAGGTTTCCCCCACCTGCTGTACAAACTAAAAATGACTTTTCTGAGGATTCTGATACCAGGTCTGTCTTTTCTGCTCAGCAAGAATGTGTATCAGGTTGCATATTGTAGGAAGTCTGCTAACATTTACATTGAGTGGTCTGGAAAAGGGCCGGTGCCCGAATTTTTAGGGGAGAAGTTCATCACTGTTTTACGCAATAAAACAAAAAGCTTTTGCTCACTTACACACGTGGGGATCTAAACGGTGTTGTAGTACTAAAATATTGTAAGACTGTGTCTTTGCTTCCTTGACTTTTCAGAAGCTTTTCTAGACATTTAAACATCTTTAGCTGAGGCAGACTGATCAGCTAACATTGGGAAGGCGGAAAGGAAAGCAGAGGTGTTCAGTCGCAGGCTGGAGCCGGCTCTAAGGCAGGGACTGGCAAGCTTCCACGAATGGTGCACCAGACAGTCCCCCTTTCTTCCTGAACTTGCTGGATTCTGCCCAACGTCACAACATCTGAGAGAATAGATGGAAGCTGAAAAAGACAACTTTGTAATATTTCAAATAGCTAGTATCACCCCTCACCGTAAGATCCAGAGAACTGGGTTCACAGAAATTCTGTGCTTGTATTTTATGAGCAAAGATACAGAAGAAACTTTAAGATAGTGCAAAGAATGAAATGAATACAATATATTATATACAGTTTGTCTACTTCAATTTTATTACAAATGGCTATTATTAGGAAGACCTGCACTTTCAACAATTCTTTCCAGTTAAGTGCAGACTATAACTGACTGCTTTGGCACAACAGGATAGTGCAAACTGAAAGAACTAAAATGGGACAAAAGACCTAATGTGGAGGCTGGACACATTTTTATAGGGCGTTGAGAAACGTGCAAGTGGGACCATATGTGCTCCCTGATCTTGTGGTGGAAGGTCTGGAGGGACTGCTTACGGCTTACAGCTGGAAGAATAAAAGGCTACAGGACTGGACTGCTTTAGGACGTTACACAGGAGCATGGTGAAACAAAGTTCTCCAGCATGTTCAGCAGCTTTCGTATCGTGTCCAACGGTCTTTTCCTTTATATTCCTTTCTCTTTCCAACTTCTCCATTTGATCCCTTGACAATTTCTCAGCACGTCACACGCGCCTTTGCTCTTGAGTTTGTCTTGCAACACAAACTCTTCCTTTCTTTGGGCACTTTGCCTGCTGCTGGAATCCCTTCACAAGGCTAAAGATGAAGACAGATGTTTGCCTTCTCTTTCCTCAGGTTTACCAAACGATTAGTAACATCCCTTCCTCTGTGGGTTGTGCCATGCAAGATGCTAGGAGAACAGAGAAATCAAAGCAACAGTTATTAAACTAGTAAGCATTAATAAAGCACTAGTTCATCATATTTTCAATCCCACTGCCCAACTCTCAAATTTCAGTCCCTTCCTCTCTTCCCAGACAAGTTAACCTCAAATGTCAGACTACTTTTTCTTACTCCAGTTGAGACGATGTCCTACTTTGTAGCACTACCCTTTAACAAAACCATGGGTAAGTATATGTTTTTACAGAAAAGGCCAGCATTTAATTTTACTCTAAAAAAAAAAAAAAATCAAGATAAATTAATATTTCCACAACTATGTCTTGAAAAAGCAGAGAAGTATTATTAAAGAAAGGCAAAAGGATAACTAGAGAAAGGTACGGACAGTGCTATATGCTCATACAACAGCATCTGAACTGCTTCTGGAAAGGAAATACTGCAAACAGATGCTTGGGGAAAAGGAACTACTTAGGAACATCAGTTGATAACCATAAATCTTTCTAAAAATAAACACAATTTTGAAGGCATGATATATGCCTTTTTCATTTAACAATGAAGTGTACAGAACAGCAAAAAAGCAAAAAGCAGAAAGCTAGGAACCTTCTACAGCTCCTGCATTTACAGATGCAACACTCATGAAAAGCTCCTTAACCTCAACTGGCAAGTATATAAAAATTTTAACATTTTTACATATGTGAAGTTAAAAACTTTAAGGCATTAACCAGCTTTGGTTTCAGTTTTTGCTTCACAAAATGAAGACTGCCTGAAGTAGTGCACGTATCAATTAAGATAATCCATCCTCTTGTATCCTCATAAGCTGGTAAGAAAGCACAAATGTGAGGCAGAGGCAAATGAAAAGTAGGAAAATTTAGTGTATACCAGCGTTATGACTGGGGCTACATAGTGCCTTTGGCATCCACAGGCATTTAACACAGTTGGTATGAACAAGCTTCTTCACAGATTAATAGTTCTAGCCTGGTTATAATTTCAGCTATACCGTAAGAAAGGCAGAACCTGCCTAGCTTAGAGAACCAAAGCACCAGCCTCGCCCACCATCTGCTGTGCTAACATCCACAGGACATAAAGGCAACATCAACTACCTGGAAGTGACACTTCCAGATTTACTTGAAACGGCACAAAATAGTACAAATAAGAACATTATCTCTCTTTGTACTTACCACATGAGTTTCCCTCTGCAGGACTGTCAATCTGTTTTCCTGGGAGGCATCACATTTCATCTTTCATAACATAGTCTTGGCTGTCCATGGAATTTCTCTTCTAGTTAAGAGTCCATAGGTGCCTGTGTAACTTCCAGCTGTGTTTCTGCTTTAGTTTCGGCACAATGCCCACTATTTCAAGACAGCCTCTCTGCCAAATTCAGTTTATCTCCATGCAGCACAGATGTCCTAGGAATGTTTTTCTGAAGGCTTTTGTATTTGGTGTTAGTAAGTCTGCATCAGATTTCTTGACATTGATACACATCCTTGAGTTACTCTTTCCTGGAGATTTGTTCAACTATCTAGTCCTGGGTGGTAGCAGTGGTCTCTTAGCTACTGGGAACATAATCTAAACATGATCACTACTCCCTTCACAAAGAGAGGGTCCAGAATCTTTGTTGGAAATACAGGGGATGGAGGCTCTGGTCAGTTTTAGAAGTCTAATTTTATAAAACTCATATCTGCAGCAAAGAGATGCTATTGGTATATCCCAACATCTAAATAGGAGGAAGACAGCTGGTCTGGAGGATAGTAAAGTCATATGTATGAAGAAAAGCTACCAAAGCTGTATTATGAACCTGGAACTGACACCTGTTCACCCCAATGTTATAGTGGCACGGCTTGTTCTGAAACAGAGGTATGTCCCTTCAAGGCAAATAAACTGTAGTTTGATTATACAAACTAAAAGAGTTTGTGAGGATATCGTTTTGGTTTGTATGAATTTTAAGTATAAAATCTTTCCAGTTTAGACCAGGTCTAAGCTACCATGCAGAAGAAATCAGTTTAACAGGTAAGGCCCCCAGTTCTACAGACACTTATGCACATGCTTAACTTAGGTTCATCACTAGTTTATGTCATTCATGTGAATGAAGACATTCACTTCTGTGAAGATAAGCACAGATGGATATATCTGCACGACAAGCCAGATTACAAAAACGTAGAGAGAGTTGCAAAGCTGTATTCTGCATGTTTCTAAGCATACAGTACTGAAATGTTATGTTATTAAACAGCAGGAATAAGGTCCTACCCAACAGAATCTGAGGGGGGCACTGAGGGGTACGATCCAGATGCTGGGGTGGTCTCTCCTAAGGAGGCCTCCTCCTGCGGTATTGGGTGATGTTCAAAGAACTTGGAGACAAACAGCAAACTGTGAGGCAAGAACAAAACAAAAACCACCTAACTTGTGCAAAACCCAGAAGCTTCACAATATAACACCCAAAGATTGGGAAAAAAATGCCCACCAACCCTCACCGATCAAATTCTAAATATTAAAATAAAGACTACAGTAACACGTTAATCTGGAAGATTTGTTAAAAATACTAGGATCAAAAGATCATGCCTTAAACATACCTTTGTGGAAAGTAATTTTTAAATCTTTTAGTTGAAATTGCAAACATCTGGTTCCTCAAGAATGCTCAACTTGTACCTATATATTCAGTACACAAACTTACTTTAATGTTTGCGCTGATGCAATGCCAAAAACCAAATGCTAAATGGATAGAACTTTGTTATCCATAAGCCCTGAGCACAAACTCTAGAGATGCCCAAGGAAACAGTTACAAATACCAACACAAGCAGAAATTAAATATATTCTTGGGGGGAAAACCAGCATTTGAAATGATTCCTTATATGAAAGTCTATTTAAAAGACTTAATAGCCTCTGCTGAAATTGATCAAATAGAATACAGAGCCACTTTACACCAGATCCTTAACCTACATCAAAGACTTACACAAACAGATCAATAATTAAATTCAAGAACACATAACTGTTTAGGACATTCTGTTTTATGCTTCTTACCTAGGCATCCAACTCACTAATGGATTTATTTTCAATTACTGTAAAACCACCTGTAATTTCACCATATTAAACTAGGGTCTCTTAAGATTTTTTTCCAGGTTGACGAGTAAACCCACATCTGAACATTTAAACAGGGCCCTAGCCTTCACATAATAACCAGTTCTGATTAAGAATAACAACTGTGAACAATGAGAAGTCTGTCTGATACAGTCAAGTGCTCAGCCACCCCATTCATGCTTCAAAGAAAGCATGTCATAGTCCAGCAGAAAAATATGAAGTGGTTGTCTGAGCTAGCACAGAGAGAATAGGAATTACGCCGTCTCACAAGAACACTGGAATGCCTGTATGTTTTTCAGGCACCTCCTCTCACTTCCTGAATTACAGATTTAACATAAGAAATCACTGACAGCCGTAAGCTTAATAAAAGGCTCAACTTAAAACCAGTTGCGATTACTTACTCAAGCTGGTCATAATTGACACACATCAGTGGCACTTCTGTACTACAACGCTGGTGAAATTTGTAGCCACATGTCTGGCACCGGAATCCCTGGAAAAGCAGCTTTCGACAAAAGTCGCAAAATGCTAACGTGAAGAATGTTTTTCGTACCTATGTTGTCAAAAATAATCATAATTAAATAGAGTCCTTCTGTAAGCCTAAGATAAGCTATTTGCTTTTACCTCCCTCAAATACACTTACAAACCTCTTCTCTGAAGCTGGAACTACAGTTTTATATATCAAACAGATTTACATAAAAGATTGTCTCTTTTTTGAAACAGTCTTCATGCATTAAAATTTTCTTTCAACTGTTTATTGGAATTAATGCTTCACTTCATCAGCAGTAAGAAAAACAGCAACAAATCTGATGCAAAACAGCCCGCTATTATCATGCTAGAGACAAACATTCAGAATTTAATTGGATACAAGCTATACAAACAAAAGCTGCTGAAAGATTATCTCATCTTCTAATTTTTCCAGGAGCCAAATGACATTTCTACCCAACGCTCACAGGACTGGAAAGACACATATGGCTTATATATATGGCGTCTATGTATGGTTACATTTGTAGTTGTAATTTTGACTACTGAAACTCAGAAATATTTAATATCGCAGAGGGGATAACATATATTCTCCTCATATTATAGTGGGGGAAAAATGATTTAGTTTCATTTTCAAATTTAGCAATACTTGGCATAAAAACACATTCTAGTTGCTTTACCACATGTAATAATCAAAATTTCAGAAGGATATAAAAAAAATGTTAAGCCTACTAGACTTTCACCTAACTAGCCATAGCCAAACTAGCTTGTTTGAGTAAAATAATCTAAGCAGCTTGCAAATAGAATTTGGGGTTATTTATTTAAATAAAAGGTCTTTCTTCTCAATGTGACAAGCATTATTTCCAGGATTTGGTATGTAGCTGGAACTGTTTGGATGGATTCCGTTTAGCAGCTTCCACTTAACTTAGTTGGTGCCTTATCAGGTCAAAACATATTTGTGCACTAGCATCATTGATGATGTCAGCACCACTCTGGGAATAGTTAGTTCATTAGTTAATTGCTGCTGCAGAGCCAGCAGGGAGGCCCAGAATACATTTTATAGATACAGCAATACAAAAATAGTGGATTATTATTACAGCTCTGCAATGCAGTGCTGATTTAAACCCCCTACATTTATAGATTTTTGAGGGTGTATTCCATCCAAATGTGAAAGTTTTAAGGGCCATCAAGTACTCTAACATCACTTATTTCAAATGCAATTCTATCTAACTCACTTAAGCTATTGTGATTAAAAACTTCTTTTGCAACCCCAATCACATCCCACCGATACAAAATATTATTCAAAGTTGTTAATTTGAATTTGAAAGTACAAAGTTGATTTAACCCTCATCATCATTTCATAAAAACCAGTACGTACAAAATTGTGTGTCGTGAGCGGCACATTCTCCAAGACTTCCACATGCAACTCCTCCCCCGTGAGCCAGGAGATGTCAGTGTCCCAGCCGATCGGCTTCTTCTCCCTGAAGTGCAAAGAAGCCCTTCATCAGCACCAGCGCACAAGAGCCTCCACATCTCCTGCCGACGATGTGAGATCAGGTAGAAAGCTGCACTGTGGGGGTTGCTACCCAGTCTCTTACTGCAGGAAACTTTAAAGGCAAGACATTGAGCTCAGCACACACCGAGAAAAGCACACCTTCCCCGGACAAACTGCACGAAAGAAACGCACTTTTTCACTCGGCTCCAGTAGCGGCCAGTTCCTTGGTTCCGAGATGACCCATGCCTTTCTGATCAACTGAAGTGCTTGGGGAAGTACCTGTTCCACAAGACTTCCAAAGAGATGGCTAATTTTGTGCAGTAAGATAATCTACGAATTTTTAGGGCTGGAAACTCAATTTTTTCCCCCATGGGAACTCTATATTCAGTTAAGGATGCACTACAACCAAGTTAAATAAAACCAAAACATTAACGCAACCTATTTAATACTCGTTTGGTTAGCATGAGTTTGATTAATGTGTGTTTTGCCAGCAGACTATAAGCTCACGTTACTCTAGATTATGCCTGTTCTTGAAGTGATTAAATCTTTTTCTAGGAGTTTGCCATTCTTTTTTAGCCATGTATTCAAGGCATAAATTGTTTTAGTGCAAAGTATCATATCATTCTGAACTCTGAAAACAACTTCCACAGTGTTAGATAGAACTGGCCATACTGGGTAACTCCAAGGAGAGATTCTAAGAGCAAAAACCATCACACACAAACCATACCCATCTTGTATTCTGTAAACAGCACAGCATTCTGGAATAAGACCTCTCATCATCAGAGCTTTCTTCAGGCTGTCTCGGACTGTCACCCCACATCTTGCTGGAACCTAGAAGTCAAATATAAAAGAAATTAATTAAAACGAGTTCCAATCTATCTCCCCAAACTGATGCAAACATTTTGACCCTCAAATGCTAAAACCCGTTTTTTGTGATGCTTTACAGAATGCTAGGTAAAGAGTTTTTCAAAATCTTTTTTCGTGCTGTGTAAAATCTTCTTGGTGAATAGTATATAAGCAATCTATCTCAGCTAGAAGAGAGAACAAGCTCTAGATTTCTGTTAACATTTGGAATAAAATATTGACCCAACTCTAAAAGTGACTTTCCAACTCTTGTCATCCTAAAGAAAGTGGAGACAAAGCACACAGACAGCTAATAGCTACGTACACCTATAATAAGTTCAGGTCAAGCTGTAAAATTAAGTGAGGCAACATGCCAAGTGGAATTAAAATACAAGAACTTGGACTGTACTCCAAACCCCATGTACACATTTTATTTTCTATTTCTAAAATACAAGATAATCATTCGAACAAGTAAAATAAAACAATTGTCTGAGTCAGGCAGACCATCACCTCTCACTTTAACCTATATGTGCAACTCCACAGATGCTACCTATTTGAAAAACATATTCCTCTCCTTTGCTTCATTATCTGAAAACTTTAAATATCTAACAGGATGGGAAGAATGGGGAAGGCACACTGAAACTAGCTGAACAAAGAACTGCAAACTATGCAAAGTAAAGATATATTCCTTCCCTCTATTATAGCTATAGGCGTATCTTACAGGAATAAGGACATGGCCTGGAGGTATACCTGTGATTTAACAGTGCATAGTGTCAAGCCATAACAACAGAACAATACGTAATCTGGTGATTAAGTGTATTAAAGGCACTGAGTAGCATCCACTTACTATTTCTAGAACTAAACAGTGAAAATCTGTAACACTTTAGTTGCTGTACACACCTAAGATGTGTGTTATCTCCTATAATCACAGAGAGCACCTCAAACATGAATCAAAAGAAAAACTCACAGACTTAATTAACCAAAAAAGTCTGTCTGAACACCTGAGACTCCATTCTAGCTTGCTGGGGGCCTAAGCCACAGCCCTGGGTAGCCAAAAGCAGTCTCTTAATCAGCTTCAACTGGCTTTGGATCAGAGCCTAGTTTTTGCTCCTTGCACTTAAATTTCCATGGGTATTTAGGGGCTCTACGTCCTACTTAAGCATGACAGTGAAAAGTAGCAGTCTATTTCAAGTAGCTTTGTGAACACCACTTGAGGTTACACTATATATTGGGTTTCTAGAGCTCAAACATATGCTCTCTCAGAAGAGACAAACTAAAGAAGTATTTTGCTTCACAATCTTTGTCACATTAATATGAAAGTGCTTCTTACAGGCTATTTCTGCATTTCACCTGGTCAACATGTAAACATTTAAAAAAGATAATTTCTACTAATTTCTTGGACAAAACATTCTATAGCACACTACTTTACAATCTTGATATTCAGCCTTAGTTTTGTTTTATGCGTTCCATTACTTCTTGATGCATCTTTTTATTAATCTAACTACTTCTTCCCATTGTAGAAGTTAACACTGTGGCTTTCAATCACTTCTACGTCATTCCTCCAGCATAAAACATCCTTAACTGTTACTAATACCTGTCAATGGTATTAACAGGGAGTGTGGGAGCACCTATTATCATCAATATTGTCAACAGCTTCCCATTGTAAGACTCAGCCCTCTGTTGATTAAGTCTTTACCGAACTAATTGCTCACAGCGAAACCAACTGTTCATAGGGCTGTTCTGCACCCGGTACCCTCTGCTCCCAGCCCCCGGCAACGTGGTTAGCACAACTGATGCCATGTTATGAGGCAAGCAGCCATCCTCTGTGACCGAGCAGGTCACGTGTTTGTTCTCTTTCCCCTCGTTATCAGGCCCTGAAGGTCCTGTGAACGAAGTAGACAGACCAAACGGATTCCTTCTCCCCCTCCCTACTAGCCTCAAGGTTCCTTGGCACCAGGCCCATTATTCCCTTCCTTGCTGGCCCTGGAGGTCCCAGGCACCCAGAGCCACCGGGTTGTGGTGACAGCCCCATCACAGAACAGGGAAGGATGACAGCACCCAGAGCACTGTCTATAAGATCAAGCAGTTGTAAGTCCTAAGGGGGGAACTCGGACCGGAGCTGCTGCTGGACGCCTCAGCCTTCCTCTGCTTCCTCACAGGACCGAGGGACTGTCTCGTATTCTTTCATATGAATTTAGTGTCTAGATTGTTACATTGATACGGCAAACCACGTATTAAGCTTTGACCCAATTTGCAGAGGGTTCAGGTGATTAGAAATAAGTTACATTGTGTTCTAGGCCAGGTTGGATGGAGCTCTGAGCAACCTGGTCTAGTGGAAGAAGTCCCTGCTCATGGCAGGGGGGTTGGAACCAGATGATCTTTAAGGTCCCTTCCAACCCAAACCATTCTATGATTCTACAAATTCTGTATTACATTATCTATAAATTGCACAATATTGATTTTACTTGTAGAAATCCTGTGCCATTCTAATAATAAATTCTGTACTATACTAATTGTAATATCCTGTTAAGAAAATAAAGCTTTAATTGTAACTACAATTTAGTGCCATGATTATTCTGCCACGGATCCCTTAATGAACCCATCCCCTCAGTGTCAGGTGGCAAGCTCTCCCTGCCTCCAACATATATATTTATATATAGAGAGTAAACATTTTTCAAGAAGTTGACTAAAATATCAGAGGGTTTCAGAGGTGTGCTCCAACCTCCCACACACGTCAGGTCCAACCATGAGCCATTTCGACAGAACAAGCAAGTGTTATTTGGCTCCAGCCTGTTTCTCCTCTAAGTACAGCTCTCCCCAGACACTTCAGCTCTACCTTTCCAGCAACCTCAGTTACTTCACCACCAATATGTACAGAGGAGGGAGAAATTCAAACACTCAGAGGGTGACAGAGAAACCACAGGGGGAAAAAGGGGAATGAAGAGAGCCAGGAAAGCGGTTGGGTGTGAAGGAGAAATGGAAGAGAGGGCCAAGACAACACTTAGGAACTGACCAGAGAAAGCATGTGTATACTGGGAGAGGGCATCGCCACCAGCAGCTTGGTGGGAAACATCCAAGCAGGACATCAGGAAGACAGGCTGAAGAGCTAAATGAGGCAGAGGGTGGGAAACACAGGTACCATGAACGGCCACATAGGGGAGAAGTGGTTGAAACAGCTGGGGATGCAATGGAAGCACATCCTGAACGAGAAGCTTTCATGCTGTGATTAGGAGAAAAGACAGCTCGTTTTGGACAAGCAGCACCAGGGGGAAGGGACTGCCCAAGAGAAGCGTTAGAACTGAGCACAGAAGGGGGAGAGGTTCTAGCTTAGGCAGAAAACTTCAAGGCAGTTAAGTACTGAAAGAAACCAGGGTAGTAAAATCTAGACCTGGGTGAGGGAACGGAACAGGACAAGGAGGAAAAGCCAAGCAGTGGAAACGTGCCTAACGTTAAAGAAGAGATGAAACGAAAAAAAGGAAGGGGCCTTGTGCTCACTGGAAGACATTTTTTTCCTCCAGCACTGATCCCTCATAAAGGGCAACAACATCCTCCAGTACCTCATGAAACCAAGATCTGCATCAGGAACCTAAAAGTTCCAACTCTATACTAATGAATTACACTGGTGTAAACAACGCCACTTCATGTTGGGTTTTATGTTTTTTTTCTTTTTCATCTTGCTGAAATCAAGATTTATGAAGTCACAGGCTTCCTTTTAAGACATCATTATGGTCAGAAAGGCAAGCTCTCAAAAGTTGGGAAGTTCTAGAACGAAGGTTGCCTACAGCAATGCAAGTGCAACAGGACTATGAAAAATGTGCATTAAGCATCTTGCTCCCTTATTTGCTAATCCTCAGTTTTACTTCCCCAAGTCCCCTTCACTAAAATCCAAGGCATATTTATGCAACTTGCGATTAGAGACATGGATAGAACATTTGTTCTCTTCACTGCCATTTGCAACAAGATCCAGCTAAAAAACAGGGAACTGTTTTGATTACTTTCAAAAAAATCACCAGGATCCTGAATCAGCATCACATTCAGAACATTCTCTTACAGAACTCCTGAGCACAGAAACAGAAGGCTATATTAAAAGAATTAAATACTAGAATAAATCCCTGTAATATTGATTAATCATTTTCCCAGACTGGTACAGCACGGTCTATGACCATCTGTGCTTGTAGCCCTTCAGCCCCCTCCTTCAGTCCCTACCAGCGCCTGCTGTAAAGCAGAAATCTCACCCTGCAAAGCATTCCTTCTAAAACCTCTTTTTTTTCCATCCCCAACCCCTTCTCACACCCAAATCATGGCGAAGCTAAAGAAAAATCCCGCTCCGAGAAAGAGATTTGGAGAGCAACTCAATCTTAAGGAAAAAAAACCAAACCAAATTCTTTTTTTCCAGCTAAGAGAGAGGGTCACTGAAGCGGGAGTTTCCGAACAGGTTCCGACTCCCCCCGAGCCAGAGGGAGCGCAGGGAGCGGAAGCCCCGGTGGGGAGCAGCCCCCCTGCCCACCGAGCCCCCGGGCCGCCCGCCCCACCACGGCAGACAGGCACCAGAGCAGGTTTATCAATTCCACCAAGAGTTTGGACAGGATTCCCGCCGAGCATTTCAACTGAATCGCATCAGCATTTCTTGACAAAATCGGTTCCCCAATAGAAAATTTCTGATCCGCTCCAAAATGCGCACCCTTATGAGTGCAACCCAGTAAACCGAACAAAGTTTACATTTTGTTGAAACAAAGCATTAACGTTATTGCAAACCCATTTTGTCCACATCCATCCATTACCTTTTGATCCCTCTGCTCTGTAGCCAAGAGAATCTAAACATGTTCCACAACAGTTACCGCCTCGGAAAATTCATGCTACCGAATTAGGGGATCTGTTTCCAAATTCTGATTGCTAAGGGATTTCTTTTTAAGTTGCTTATATACCTCCGATTGGCAGGTCAGAAAAGGTTTAGGTTTTTGTAAGTTTGAAAGTTGTTTCAGCAAACAATTTTCAAAAGCGAAGAGCGTGAGAGAGTATGGGCTGCGCCATACTACAGAACAGCACAGAAGCTGCCAGTACAGACTGCAAGATGTGTCAGTGCGTAGCTTAATAATATACCAGAGAAAGGAATTTACTTGTGCAAGCAGTGCTACATCAGGCAAGCAGCGATTCAGGAAGACGCCAAAACACACGCTCAACTTTGCAAATGTGAAGTCCCAAGGAAACGACGGAAAATTATTCCAGATTCTAAAAATTCTCAAAGCAGAGTCTTACCACCTAGACAGATTAAACAGAACTATAGCACTTAATTGCCTCATTTCTTTTACTCATGTAAGCTATTTCTACGGATGGTAAGTATTCGTAACAACATTGCTGGTATATATTTAGTACTGCAGCCACAAGCATTTAAGCAATGCATAATAAATCATTTACTTCTGTAAATCAGGTCATTCCCAATTCAGTAAGCAATTCAGGGCCACATCCCTAAATAACTCTTACATCACTTTTCTAACATCAAAGCAGAAACTGGCATAGTCTCAGTAGGTTAAAAATGCTTCCTTACACCAGTGCAGTTTCCAATATTTTACAGCAATAAAGAGACTGAAGAGACTGAGAAGCACTTCAAAAATGAATGCAAAGGTATTCTCTGAAAGTGGAGAGGCTGGCCAGCTCTGGATATCCAGTATTATACTTCTCAAAACCAGTTAGCTGGTTCCGGTTTTTCCTCAGCCTAGCACTATAGTTCAGCTCACTTTACCCAAATTGTATGTATGTACATAAGGTATGTGTAACATACCTTAGAGCTTCAGAAATATTCTAAACAGTTAAACAGAGTACCGGGTACAATAGCAAGAATATTCCGAGTAGTATGGATTTTGAAGTATCACTTCAAAGTACTGATTTACTTAACTCAATAGATACCCATTGAAAGGTCACACATTTTTCCCCCCCGGTACCTATATGACTAAAAAATGCCAGCAACATGCTCACAGAATTCAATGTGTCAGGACAGAAATAAGCTAAGTTATCTTTTTGCCACATAACTAGTTTTGCCTTCCGACATGTTAGGTTTTCTGGTAAAAATCCTAACATGAGATCCACATTTAATATCTCATCTTAGGTATAAAGGCCAAATGTTTAACCAAAGCAGTCAGCCACTTGTTACAGCACTAACAGATAAAATTAACCCACTTGGTGACACTGAACATCACATCCTCTGTAAAATGAAGAACACTACTTTCAGACACAGCTGTTCTAGATTTCAGGGCATGAAGCTCTGACCAGCTCCCAGGAGAAAGCAGCATTTAAGAATATACATTCTTAATGGAGCATATTAGTAAGACAAATGGGAGACAATTCCATTGCATTAAATCTTGTTTCAAGGGCAGTTGGAGAGAACTTACCCATTTTACAAAGCTGTTACCATTTCACCAAATGCATCCCATTTAACTTGCAAAGACATCGGTTACCAGCATCCACTCGCACCTCCAACGCAATTAAGGGGTAGTCATTTGTAGAACACACTGAACTGATTTATCTGAATACAGAAATATTTGCTCAAGAGTACACCATCATTAAGCCACACTGGATCAAATCTGTTGTGCCTAGTCAACAGCAGCCTCCACGCTACCATTTTTCAAGCTTTTGAGGGCCAGCTCCCAAACTATGTTCAGAAGAGCACTGATCATTTGTAAGGTGACAGCAGACAGCAGGATCATAATCTTAAAATTTTAGTTAGGGTGAATACCAGTGCCAGAAGTTGCGAAGACTGACAGAGACCCACTAATAAAGTTTGGCTTTAGACTTCAGACTTGATAAAAATGTTCATCTAGAAGAATATCTGTAGCCACCATACGGGAATCAAAACTCAGGACCTTGAGGTTTCTGTTCAAGTGATGAAAACATCAGCTGGCTGCTCTCCAAACCAAAACCCAGAATACACTAGAAATTTAAGTCACAAAATAGTTTAAATAAGTCTTTCTAATAGGTCAGACCCAGAGTCCGCTTGCGTACTATGCTGTCTCAGATGATCACACCCCAAATGCTTTAAAGGCAGGGGGGCAAGAAACGATACCGCACAAGGGCTAGAACTCACATTCCTCTCTGAACTGTTGCAACTGATCCTAAAAACAATCGGATACTTTCACCTCCAGGTAGCATACACTTTCTCTACGAATTTTAAAGCCCTGATTGGTTAGTTTGCTTAAACACCACAAGAAGCCATGAATTTAAGCATGACTTACTAGACGTGGAATTAAAACATCTCTTCTGATTATGTTCAGATTTGTGACTTGCATTCCATTTCATCGAATCATGGCATCATTAAGGTTGGAAAAGACCTCTAAGATCATCAAGTCCAACCATCAACCCAACACCACCACGCCTGCTAAACCATGTCCTGAAGTGCCACATGTACATGTTTTTTGAACCCCTCCAGGGATGGGGACTCCACCACCTCCCTGGGCAGCCTGTTCCGATGCCTGACCACTCTTTCAGTAAAGAAATTTTTCCTAATATCCAATCTAAACCTCCCCTGATGCAGCTTGACACTATTGCCCCTCGTCCTATAGCTAGTTACTTGGGAGCGCCTGCCTAGCACATCATGAGGTAAAGGAAACACACTCCAAACAATATTTTCCTCTATGATTCATTACTTTCTATGGACAGACTTTCCATCTCTTAAGAAATCACTAAACTCGGCTTACTTGAGGATTATTCTTAAAAAGCAGTGATTAATGTTGCATGAGGCATTCCAGATGACAAGCCATCGATTTTATAACGGCAAGTTTTCAATCTTGTTTGACTTTACAAGACTGTGTGTCAATAAAATTGAAGTAGATTAAATTATTCTCTTTTCAACAAGTACTGCTTTGAATTTAAGCAACACGGAGCTCAGCCTGTGTGGTGGGTTAACCCCGGCAGGCAGCTAAGCAGCACCCAGCTGCTTACTCACACCCCCCACCCCCCTCAGTGGGATGGGCATAAAGAATTGGAAGTACAAAAGCAAGAAAACTCTGGGTTTGAGATAAAGACAGTTTAGTAAGTGAAGGAAAAAAAGAAGGCAAAAAATATTACGAGTCATGCAGGAGCATTCACTCATCACCAGCAGACTGATGCCCAGCCAGTCCCTGAGCAGCTGCAAGGCTGGACAAACTGCCCTCCGTTCCAGTGCGGAGGACGATGTTATATGGCACGGACTGTCCCTCTGGTCAGCCGGGGTCCGCTGTCCCCGCCGCGTCCCCTCCTCAGCCCACTCGCTGTGAGGCCAGTGGGAAACAGGGAAGGCCTGGACCCGGGTCACGCACCGCTCAGCCATAGCTGCTGTGCTGTCAGCGCTGGTTCGGTCACCGGTCTGAAACGCAGCACTGCACGAGCTGCCGTGAAGAAAGCTGACCCCGCGCAAGCCTGACCCCGGCAGGGCCTGCTGCAGCACAGCTGCTCACCTTGCTTCACTGCACACCTCCCAAAGCCACATTCTTCAAGCTCTCCTAGGCAGGAAAGGCTTACTCATGGTGGCTGTAACGTCTTTTTCACAGTACAACTCCTGTGACTAATCAAATCTTGTTTGCTTATTGACAGCCTAAAAGAGGTCTTCCATAGTTAAATTTCTTCCCAATGAAAACTGGTAACTTAGTCTCTCGATTGATTTTGCCTTCCAGCAATAGGATAGGTAGGCCAATAGCTCTCCCAGGCGACCCAAGCCTTTAAAAAAAAAAAATAAAAAAATCAAGTAACATTTACTTGAAACTAAACTACCATCTACTTCCTTCTACCAACCTGTTCATATGCTGCATAAAATTCCAAAGCATTCAGATACATTCAGCAAGCACCTGTCAGCATAGGCTACAAATAAACTCCATTTCTGCTGCATGTTTGATACAACATAGGAACTGTTAATTGTTTTTGATCAGAAAAACCTAATCATGTTAAACCAGGTGTGTAATCATAAACAAGAAACTAGTTTACTCAGTTGCCTGAACATCCCGTCTCTGAATTTCCCTTCTACTTGACAGGTGAAACTGGTAGGACAGCTTGAATGCCTACAGAAATCCTGTGGCGCTTACTACGCAGTAATCTTGAGGCACAAGCTCATGGCAAACTGCAGAAAGCAGGATGCAAATCTTAAGTCATAAGCAATGCATCAAGTACCAGATTTAAAAACAGAACATTTGAAGGATCCCAGTTGTGCATGCACGATGAATTAATTTATGCTAAGAATTTAGGTAGGGTAAAAATATCTGATTCTTCCAGTCTTCACAACTGCAGAAAGACCACATGATTGCTTGTCTAATTAAGAGGCAGATGTACTAATTAACCAAGGTGTGACAAGAGCAAGAAACCCGAAATCAGAGTTGTCCCCACGTACAGCATTCACAATCCTGTTTAGTTTCCAGTCTTAAAAATTCTCCCTTTTAAAAACTCAGTCTCACATCTGCATTTTGAGATCTTTCATCAACTTTCTAATACATATGGAACTATGACACTTATATGAAGCATACAAACACCTAACAAAGTGGAGAAGAGCGTTACGGACCCAAATTCACGCTGCGTTTTTATACAAATTGCCTGCGATTACTCTTAAACTTCAAAAAGCAAACCAAAGAGCAACCGAAAAAAACCACACAATCTTTTACAGTTGAACGTAGAAGAAAGGGAAACTTTTTTTAGACCTCACCATGGATGAAAACGCACCATGATTTGATCCCATCCAGAATCTGCACACAGCTGAAGCACCTGGAGACCCCCAAGCTCTCTCAAAGCAGGAACAGCATCTGCTACTTGTTTTTTTTTGCTCCCCACCCCAATTTCCCTGTCACTACTCAGACCTCTATGGACAGAAATGAAATTCAAAACAACCAAACCTGCTCCTTGTTCACGCTCACAGAAAGAGCGGGCGCTGGAGCTGGAGGAGGGCCCCCTATAAACCCATCCAGCAGCGCAGCCGAGACCCCCTCACTGCCATCACCACCACCCCACCAAGGTGGCCAGCAGACACGCAGCAGACATTTCTCTGGAAGCCAGCAGTGTGCAGCAGGCAGCAACAGGCTACGTACAGACTAACAGCAAGAACCATCACCACGTGATGCCTTCCAACTGCCCACCATTTCTTACACCTGAAGACCAATTTTTATTCTAACTTTCCACACTCCAGCATACCATCATTACGGACTGCTCATCTGCTTTCTGACCGTTTCTTCTGACACTGTAAGTACTTGGCTGGAAGAGATTTCTTGGGTAATCAAGATCATTCAGGGCTGCTAATATAAGCAAAGTTATATGATCTTGTTCATAAAGTATTCGAGCTAGAAGCCTCACCACCACATTCTCTTCTTTCCTACTAGGCTTCGCTACAACATCAGAAACCTCCTAATACCGTTCCTCTGCGCAGTTATGACTAGTTTTAGCTACCTGTTATTGTAACAGGCCTTGTATGAAATGGCTTTTCTCAGAAGCCTTTATTTCCTTCAGTATAGAGAGCTAGCATGTGGCAGATTTAAAGACCGACACAGAATGTGATTACTCACACCACATACAGCCACGTCCACGGAATTCCTCACCACAAGACACACACTTCTAGTATCCATACCACAGGTTGAATGGAGACTGGACAGAGGGTTTCCAAACAGAAAATGCTTAAACTCCTAAAATTCCTGAGTGACAAATAGCTCAAATTTGGAAGATGACTCAGGAAAAATATCATACATGCCCGCCCTACTCTTGTGCTCTTGCACTGTGACAGAGACATACTCCAGATACGTCCACAAAATGCTTATTCCATTCAAGGTCTCAGAACACTTTCCTGCAAGGGACCAGACAGAACTGCTGTGCCACAGGAAACCTGTCTAAAAAGTCTTACTAATGTCTTCAGGTCTACAGTAACCAAGCAATCTAATAGGTGAAATTCCTCATTAATTTTAACTGTTTTGTCAACTTTTACAGAGGAAGGCAAAAATTGGAACTGTCCTTGAAATTGGGAATGATGATTTTTTTCCTTATCCCAAGCCTACCAGTTTAAAATCGGCAGTCCCAAAGACATACAAGAGATACTTTAGCCAGATGCTCAAAAAACAACCCCGACTCCAAATCCTCAAAGAAAAAAAACTACACAACCAGAAGCAATCCCCAAAAACACTTAGTGCGAACACCATATTCCTGTAATCTTTACACTCATCGAAAGCTGTTTATGCTCATTGCCTGGAGTTTCTCTTCCTCAGACCATTTTAAAATTTTTCACCGTCTGCTGCCTCTCACATCAAACTGAAGTTATCCTACCGAGATCTTCAATGACTTCTTCCCGTACCTCTGGACCAGTTGTTAACCCTCCGTCTCCTTGACTTACTACCCCTTCCCAAAAGTCAGCCATGTGTCTCCTTCCATTCATTTGTATGGCTGTTGCCTTCTGTTTCTTTTCTCTCTCTGCTTGCACCTTTAATCACATAGCCATACAATTTGGAAAAAAAAAAAATCCTAATCCACAACACAATTATCTAAGGATCCCACAAGGCTATGTTCTCTTCTGGCTCCATGCATTCTCTCAGAAGTCTCAGCAGCAAATGTAACTTATGCTGGCACACTAGCATCCACTTCCCATTCAAGACTATCTCCCTTCCACCAAAACCAAGCCTCAGCATCCAACACCATCTCTCAGATTTCTAGCAGCCAGATCAAGGTCAGAGTTCTTACCTCCATTTCCCATCCAAAAGCTCTTCCCTAATTAGCACTTTTGTTACTATCCACCCCACAGCCATCTAGATTCCTAACCCAAACAAGTTTTAAACTAATATTTCGCTAAATTCTCCCAGCCACAGTTTGGATAAGCCTCATCAATTTGTTCTGCAAAACAACTGACCATCTCAGGTACACTTCTGCGACCTTGCACTTTTATTATTTCAACATCCTTCTCTCTGCCCTAGAACAAAACTAAACAAACCCACCCACACAGACTTATCCTGGTCACATCTACGCAGAATGCTTCTCCAAAGGACGTTTAACTTGCCAGTTGAACCATGCCACTGAGGAAAGAGGAAGTATATGTATTTCAGACATTTATCTCTGCATTGTAGGGGATAAACACTTATTTTCTCCCTGCAGAGAAAGCAAGCAATCTATTGTTTTTTCTACGAGGTTGTCCAGAGAAGCTAACTTCTCTTCATCCCTTCCCAGGCTGACTACAGAGGAAAACAGTCTTCTATTTCTGACACTATTTATTCATTGATTCCCCTTCAACCAACCAAGCCAGCTACCTGGTTTTGCCTTGAAAAAAGTTATGTTCTAACTCTGAATGAAGACGCGGACTTCAACTGCTAATTGATAGCAGCAGGAAGCTCTACCACATACTGGCTAGGCTTTCAAGGAAGCACCTTCACACCTTTTCCCATGTTTGGAAAAACTTTGTCCAACACTCTGCTTTATCATGACACATACAAAGAAACTTGACATCAGCTGCACTATCTAGGCAACGAAATCACTTACACTGATCAACATGGTCTCATTTCCTTGCGCTCCATCAGTTTCCTCACATTCTAACTGGAGCCAACTCAAACAGATGTATTTGTTTGATCCTACACACAAACAATACCACTAATAAAAAATGTAGACAACTCAAGTAACAAGGCAGCTGCTAGCCAAAAATGTAAGCATCTCCCCCCCTGTCCCATTTCCTGCATTTTTAACAGCTCTAAACAAACAGCAGAAGGCTGTTGTAGTAATTGGGACTGCTTCAGAGTATGACCAAAGGTAAAGAAGGACATTGGTTCTCCATAACCAACTTCATTCCAGTCGCTTTAAATTAAGTCAACTTCAGAACTGTCACTGCATTCCCAGATAAAAATAAACAAAGACTCCCTAGTATCTAACAAGATATCCGACCTCCTCAAGTGGGTCTGCGGTTGGAGGTAGAGACGGAAAATCTTGCTGCGATAATAAAAAAGCTTTCTTTCAAAAGCAGCTATTAATTGAAAGCAGTTAAGGCTGGGGTAGGGGGGAAGCTTGTTGCAACACTGCAACAGCATCTCCCCCCTCCCAGCTACGGGCTTGGCTGTAGGACACATTTCATCCTTACTTTAACAGCCATATGGAACGGGGACTTGGGCCAGGGGAGGCCCTAACAGCAGGTACCATACATTTTCCCAAGGAATCTCCTTCCTGCTTCAACCCAATGCATCAGAGGCTATCCTGTATACTTGAAAATCCTAAACCACCATCATGGGTACATCAGCAAATGGCTCCGTTAATGGGCATAAGCGAGACACAACAGGTTTGTTTTGAAAGCCAAAGGTCATGAAGGAAGACGGAGATGTGTGGAACACTTCTCTATCCATTACAGCAAGTAATCTCAGTGTTCACTGAAAACTGCCTTCTGCTTTGTAGGCTAGCAGCCTATCATCTGACTACTGGCAGTTAAAACTGCACTGTAAGCTGTAATTCCTTCTGAATTGGGTTTGCTTCTGGAATTTCCTTGGTTTTCAACTGACTACATGTAGGATCAATAAATATTGATAAGAGAGTAACTACATTAAGAGTCACTATACAAGAAATTCCTGACTTTCTCAATAACATGAGCACTGTTTCCAAGTTTCAGAGAAGTGAACTTCCGCTCCAAGGCCAATAACCCCACCACTCGGAGTTCCTATAAGCACCATTTCCCAGCTTTAAAACAGAGATAATTTACTAGGTCTACTGATAAAAAGTTCAGCTGAGTAATCCAACTAGATCCAAGCAGTGTGTAAAACTCCATTGAAAAGAATTCAGCTCTCTCCCTGAGCCAAAGTCAAACTATTCATTTGCAGTATCTGCTGACCAGACCTGAGTACGTATTCCCAACTGCTTATTTAGAGTAACAATTTCAATCAAACCCAGGTCCCTCCTAGAAGAACTGGAGCTGACCTCCACCTTGCTACACAGCATACAAAGCTGAACCCCGTCAACCTCAGCTTCCAGCCAGCGATCCCACATGTGTAAGCTCCCGCCTTCCTGCATCTGCGGGCCCCTGAGTCTTCCTTTATGTCAGCGCATCTACAGACACACTTCCACCAAATTTGAGAATCAAGGGACGTGCACCTTCCCTCCACCACTAGCCTGTCTCCTACTCCTTTGCTGGTACCACTTTTTTTTTTTTTTTTTTTTTTTTTTTTAAATTACCAGAGCACAAGACTACAGATTTTCCTGAAGCTTTACTCTTCGTGTCCCACACTTAGCAAGCTGGAAATAAGCTTCAGGGCTAGACTAGGAAGGCAAAGGGTGTTTAGACTCCAGTAGCAAGCTGGGGACAGGAGCAGGAGCTTCTCCTTGACTACACCCAAGTTAAACCACATTTGGCCCCCATAGTCGGGAAAGAGCACCTAGACTCAGTGCTGCAAGAACCTCCTGTCGCCCTGCTGCCAGTCACCGAGTACTACTGCTAAGTGCTGCAATTCCCTCACCAGAAGACAGCATGTCCTCAAGCTAGAAAGTTAGCTCTTAGTCAAGACACGGCAACAGACAAGCTGGCACTCTTGAACGTAATCTCTCTGGTCAAATCCACAAGCTCCTAATGAGCATAACTGATACCACAGAATCACAATATTCACCAAAACCCCCAAAGCTTAAGGAAAATAACGAGAAGAAATACTAGTCCGGGAAAGCACAGTCTCACGTATGTTTTGGAGCATTCGAAGCCCATCCGTCACTGTTACTTAAGAACTTAAAGATGCACTGCTTGAAAACAACCTGTTTTACTTTGATTAGAATGGACCAGCAACATGCACAAAACCACGTCTCATAGATAAGGCAAGACAGTTTTGTACCGGCCCAAAACCGTATCACCTTGTTCACACTGAAATTCACTTGCCTCTCATTCTTAACTTGTAACCAGATTTGCATATTCAGAAATAACTTCAACCTAGTGAAATATACACATTTGACCATAAAAAAAATTCATTCTTGCCTACAAGTTTGATGTAGTATATTTCATAATTATAAACTATTCTTTATGTAAACTGATTCCTTCAAAAGGAGAACAGAGCTCAGGACCTGAGAAAAGTCTTACCACATCTCTGCTCAAAGGACAGAGGCGGTGGTGGAAAGAAAAGAGGGAAAGGAGCAGAAGACGAATATTGCAGATGAGGAGAAAAGAATAAGAGTTGAAATACACTATATGGCTTAGAGGATGAGACAACGCACAGGAGAGACCAGAAAGGAAATGCACAGAACAATGTGGGAAGTGATGTGCTGTCACCCACTGCAGGAGAGGAACAAACCCAACCTGTGGGACAGCCCCATCACAGTGGCTGGGGTTACAATAGCTAGACAGGGTGGGACAGAAGACGTGAAGAAGAAACTAGAGTCTCTCCCAGTTTCACAGTGTGGGTAGTACCACCTGCCCAGCCATACCTCACAGGCAGACAACGAACTCACCTTGCTGAACACCACACATCTGCACAGTGGTCATAGTTCACATTAAACCCCCATTCTCTAGGTCGAAAACCAAATACTACTTTCAATCTTCAGCGATATCTTTAACAATTCATCAATATTAAAAGAAAAATCAGATGAAAACCACTGCCCTTTCATCTGTTGTTCCCGCTGTAAGTCTTACGATCTCTTTTATTCGGTGGGGCAGGGGGAGGGAGGGAAGGAAGGGAGAGGATGTGTTCCTCATGCCCAGCACCACTCAGTTTGTTTTCTGCTCTTTGCCAGCAACTCATTTTCCACAGGCAGTCACAGTCTGGGGACACCAATACCTGACCAACTGACTGCTATGAAAAGCAGTGGTTTCACACGGACATGGGCTGTAGTATCCATCCACTTTCTCTGGAACCACAGCTCCCCTTCTAAGTGAGGAGCATGCACCGCCTTGCAAATTGTTCTAAAGCACATTCCAAGGCTCTGCAGATGGCAGCTCTCAACTGATAAAAAAATTCTGTCTATTAACAGGCAATTAAATATCCAGCAAAGAGTCAGCTCTTCTTCCATCACTCCAGGAATCACTGTAACATTGTCAAAACTGATAAACACTAGTTTTTCAGCAGTTTTCAGGCAACACTTCTTGCCCCTCCTAACAGCAACTATATCCCTCCCCTAGCCAGTTCTCTACGCAGGGCCTGAGAGCATCAGGGTCCCAACACGAAACACTCACCACTGAGTGGGGAGGAAAAGAAAAAAAGAAAAAAAAACCCAAAATCCAAAAACCCCAAGAGATTCTGTGCAGCCCTCCTTAGCTGCAGGAGGCTGGTACTTGCTCTAAAGCATTCACTGCTGCCAGTAACTTTGACAACATGGAAAATGCTTACCTTCTTCGACCTTGCCCTGTCGAACTAATCAATAATTTTGGATAACGCAAGAGCTTCCTGCCCCCTCCTAACCATTGTAAAATGGTAGATCACTTTAACCAAGAAAGCTGATTTAAGTATTTCTTGGGGTATCTGCATTGTTATAAAAGTCCTGAAAGCGCTGTGTTCTCTGCTATCGCTGTAATAGACATCTTAGCGTTAATCCCATAGAAAACATTCAACGCATCAAAACAACTGAGCGCAGCAGAGCACAAATAGCGACCGTGCCACCTCTCTGACCTCCGCACAGCTATGTTTTCAGCTCCTGAACTAACTTTTGCGTACACAGAGAGAGAGATACAGGCAATATTGAGGTTACAGATCTGTGAATAAAAACTGACTCACCACAGTCCTTTGCTTGTTGGGCAGGAAGACTCTAACAATAGGCTTCTGTGGAGACTTAGGGTTATTCCGTGACATATCAGCAGGGTTTTGATAAACTGAAAGGGATGAAGGTGCTACAGAGAGGCTAGAGGAGGAAGATGATGCAACTGTGTCTGTTGAAGCCGAACTGGAGACAGAGAAATCCGTTCCGTTCCCCATGGATTCCAGTAACTGCTGTTCTCTCTGCTGTAGAGCATCTAGTTTGCTGGTGTACTCTTCGTAGGCCTGTGAAGGAAAAGCAGCCCTTTTAACGACATAGTAGCCTCAGACAAAAACAGACATCTAAATTCAGAAAGAAGATGAAACAAAAAGCATTCTAAACTAATTCACATTTCCCATGAATATGAACAAAATGATCTGGACGGTTTTTTCAGTAGGACACAAAGACGAAACGGCTTTCGATTCATCATGTTAAATCTTCTGAACCAACAACTCATTTTTAAACGATTAAATGGATAAGTGGACAAAAGAAGTCGTAAGCCACGCTTTCAAAGCACCTGCACTAAATAGTCTAATCCAAAAGCACTTTAAAGAAAACAGCAATCTTTAACAAATGTTGTCAGCTGCATTGCTGAATTACTGTGCTACAGTTAAATTTACCCTTCTGTTGGAATGACAGCTAAATACATCTCTGCAATAATTAAGAGAAAGCAGAAATCTGGTTTCTACTGTCTGTATCTGACAACTCACCTAGGTCATTGGTCACCATCCTTCACCTCTGGCATTACCCTTTCATACCAGATAGTATCAAAAACTTTATTTCCGTTACAACACAACCAAGTCTGCCCTGTTACAAAGCCATCCACAAACATGTAAAGGCAATCCTCTGAAATAATTCTTTAACATATGTACAAGATTCATTTGATTTTCCACCAAGTTTATGTAAAACCTGATTATACATTGACCAAGTTTCTTAAACAAACAAACAAAATCAGTAACATTAAATTTGTCCATTAAATGTAGCCAAGCTAAACACTATTGCCAAGCTCTATAATACGAATGTGCAATCTGCGTATTTTTTTTGTTTAAAGTTTGTTTCCATCAACTTTGTTTGTCTTCATAACAAGAAAATTTTTATCTGTATCCAAGCATCAGAATTATTTCTTCATTATATAAATTAGTACAGAGTATCTTCAAAAGCCTGAATCAGTTAAGGAACGTGTGTTTCACGTAAGCATGTCAGTGTTAACCAAGGATGTGTCAGACCTTTACAGATAAGAAGAAACAAAGATCTTACAAACCTAACATCTAAGGAGTAGGGAACAGAATTTTCTACTTAGCTCTCCAGAAAGACCAAGGTCTATGCCAAGCTGCATAAATTTTCAATGCCACAAAGGATATTTATGTTAGGGAAAGATACTTTTTTTAGAAAAAAAAAAAAATTTCTTTCCTCAAGTTTTCTGTGCACAATGTGTGTTAATTCAAGTTATAGGAGAATTGAACTGACCAAAAAGTCTGCAGGGTCTACATGTGGGAAAAAAATATTTAAAGTTAAGAGAAGAAAAAAAAAAAACCAGCATTCACTAGGGCTGCCACAAATACTACATTTTACTATGAATTTATTTCTCCGGGTTGTATGCGCAGGTTTACCTAACCCAGGCTGATTTTGTCAAGTAAACAGCCATTGGCACCTCCTTTTTTACGCAGGTTTAGCATACCTCAGGATGGACCTAGGTTCAAAATTTATGTCATCATCCCCACAGCGTTAACAAAGAGAATGATAATTTGACAGTGAGGTCTAAGAAAAAGCATTTTAAAGAATGTTAGTGAACATCACAATTTCAAATTCTAAATTTTATAAGTTCCATTTTTAATAAATGGACATAAGTTGCAGGTAAATGAGAACTACTCACTACTATTTTCAAAAACTGAAGATGTCTAGCATTTCACTCACAGACCCCAAACTCTGAGACTTAAAACCAAAACATTTTCACTCTAGCCCAAATCTACTATGAAAAGTAAATGGAAAGGTTACCCAATTATAAATAATGGCATTTTTTGGCTGCACAGTAACACAAGTGTCTCTCTCCTACTTCCAGGAGCAACTTATAACATAAATTCCAGTAAAAGCTCCATGTGTCCAGAATTATTTTCAGTAAACAAAAATTAAGAATCATAAACTGTTACTATTTCACCAATACTTTCCTAAATACTTACTTCCTTTTCTCATGAACATTGCAAAATATTGTTTGAACACATGCAACGTTACATTGCTTCCGGATACTTGAGGGCTTAGCTCCTTCACAAAATCACACACATCTTTCAAAGTACTCAATCCTACAATGTTTACACTGGCAGCTTAATCTGTCACTAATGCAAACTGCAAGTCAAACCATCTATCTGAAGAGAATAAACAACAAGCATGGAAAGCTGGAAGCTGCTGCTGCTGGCATTGGGTTCTATACCATTAAATTCTGCACGAAAAGCTCTCTCTTTTTCATGAAGACAGAAGCTCTTAAGTATTGTACTGTTACCCAGTGTCACAGCAGAAGATCCCCTAATAAAACATAATGGAACTAGAAATGCATCAATAGGCTTGAAATACATTTTTCTCTTTTAAAAAAATATTTTCATACAGAAGAACCAACATGCAGCAGAAACAGAATAGCTCCAATAAAATCCCATTTTCACAAAGATTAAGTACTTTGGTGAGACATTGGTTTCAGCTGATGACTAGCACCCATGGACCTTACACAGCCAATGCATCAAGTCAAAACACAGAATTATCCCATGGAGTTAAACTGAAAGAGTATTACAACAGCAAAGCTGACCTGTGGCAAGCATTTCTAGCTAAAAGAAAGATTATGCCGCAGAGTTGGCCTATCTACGACAGAAACCTGCAGCAGCATGGCCATATGAGCAGACAGGCACTGACCGCTACTCAAATCTTCAAGTCAGTCAAGGCCCTCTGGGTCAACTATAAGGTTGATTTCTAACATTGTTTTTCAAAAAACAAACAAAAAAATTTAAAGTCAAGTTTGTACAGCATCTACAGCACAAAGAAGATTAAGCTGAACATTTAGGCAATTCATTAAGGATTTTAAAGGCATTTCAGAAGGAAAAGTTTATGAAGCCTAGAATGAAATCCATCCAGTTCACATATTCCCATTATGCAGCGAGTAACGTTCTACAAAAAAACTTAAATCTTGCTTTCAGCTTGATATAGAATCACAGGAGAAAAAAAAAAGACAAAAAAAAAGGTTGGAAGGTATCCCTGGAAGTCATCTAGTCCAAACACTTGTTTAACACAGAGCTAATCTTGGGCCCCTCATTACAACAAGGACATTGGGTTGCTGGAGCATGTCCAGAGAAGGGCAGTGAGGCTGGTGAGGGTCTGGAGAACAAGTCTGATGAGGAGCGGCTGAGGGAACTGGGGCTGTTTAGTCTGGAGGAGAGGAGGCTGAGGGGAGACCTTCTCGCTCTCTACAACTACTTGAAAGGAGGGTGTAGTGAAGCAGGTGTTGGTCTCTTCTCCCAAATAACTAGCAACAGGATGAGAGGCAATGGCCTCAAGTTGCGCCAGGAGAGGTTTGGATCGGATATTAGGAAAAATTTCTTTACTGAAAGAGTGGTCAGGCATTGGAACAGGCTGCCCAGGGAGGTGGTGGAGTCCCTGTCCCTGGAGGGGTTCAAAAAACGTGTAGATGTGGTACTTTGGGATATGGTTTAGCAGGCATGGTGGTATTGGGTTGATGGTTGGACTTGATGATCTTAGAGGTCTTTTCCAACCTGAATGATTCTACGATTCTAAGTTCAGTCAGGTTGCTCAGGGCCTTCAGTAAGTTTTGAAAGTCCTGAAGGATGGAGACTCCACAGCCTCTGGGCAACCAGTTTCAGGGCTCAAAAGCCACTCTCATGATAAAGAATTTTCTCTTACAAAATTCACGCGATGATGCTGCCTGTGACACTGCCTCTTCCCCTTTTGCTGTGTGTCTGACAAGAGTCTGGCCCTCTCTTCAGGCCGCAAGAGCCTGCGAGTTCCTCGTCGGCCGCCTCCTCTCCGTGCCGAGCGCCACGCCAGCGCAGTCACCCCAGCAGCGAGCAGACAGGTCCCTCCTCGCGCTGGCCAATGCAGCCCAGCCCGGGCTTTGCTGCCGATGCCGTGAGGTCACTGGTGCCCGGCGCTCGCCCTGGTTGCTGCGACGCTTCTGGTCACCAGGTTGCTGTTCTTCAACTCCTCCAGCTTGCTTATTAGTTGGCAAAAATAGACTGTCTTTAATAACATATATTGTCCTGAATAAATCTATTTGTTTGCTGTACGGCTACAGAGATCCCAATTTACTGCAAATTTATAGTATTTCCCAAAGCTAAAGGAAATATATAAATTTAAAGAGCTGAATATTAGATTCAGATGGGCACATCCTGTCAATCTATACATAATTCTGTGGCTAAAATAAAACAAAAAGTTAATTTTATAGAATTGTAGAATCATTAAGGTTGGAAAAGATTCTCTAAGATCATCAAGTCCAACCATCAACCCATCACCACCATGCCTACTAAACCATGTCCTGAAGTGCCACATCTACGTGTTTTTTGAACCCCTCCAGGGATGGGGACTCCACCACCTCCCTGGGCAGCCTGTTCCAATGCCTGACCACTCTTTCAGTAAAGAAATTTTTCCTAATATCTGATCCAAACCTCCCCTGGCGCAACCCGAGGCCATTGCCTCTCATCCTATCGCTAGTTACCTGGGAGAAGATAATTTAATTATAATTATTTGTTTTATATATATTAATAACATAGTTTATAATTTAATTATATTGCATACCAGTATATGTGCGTATCGTATAATATAGTCTCATACATGTGAGAATACTCCTGAGGCTTCAATTAAGCAAGATGTATAAAGGCCTGGTAAACTGCCAAGTCCATCTGAAGCATGAGAAGTTGGCATGTTTATATACAACGTATGTACATGCCATAACACAACTGCTGCTCACTGCGGAGCAGCAGGGTTATAGTTACTTCTGAAATGTTGCAACTTGTTTACAATACAAAAACTGACCCCAGAAGTCAACAGAACTTGCATGATGTTACAGATGTGCCAAAAGAGTTCTGTTGACAAGATGATGACGTGGGATATTCTCAAAAATATGTGTATTTTTGTATTACATATTATTTACACTATATTTGAAATTTGCCTTCTTGGACCACAACCAGGCTATAGATTCCAGTAACACGTAAGGAAACAAAAAACAAGTTAAACGTTTTTTTAAAAATTGTTCTGGGACAAAACCAAGTAGTAAAATATGGTTTCTCCTTCTCCCTACCCCCTACTGTACCTGGCTAGAAACCCAGTCTAAACTCAAGCAGACCAACTGGTTTTACCACGCTCTCTCCCCTCCTCAATTTCAGTTAACAGCCACACACTGCAAGATTCTTAAAAGCCTAAACTACAGATTCCTCGTCTTTGAAACCGAGATTGTGTTTCTAT
Source organism: Opisthocomus hoazin (assembly GCF_030867145.1). Classification (NCBI taxonomy): domain Eukaryota; kingdom Metazoa; phylum Chordata; class Aves; order Opisthocomiformes; family Opisthocomidae; genus Opisthocomus; species Opisthocomus hoazin. The sequence continues at coordinate 9,287,727 of NC_134421.1, read as the reverse complement.
TTAAAAGATGTCTGACCTTTTAGGCTGTTGATCAAATGCAAATCCCACTAAGATAAAAGGGTGCTGAAGATAGACAGTAACATACGTCAGGATTTCTTCATTTAGTAAGACTCCTAAATCTGTACTTAGTCTAACTTTAGACACTCCAGTTTTGGTCCAACATATTTGATCAGCATCTGTTACGAGCCTGGTAAAAATTAACCTGAATTTCCCCAGAGAACCACCACGTTTCCCAGCTCCTGCACCCAGAGTCAGCATCTTCCTGGAATCCCACAAGCAGTCGGAAACACCCTGAGATTCAGCACCAAGATCCATTTGAGACTGTAGCTGCCTGCTCTTGCAACAAGCATACTTCAGATCAGCAAAGAGGTAATCTTCTTTAATTGATTAATTTAACCACCTGCATGGATTCTTCAGATACACAGGAATAAGGAATGAAACACTCTCCTGAAATTCGACAGCCAAACTCTCAAAAATGGCAACAGCAAGTGCTCTGAATAAAATAGCCCAGGAAAAGAGAAAGCTGTGGGGTGGTGGTAAGTAACAGTAGTTGGGGACAAACATACCTCTGCCCCCATGATTCTCATTTTAAACTGCTTCCAAGAGTAGGAGTAAGAAAGAGGATGATTCCTTCAGTACAATACGAGAAAGCTGGCTGAGTTTTAAAACTTACTTTGATATCACTCTCCTCCTACCTATGCATTTGTATGTTGTTTTATTTTGTGTGGAGTCCAAACAAGAAAAGCAGGCAGCTTACTCTTGTACTATTAACCGCAGAAATCTACAGGTCCAGGACGCAACTCCGCACCACCCGAAGAACCACTTACACGCGAATGGGCTAACACTGTTCAACTGAGCTACTGGAGAGAGTCCAGCGGAGGGCTACGAGGATGATGAGGGGACTGGAACATCTCTCCTACGAGGAGAGGCTGAGAGAGCTGGGCTTGTTCAGCCTGAAGAAGAGAAGGCTGCGAGGGGACCTAATAAATGCTTACAAATATCTGAAGGGTGGGTGTCAGGAGGATGGGGCCAAGCTCTTTTCAGTGGTGCCCAGCGACAGGACAAGGGGCAATGGGCACAAACTGAGGCACAGGAAGTTCTGTCTGAACGTGAGGAAGAACTTCTTCCCTCTGAGGGTGACGGAGCACTGGAACAGGCTGCCCAGGGAGGTTGTGGAGTCTCCTTCTCTGGAGATATTCAAGACCCGCCTGGACAAGGTCCTGTGCAGCCTGCTCTGGGTGACCCTGCTTCGGCAGGAGGGTTGGACTAGATGACCCACAGAGGTCCCTTCCAACCCCTACTATTCTGTGATTCTGAGAAGGTCTGGCAGATGAAGTGTTCGTAGCTGATGCTGTACACCTAACGACAAGGCCCGCAGGACACACAAAGCATTTTGGAAGTTTAAACAGGTAAGGCCTCCCTAAACAGTCTTTAAGAGTCTACAAAGGCTAACAAAGCTGATTAAGTCATTTAAGCACGATCTCTCCTTTCCAAGATCGAGCTGACTGTTTCTGGCCAGTCTGGATCTGTAGAACCCATTTCAGTTTGTGACCAGTGCTTTTTGCCAATGCTAATTTGAAATGCACAGATCTCTATTTTCCTTTCCCTGACTTAGGTTACCCTTTTCATCAGTACTTTGTTGGCAGAGACCAAAAAAAAAAATTTTATTTTTATGGCCACATAAAACACAACTGCATATGTTAACCATTTTTGCTAACTGAATCCTGGCTTTTCCCCAGTATCATAATTTTGGACTTCTTTGCAGTAAAGATTTCCAATATTTACAATGCTTAGACAAACGCTTAAGACAAGGGTTCTTCCACAGTGAATCACAAACTGTGTATTTTGGGTAACAGCACTTCCAGGACAGATAAAACGCACTAAGAAATTATGTGGGAAGACAACAATCATTGATGTTTTCAGCTGCTGTGATGCAGAGTGCTTCCAAAAAGTGTGCTAAAACCTACCGAGGAGCTCCTGCAGCCTCTTTTCCAGAAGAAAAGAAAAATGCTGTTGGTGCTTTTTCTACATCTACCGAGTCAAGCAGTTATTTAAAATATTTGACAGTGATTTCCAGGAGTCTGTTAGATCCGAGATACATGCTCACACACAGGGGATGGAATTAGCTAAGAACTAAGATTACCTAAGAAGTAATTTTAAGTACAAGCCATTTTTAGATTTTAATACAGCCATTGTTTACTACATTTATTATTTCTTCCAGCCAGAACAAACAGAAAAGTTTTTCTTGTAATCATATTAGAGAACATTGCTAAGATTCCCAAAGCTATTACTAATTATAACAGTTAGAAGAAAATTGTGTGGTTAATGACAAATGTTCTTTTCTTTCTATCGTTCCTTTAGTTTCCCTGTACCTCAGACACACACTCGGAAGCCTCTCTGCAGCTTTGGTCTCTTTCCTCAGCCTACTTCCCTTGCCTGAGAGGGGAGAGGCAAAGCCACCCGCTGCCCTCCAGCTTCATGCTACGTTTTCTACTTCTGGAAATGCTGCACATGAAGTAGCCTACCCAGGCTTGCAGGCCCTGTTCTGTGCTCTACAGCCACCTTTTAAAGACTGTCACTGAGGAGAGATGGGTCAAGTCAGGGTGATACCCCTGAATCAGAGTGCCCACTCTTGCAGGAATAAATAAATATATGCTGAATTCAATGTAGCACAAGTCAATCATTTCTGATATTTCAAGAAATCCATTCTTCTTTCATAGTCAGTTGAAGCATCCTAAATGATGGCTGCTACAACAGCTGTCAGTTTTAAAGTTCTTTTGATGTAAAATGCATTGAACCCCCCCAGAATTAAAAAAGTCTGCCACAGAAAAAAGGTGTTGCCCTCTTGCTCTCAGAAGAACACAGAAACAAAGACTTGTTCGCTTCTATTTCCTCGAGCAACTGTAACTAAGGCATAAATTCCATTTTATTTTTAAGCAAGGTGTACTTTTTATATTCAATCCACAAATAATTTTACTACGCCCTTTGAATGCTCAATTTTCAGAATTAATTTTCTTGTTCAGTTCTTCAGCTTTCCTTTGTGTGCTTCTGCTCCCCCTAATCCTTCCTTTCCACTTTTAATTAAAATGCAATTTTGTCGCTAGGTTTAATGACAACGTCACTTGACAGGTCTACAGCGGCAGCTCCAGCAGGCGCTAGGAGCCAGCATATGGGGCGCTGCGAGTTCTGTGAACATGAGCAGTCAGTAAGATCCATCAGACACAACGGATATAAAGCCAGACAGGAGTATAAAAGAACCGAACAAATCCTGTTGTACTGAAACTCCACACACCAGAAGATGGATGGATAGCTGTCGAGCTTTTCTTAGGCATACAAAAAGCCAGGGTTTTGCAGAAAGAGTTACAATAACAAACTAGATGTTTCCAACAGTGAAAGGCAATACGGGTGAAAGCAACGGCGTTAATTTGCAGGCACTTACCTAGCAACTAGCTTTGGCTAATTCCAACTTCTGCTAAGAGAAGCAGACAACACGCTTGCTGATAGCACTCGAGAGATGATAAACAGGCACAATCTACAGAAGTCCTTAAGAGTCGCTCACATTTTGTGGAAGATGCAAGGAGATCCGAGCAGTGGAAGGAAACAAAGGGAAGGGCGATGCAGTCCAAGCAGCAGACTAGCAAAATCCCCCATCCAGATTCTGGGTGAAAGCAGGGCAATATCACAATTTACAGCCAGAAATCACTCTTCAGCAAAAGCCAGAAGAGGATGGACAGAGCATAAGTTACATTACCTTCCTGTTCAAGCACTCTGGAGATAGGACACAGACCATAGCATCAAGTCTTAGGCATAGCCTAGACGTGAAGCTCAGGGGGAAAGAGGGGTCGTGCATAGAAATCAGTGATGACGCCAAGGTACAGAACAGAGCAGCAGACCCCATTCCGCACAGCGGCTCTGTACATAGGGAGTTTGCCATTTCTACCAGATGTCACATAGACAAGTTGTCTATTGATAGATAACTTCTCTGTCTTAAGATACCCACACGTATTCTACATACTCTCCTGTTATTTTATTCATATCAGAACTACTGTATTCTGAGTTCCGCATTTCCTAGAAGCAGACGTGTTCTTCCACACTTCATCACACAACATTCAGAGCTATTTGCATAGAGCTTTGTCCTGTCATGCTGCAACCAGGGCTGTTCTGGCCCTTTCTCTGACAGGTGGAGGAATACAGAAAGTCAAAACAATAGCTGCAGCAGTGACAGATAAGATTCAGATAAATTGCTGCAAAGCAAATTCTGACAGTAGAAAGCAACCTCTGTTTTTGATCAAGGCAAAAGCAGCCATAAAGGTGGAAAATGCACAGAAAGGATGCACCAGACAACTGCTGCTGGGTTGAAATGAACAGTCGAAAGTAGACAGTAATCTTGCTTCTAACTGTATCAGGTACTCTGTAATATATTTCTTTTTCTTTCCCTCGCAACTTCAGTTCTGCCACAGGAAATCTACACACTAAAAAAATGACAGGTTTGCAGCATTTAATCCTATTCACTTCAATCAATCCATTGGAGGATGACCTAATCTAAGCTAAAGCTAAAGACCATCCAAAGATAAAGTTCCTCTCCACTCTCACCCCATTTTCTAGGTTCTTGGCTCACAGCTGCAAGCTCTTCCCCTTCCCTAACCTTATCCACAACTTTAGGGCTCACTGGACTTCATCATGACTAAGTTCAATCTACTGACTGGATGGCAAACTAATCCAACAAAACCAGAATATTTTCCTTCCAGGTTACTGACTGGCAGTGGCTAAGCCACCACTGGTACTGCAAGCACCCAAACAAGGGACGCAGAGGAACCACACAGCACGGAGCTGGGAAAAGCATGGCTTTTTATTTCCGTGACAGTGGGCACTTTTCCAAGAACTCACTGTCCTATGGGATAATTCAACTGAAAAAGCAGAATCCCAGTCACTTCCACATTCCTCCCAATGGCTTACCTCTCCCTAGTCGGTACCAGCACTACTCGTCCCAAGACTTGCTTCGTGATCCAGTGCAACTGCGCTGGGGCAGAGGAACACCCTGCTCCACCTTGCAGGGCTGCCCTGCCATGCTGGTAAGCCAGATCAGCCAACCATCTCAGACTTACCACACTCTTTACACTACTGTCATCTTTTCCCAGTACATATTCACGACTGCAAGTGTCCTCTTCCCTATCCGTGAATTTCCACAGCTTCCAGTGTAGGGATCTCAGTTTTAATTTAGATAGAAGCAAGTGACAAATGGCTGTAATGAACTAACAATTTCACTACCCAAAATCCAGACTTTGTACAGATTAAGCTCATTATTGTTGCAATCTGATACACAGCCTAATGAAACCAACATACATGTGGCCATACCAAATCCAGACATACGGAATGAACCGGTTCATGTGGAAAGAGAGGTGTGTTTATATACCACCGAGTGGTTAAAATACTGATTGGCACTCGTTCAATACTCCCATTTCACATTAGCAATGAGTAAGGCAAGTACAGAGGGCCTCACATGACCTTAATTGTTAAAGGACGTTATGTCAACATTTGTATAATCCAGCTAGTGCCCTGCTCTGACATATTAAGTTAAAAGCTAGAAATATCTCCAATAATGAGATCTTTACTCTTAAATTTCCCAGTGCCTTTAGGCAGCAGTTACAATTAAAAAGACTACAAAAGACGTCTGGTTGACCTTCAGTTATTTCAATACTAAAAAGAACCAAGAAAAGGGTAAGGTTTGGAGCAAGTGACACCCACTCAATTCCTAACAGACGCAACTTATACATGCAGTCTTTTTTTACATTCTTAATGGTCCTACATCAATGTAACTTTATGAATCTGGAATGATGAAAGTATACAGAAATTAAATTTGTAGTTAAGTTTACAGATTAAACTCAGCTTAAAAATATTACTCCACCCTACAGTTTTATGTATTTCTTTAAGCAGTTCCCTTCCACTAAATACCATTTTTTGGATTCTACTTGATTATTTTTCAAACACAAAAAAGTGAAGTCAACTGCTTTAAAAGGCAATGTTAGTCTTACAAGATGTTTTCATGTGTATGTGCATATATTCGCTTTTACCAACAGAGCATGCCTTTTTTTATTATACACACACAATCTCCCTCCCCCCCCGCCCCACACCTATAAAGAATACTTGATACTTCAATTGCACCAACATAACTATTAGACCATGCCACTGATTTTCCCCTACTGATGCGGATCAGGAATCCCATACAGTTCCTTTCCATCTGCAGGGAAAGAGTTAAGTAACATTCTCTTTTACTACAGGCATTCTCAGCTTTAACATAAGATGCTTCATATAAGATTAAAATAACACGCCATTAATCTAACCACGTGCACGTGAATGTAAACTTACCTCTAAATATATTGATGGTGGGTTATGCTCTCCTCCAAATTTGTCCAGCAGTGCCTCTATATGTTCTTGTGTTAATTTAATCATCTGTTTGATATTCCACACCTAAAACAGAAAATTAAAAATTTTTATATTCAAAAGCAGTCTAGAAAATGTCCTAAAAAAAAAATTACATTTTCTTTACACTTCACAACACAAGTCCATAATAAAAGTATTTTAATTATCAGCAATAGAGTGAACAAAGCTATCCTGTTCATCCACTCTCAGTAAGACACAGCTTGCTTCTGAGATAAACAGAGAAAAACTAAATTTGGTTTTAAAATTCAGGAGCCGTTGAATAAACAACTTTTAAGAACAGTTTATTTTTCATGTTTATCAAAACCATATTAAGTATTCTCCTTGCAAGACTTTGCAACCCATTTTCTACAGTACCACAAAGTTCAGTGAAGGAGTTCTATCAAGTCTTCAGTAATCTGTGTAAACAGCACTCACAAAACCTAGACCTAGTGTTCTATTTGCGTGGGAATAGGATGTCTTTATCTTAAAGAGCACCTTCTATACCCTGACTTCTACATTGTCTACCCTGAAAGTTTTCTTATAGACCTTGGACATGATCTGAAAAAGAGCTCTACCTCTAGTGTACAGAGACAACTTCTGTGACTGTACTACGAAACAACTCAGGTTGTTACTCATTCTTCACATCATCTTGAGAGAGTCCATTTCAGAACTTGGAGACGATTGTAGGTGAACAGTATTAGGAATCCTAATTTATACCTAAAAAGGCTGTGAAGCACAGATCCAAACAGTTAAAGCAATAACGCTACACTGATTTAAGAAGCTACTTTAGTCCAACCGAAGTCAGAAATTTACAGCGGGGGAAGAGGGAGGAAAAGGAGAATCTCTTCTTCATAGGTACTGTTACTCAGACTATTTATCGAGAAAAAATTATTACACCACTCATTAGACGCAGGATGGAAGACATTAAGATAACATACATAGTGCTTCTTCCAACGGGATTTTAAAGATTCCTGTTACCTTTTTCAGTTTAACTTTTATCTGTTTCACAGATTATAATACATACAGCCTCAAAACCAGGTCTGGATTTACAAATTGTGACAGGCTACCTCTTTAAAAAGAAGATGCAAATAACTTCATATTCTAAAGTAGGCACCAATAATAGGATCCAGTCCAAGTTGCAACAAAACAAGTTTTACTACATAACTTGAGATGTCCACACAGAAGCAAACTCTAAAATACAGAACTCACATTTTGCACACCACCTTATTTACCTCTTCTAATTCTAGACATCAGTTATTTGCCAGTAATTTCCTACAGTAAACTAATAATTGATTCACTTCTAGCCCAAGTTTTAGAACAGATACCAGAACAAAGTTTTCATCAAAAAGCTATAGTCAAGCAAAAATGGTTTGCTCAGCAACAAGCAACCCAAACACCAAAGAGTGAGGGGACACCAAACAGCATGTGCTGTTCAAGTATTCTGGACGTAAATTCCCTTAAAGCAACTGTGGGCATCACCTTGCTTCTCAACTTGAAGTCAATTTATCACGTTGAAGCTAGGACTGCCAACCAGCAGCAAAGAGAAGGATTTCTCTCTTTAGCTAGTTTTTCCCAAAATGGCAAGAGCTAGTTGTACTGCTGGTGAAAAGAACAAGCTTGAACCAACACTGTTTCAAATAACGCATTCAATATAAGAGTTTTGGATGTTTAATTACTG